>NC_133026.1:109981785-110298571 GCF_048771995.1 Taeniopygia guttata | reverse complement strand
TGTAGATTTAAGAAACTCACAGGCTCAGCTGAAAACTGCAAGTCTTTCTTATGGATGATGTCCAATAGAAAGATTATGTTCCAAATATAACAAGTAATTACCACCCAGTCATTTTAACTACTTATCTGTGAATCTGAGGAGGGGTTCTTTGTTTATTTTTTTAATCTCAAGACTTTGTAATTATTGTTTTGGCATCCAAGAATTCCAACAGTTGGTGGGGTGCTGCCAAAAAGATCTTTTCTTGCAAGGTGCTCAGCACCCTCCTTTCCAAGAAAATCAGCATTCCATTGCTGGTTCTGGCAGTGTTTCACATCATCTTTGCTTGGCTGTGTTTCCTCCACGCCTCAGTTCCTTATACGTAAAAATCAGAATAAAAGTCCTGTCTTCAAAGGGTGATCTGAAAGCAATAGCTGAATAACATGATTGTATCTGGGAGGGCTGGTCCACAAAGCCTATTATGTGTTCTAGATGCCATTTGAGTTAGGGGAGGAGGCTATATATATGTATGTGTATACCTAGAGAGGAAGGGTTTGCTTGCAGTATCAACTCACTTCTTTCACACTACAAGACTCGGAGAACTCTCCACTTGCCCTGCAGAGCCCACAGTGAGGGCTTTACAGCATCTGGCATGAAGCAAGAACACAGTAGCAGCAGTGCTGGGGTCCCTTATCTTTCAAGACTGCATTGTTTGTGGGTTCACCAGATTTACTTCTGAACCACAGAGAACCATGACTGGGATCCTGGAAGATTTTATGGGAAAAAAAAAAAAATCTACATGCAGTGAGTAAAAAACCCCTTGCCCATTTCAGCAGGCACAGATGATCCAAAATCGCATTCTTGGTAGTATAACACTGCTCATGCATTTCCTACGGCATGTGAAAGGTAAATGAAATATAGCAACCCTGCAGGATTTCTTACACAGCTGTGGCTGTATTAAACAAGACACTCTGCTGTGTCAGTGCCACATCATCCCACTGGACTAGCAGAAAAGCTTAACATTCATCAAAAATCAAGGGCAGAGCAAAGAGCCAAGAAGAAAAGCAGAAGTGCACTCTTGCCAGGGCTCCCTACCCAGCAGAAAGGCAATTTTCTGCCTTCTAGCAGGGGCTGCCGGTTGTGTTTTTCACTCATGCTGTTTTCCTCTACCCCGCGTCAGTGGCTGCCTGTCCTAGGTGTGTTTCTAAATGAGGGAGAGGGAGCGTGTTTGTGTGTGCACGCCGTGTGTTTACAGGAGTTATGGTAGCAGTTCTCAGCAGTCCACTGAGAGTTCTAGGAAACAGCCCCTGTTATTTTATTCTCGGTCAATGTCAGCTCATGTCAGGCAGTAAAGATCACACAGGACAGCCCTCTCCATCTCGCAGTCCTGGCCGGAGGCCTCAATGGGAGAGGGAAAGGGAGCGAGCTGCGAGTGGGCGGAGAGCCTTCCCAGCACTCTACCAACCACTGCAGGAGGAATTATGATAAACACCACTCTGGAAACCAGATACAACAGTACATTGTGTTCTTCTTCGGAAAAACAACCCGACTTCAGCTCACTTAAAGTAAACAGTTAATCCTGTTTATCTTTTTTTTTTTCTTTCTTGATGAGTTGTTAACAGAACAATCTCTTCTGCAAAGCAAATAAGAGATCAGTCCCTTAAATTCATACAGATTTTTTCTTTCCCCTAGAAAAAAAAAAGCAGTTTGATATGTAAACTTTCTACTATCAGCAAACACTGTGGAATAACAATCTTTCTTGGCTTAAACTGGCTTAACAAAGTGATGCCAAAACTGAATGAAACCTTTCCCTCACTTACATATTTTATTTTGGAAAACTGAAGTCCCAAACAGAATGTTCTATTCATCCCTTTTAACTATTCAATTTCTGAAAAGAACAAGCAAAACTGGTAAACTAAAAAAAAAAAAATCAGGGTATTTGTTGTCCTTGCCACTGCAGCACAGGGTACCTGGGGAGTAGAGATCAGCTACTGAGCAGGGGGGTGGTTGGTCCCAGTTTTCTCTGAGAGGTGAAAAAAGAAGAATTAGACTAATTGACTGCAACTAAGGTAACAAACTGTTGTCCTCCTTTTCAAAATTTATGCTTACGATGCAAATTCATGGCGTCCCTGACTTCCAATAATAAGGGTGATTAATCAGAAAAGCAGCTGGAATTGATTATGTTGTTTTGCTGGAGTCACCACAGTCTACCTATTAACTACTTCTTATTGGGGACTTCAACCCAGTCCACTGAAAGCTACAAGATTTCTCAGAGGAAATTTTAATTTTTAGCACTCAGGAGTTTAAATAGTTCTGAAAGTCAACAATGAAAGTGTGCTTAACATCCTTGGTCAGTAAAGTTTGTTGATTTAGCTATTTATAATTTTTAAAACATTGAGAAACTGTAAGAGAAGAAAAATATTTCTCTATTTTAACTCATTTTGCAAGCTCTGAGATCCTGTGTTTTCTGTGCAAATGATGTCATGAAGTGCAAAAACATAAATTCACGTGAGTGAAAGTCAGATTTTCAAATTTTTGAAAGAAATATTTTACATGCAGAATTTTTATATTTTTCCTGTTTGGGTGTTGTTTTTTTTTTTTTTTTTTTGCCCTTGAGTTCTTAATTTAGTTTGCGTTTAGTTTTAAATCTTTTGCAGCAGTTGCTGCATTTAGTCGGGTGAGCTGTAATGTGACAGAGCAGGAAAAAGCAGAGCTATTTCCCACTGCAGAAGAGTGGCAAGCTGGGGAAGCAGCTATCAATGACTGGGGCCAGAAGCCCAGAGGAGCAGCCTCAGGACTATTCCCTCAATCCACCACCCAGCCCACCATGGCCTCCAGGGAAGCCTGGAAGAGCCAGTGTTGGGAGGACAGGACTGCTGCTGATCACTTCATCTTGCTCCAGGTGCAAGAAAGGCATGGTTGATGCACCCCCTCATGATGGCGGCTTTGGCCTGCCAAATTTGTCCCCAAATTGATGGACAGTCCACAGCCCTATCCATGAAGGATCCAACTCGCACCAAGGTGCTGCAGCTCTGAGCAGGGTGGGTACTGGCTGCAGGACTGCAGGGAAGAGGCAACAGACTTTGGTAAAACCTCTCTCTTGGGAAGCCAGAGAAGAATGTGGTGGTCCTACTGTCTCTGCTTTTTGGGAAACTCTTGGGCGTAGCAGAAGAAAGCAATAAACCTAAATCATTTAGGGCGCAGTTGTAATCCATGTACCAAAAAGACCCTCGTGTTTGGCCCAGTGGTGGTTGACCACCATCACATGGTTCCTGGTTCCTTCAGGAGGGAATGGATCATCCAAAAGGAATGTGGATGAGAGGTGAATCAACTGCAGATCGCTAGGAGATGACACAACAGCAGGAATAAAATGTGGAAGGTGAAAGAGACAAAGATAAGGAGGAAATGTTCTCTGGTATCACCTCTTTTCCACTTTCTTTCTTACACCTTGCTGTTCCCCAGGTCTCTTTTAGTAAAGGACTGGGGGAGGTGGGGGGTGTGTGTGGAATTTCCAGTCTGTGGTAACACTAGTATTATCCCATGGATGACCTACAAGTATTACTGAAGGAGCACTTTCCCCAGATACACTAGGATTTTTGACATAAGAAATTACGGACACAACAAGTCCTGCTGAAAGAGAGGTGCAGATGGCAGCAGTTCTTCCAATTTGAAAATGAAAAATAAAGTTTATTTGCCATTTTAAGCTTTTATTTGAACTTTGCAAAACAAGAAATCCGATTTTCAGTCACAGGTCAAGCAAAGCTTTATAATTTTCTTTTACATAAGCAGTAGCTTTGGGCCATTATCTAAAGCTCACTCAAATTAATACCTTTCCGTTGATTTCAATGAGATTTTTTATTTCATGCTGTAGAGCAGGCAGAGAAAATATCTGGGCAGCAGCAGTTACATTCCTTCATCTTGATTTCATTCAATCATTCATGCAAATTCCATTGCTTCTCTTTTAAACCATCTAAACTGAACACCATGTCAAGGATCAAACACTACAGCAATTTCATAGGCACCACATATAAATTTTATTGTAATTTCAAGGAATTATTTTAGCAGGATCAGAGCGTGGAATACAGCACACAGTACATAAAAAAATATTTTAAATTTGCCATCTGCTCTCTCCTTTGTTTATCTGTTTGGTTTTTTTGGGTTTTTTTTTTTTTATTGTTTTTTTGGTGGCATTTAATTGAGTAATTTTAAAACTGCCGCCTCTCACTTCTTTCAGCACTTTGGCTATCTTCAGATGTGCAAGATTTCAAATATTATGTGGGCTAGTGGGAAGTATCCTAAAATAAAAAGTCGCTGCTAGAGCATCTTAATTTCAATCACCTTGTACAGATGATAGTCTGTATTTTATATCTCATGCATGTGGAATACTATTTAATTGTAATGGCATAATCAGTAATTACACTGGATTTGATATAATAACCCTGATCAAATACTGAGAAACTACATGCATGGTGGATTTGATTAAATTTTTTCACTTCCCAGTGAAAAAAAACACCAGTCCTGAAAATAAGAACCTGTTCAAATATCAGCATAGTTTGTTTTCATCATCTATATTCCAAGGAAAAGAACAGAAGAGAACCCAATCTAATCAAAACTATACAGGAAGTGTTTAGAGACACAAAAGATAATAACATAAATTAGAACTGGATTAGGGCCCTTAGTAAACCAATCTATTCATGCCAAAAGAGGTGATTTAAGATTCTGTGGTTAAGATTCTGGGTATGCAAAAGACTATTAACAATAACACGTTGTTCACCTACCACCATGCTGGTGGTGTTACAGCCTCTGATGTGATTCAGCACAGACTTGAGGGGACAGACACTGCTAAACATTTGGATTTTCCTGCGTTGTCACCCATTACAGGCCAGCAGGAGATACAACACCACAGCCAAGATAACAAGATAACTTTTGTCTTTAAAACATGCGGTTTCCTGTTGATACTATTCTGAATTGTCACATTTGCTGTCTTGTCCTCATTTTCCTGTCACACATTCCTTCTCTAATTAAGTCTTCAGGGTACTGCACCGAAAAACATTAGGCCAGGGACTTCTCAGTGCCAGCAGAGCACCTGAGATCAGGGTACACGCCCTGATCCTCACTGGAGCATCAGTGTCACAAAAGCAGATCAAAGCTTTGGTGTCGCCGTTTAATCATCAGTCGCTGCTGCTTACCCTTCTAAACCACAGGCAATAAGGGCTGGTATTTGTATTTTCTGAGTACTGTCAGCAACTTAGCAGTTGCATTTATCCCTTCCAGGCTCTTCACTTGAATAGGATCTCTTTGTGCAGAAGGGTGTCAAATCAGCCTGTGAGGCTGCTCCTCCAGTCTGGCTTCACCCTCATCCCCAGGGCAAAGCATCCAGGAACTATTAGAGGGAGCTCTGGACATTGCTTTAAGGGGGTTCCTTCCTACTGGACATGTGATTATAGGACACAGAGAGCCACCAGCATATGAAAATGACAAAATTTAAATAAATATAGGCCATATTTTCATGCATTGCCTGTTGTCATGGGACACACTGTCCATGGTGTTCTCTCTCTTCACTGACAGGTAGTGAGAAACCTGTAGTTTTGGATCACTATGACACTATGTAACTCATGTACTCCTAAGGTGAAGCATAAAAAGACCCAAAATTTAAATATTGAAATATGCTAAAACAAAATTGACAAAGCCTCCAAACAATATTCTCGAAAATACGAGACAAAATGCCTACATTTTTAAAAAATGTGCTTTCTGATCACCCACTTTCAAAACATGCTTCCTAAACTCAACTGCTGCAAGAAGTGTGAAAATATCAACAAGACAAGAACACAAGAAAAGAAAACATTGTAAGTGAATCCCACTTGGATTAATTTAAGCATTTTGCTTTACCAATTTAAAAAAAACTAAGCTAAAAAAACCTAACCAAAGTGGAATTTCTAAACAAGTGGTTTCAGAGTAGGAAAATGGCATTGTTTCAAAACATACTATTTCAGCAATTTCACAACTTTTCATTTGCTTGTACAAGCTTTTCATAAGAAGTTCCATTATTTTACAAGTTGATCTGACAAAAAATTATTTCTTTGAAAAATTCCCAACTATTTTTCCTAGAAATATTTTTCAAACCTCTAATGTAGCAACTATTCATTAACTTTCAAGGCTTTGTTTTGACAAAACGTATTTATTCAGCACATCTAAGAATAATTATCCAGTATGCCTGTGAGTAGAAGCAATGCTGAACAGTGAGAGACAGAAATGCAACATAAAGATTTATTTCCCCTTCTTCTCTAACAATAGCTGTAGAAATACATTTGAGCATA
This sequence comes from Taeniopygia guttata, assembly GCF_048771995.1. Taxonomy (NCBI): domain Eukaryota; kingdom Metazoa; phylum Chordata; class Aves; order Passeriformes; family Estrildidae; genus Taeniopygia; species Taeniopygia guttata. The sequence continues at coordinate 110,292,278 of NC_133026.1, read as the reverse complement.
TGTGCTGTGTTTGGCTTGGGTAAAGTTAATTTTATTCAGAGTAGCTGGTACGGGTCTGTGGTTTGGATTTGTGCTGGGAACAGTGTTGATAACACAGGGATGTTTTAGTTATGGATGAGCAGAGCTTGCACAGTCAATGCCTTCTCTGCTGCTCACCCCACCCCACCACTGAGGAGGCTGGGGGTACATAAGGAGCTGGGAGGGGATAGATTACCCCAACTGACCAAAGGAATATCCCAGATTATACAGCATCATGCTAAGAAAGAAAAAGAGAGGAGAACACTTGTAATGATGGCATTTGTCTTCTCAAGTCACCATTACCCACTATGAAGCCCACTTTTCCAGGTGATGGCTAAACAAATGCCTGCCAATGGGAAGGGGGGGGAATGTATTCCCAGTTTTCCTTTCCTTGCATGAGCAGCTTTTGCTTTATCTGTTAAAGTGTTCTCATCTCAAACCAAGAGTTTTCTCACTTTTACTCTTCTAATTCTCTCCACCATCTCACTGTTGAAGGATGGAGTCTGTGGCTGTGTGGGGCTTAGTTGCCATCTGGGATTAAACCCTGACAACACATAACTTTTCTCTTAAGCAGAGAAAAGCTCTAGAGAAAGCTGTAACAAAGCTGCAAACCTCTCTAGCACGGTAATTTTAAATTTTGGAGTTTACACAAAATAAAAGCAGATTTCCAAGTTTACATCTCTTCCTAACTATTTTAAAAAAGCCTGTTAAAGCTTAGGAAAAGTAGAAACCTAGTGGGGAAAAAAGGTAATCTTTAACCTTATAAAGAAAACCCAAAAAAGTTTGGATCCTTTATGGATAAACCATAAGGTTGAGCCTGCTTGTGCCATTCCTGGAGACTGAACATGGCTATAGCTGTCCTCCTGGGGGGCTACCAGGGTGGGGTTCAGGCCCTGATTCTGAAGAAGGTAAAATGAAAACTGCATTCTGCCTTTATATGCACCTGAAACAACGGTACTGGGCTGGGTATGGGACCAGCAGCCTGCGTGGACACCACTGGGCATTTGAAGGAAGTCACTGGAGAAGCCCAGTGAAGATCATGAACCTCACTAAGAAAAGGGGCTTATTCCAACCTCCTCCATTACCTTTTATTACCTGGATTCTGCTAGGCTTGAGCCAGTGCTGACTCCCAACAGCAGCTGCATGATCTGATCTGGATTTTTCAGTGTGGATTTTTCACTGCACCTATGTGTTTCACTACACCTATGGTTTCCAAAAGTGGTTCACATGCATTTCCAGTGACAAGGGGGAGAAACACTCATGAGAATTTTCTTGGCGAAAAGATAACTACAACCTGTACCTAACCCAACTGGGATGTATCATCATCACTAATTTTAATTTCAAAATTGAAATAGGGATGAACCATATTTCACTGATCTTTTTAAGCTGGTTAATAGGTTCTTTTAATGGTAGTCCCACAAAATAGAAAATGTTTCACACACAGAACTAGATTTTGAATTGTTTTCAATTTGTATGGAAGTTTAATTCACCACAAACATTCCTTTCTTGACCAAAAATGTTATTTATTTAGAGCACACACAAAAATTTTTGTTCTCATAGAACAAAAAAATATGGCATCATCTGATTTGGGATGAAACACCGAAAGCACATTTAATTTAATCCTACCGTGGTTTAATTTGAACTCATAACTCTTTCCCCATTCATTTCTCCCGTCTCCCCAATTTCTATACTACATGTACTTTTCAGTACTGCATATACTGACCTTTGTATACCTACCTACTGAACCCAAATTTCAATATGAGGTATCAGTGAAAGATTCCCAGCATTCCTCATTTTTCCATTCACATGTGAACACTTGCTTTAACCCTACAGCTGCTGTGTTAATGTATTAATGCTCTTACATAAACAGTGCATTCTTTGTACATTTTTTATTATAATTTTGAATTATTATTAAATTTTTATTATTAAGTGGTAGGAGCTGGGACCAATCAACTTTGTAAGTACAGCTATGTGAACAACATTCAACTGACAAAGTGGAAAGAATATTTTGTAGAAGTCAGTTAGAGTTCCTTAGTAGGCAATACTGTTTTTTAGCTAAAAAAGACCAGTTTACAAAAGATTATGGTGAGCAGGGTAGGAAAAGAAAGTGAATAGAAGTTCTTTCTGTTCCATATGCACAAGTCAACAACGGAGGAACAGAAATCTCAAGGCACGGATGCAGATTTGTCTTAGGAGCTCTGGGTAACTTCTTTAGTGTCAGCACTTACAAACCTTAGTAAGAAAGCAAGCAGCCACCAGGTGCCAAAGGGAAACACTGAAATTATTCCAAAATGAGGTCATAGGAACAACTCATCATTTCCAAACAACTACTGCAACAACTAGATAGATGGTGCTGGTGATGGCCTGGAAGGACACGCTCTTGGAAAAGCACCATCCTCATCACCTGTATTTTTGCCTACCTGAAGAACAACAGGGACAATTTGTCTACTTCAACAGCACCTACAAGTTGTAATTTATTCAGGTTTAGAAACACACAAATGGAAACTACTGTTATAACTGCTATATTATGATAATTACCACAATGATCCTCTTCTTCTACTGACTTAGTTTATTAAAGCTGCCAGAAAAGATTGCCCAACTGTGACCACTGCTTAGGAGTTAAGAAGCGGTTCAAACTTTGGGTATTTGCAGTTGCAGAATGGGTTGCACCATTTCAGAACACAGCTGGTGAAATGGAATAACGGGGGAATGCATCCTTTGGATATTAAATGCTTCCTAGTTTTCTTATCTGCAGGTTGATTTCAGCAGCATTAAATGGAAAAACAATTAAATCATCAGTATTTTCAAAATAAGTTACCTGAAGCCTCCACTGGGAAGAAATAAAATACCAGCTATTTACACAACACAAAAAGCCAGCTCAGAATCTTATCACAGCTGCACACAAAGTGGTGCTCCCAGAAAGCAAGAATATTCATTTTCACACTGCAGTAGCATTTTCACATATAGTAAGAAACTTCCACACAAACTTTGCACCTCAACAGGTTTTAGTTAGAAGTTTTCCTGAAATACAGCCCTGACAAAAGCAGAAGCCAAGGAATGCTCTTCTTTTGTCTTTCCAAGTCCTTCCCAGCACCTCTGTTTAATCCAATCAAATTACAATGATCTGTGATGAGGTCAGTTTGCAGGATGGGGTAAGACACAGAAGAATGCCATGTGAAAAGAAAGAACGTCTACTATCTCTGATGACTTAAGGCTGTACTAATCTAAGTAAAACTGCTCAAAGAAAACAGAAATTAGACTTTGAAATGCTCAGGGTCAGAATACTTGGACTGCTTACAAATAGACAAAATGAACTTCCATGTTCTACTTGCTTTGTGTGTAAGATTGTTGTATTAAAAGACTGAAATTTAACATAGGCAATCTCAGGACACAGGAAAGTTTTCAATTGTTTTCAAATTTCTAGTTGAGTAATGAAAGAAATATTAACATCTCCACCTACACTTCCCCAAAAACTAAACTTTTTAATGACCAGATTCAGCTACAAAAATATCCAACTTCTCATGGCATGCATTTGAGTGCTCTGTAGATTACAAAATCATTTTTGTCATCTGCAACTTGAAATTATGTCCACTGAAGGATTTTTCTGTAAAATCATAAAATTATGTGTTTTTCATGATGTACAAGAACAGCAAAATTTTAAACTAAACATTTTTCCTTATGCAAATATAGATGCATATACACATCCATGGAGGAAAAAAGCCCATATATGTATACATACTGAAATTTCAGACTTGAAATCACTATTTTCCAGGTGGTATCAACAATGAGATTAGCATCCACAAACTAAAAACCAGTTTCATGCCAGAAAGTAGAGAAGATAGATGAAGGGTTTTCTGCCCTACACCACCAATTCCACAGTTTTAAACTGTCCCCTCTCCTCCCTCATAACTGTGATAGCAAAACCAAGTTGAGCCAACACAATAAATCACACCAGGGAATTGATTTGCCTTAACAAACAAATTTCAGATACAAAAATGAAGTTATTTACGTGCAGTACTGCATGCAGCTGTGGAGTTTCCAGCACAGGAAAGACATGAGACCTGTTGGAGCAGCTCCATAGGAGGGCTACAAAAATGGCCAGAGGGCTGGAGCACCTTTCCTATGAACACAGGCTGCTGAGACAATTGGGATTGATCAACCTGGGGAAGAGAAGACTCTGGGAAGACCTTATTGCCTTTTAACATTTAAAGGGGGCTCATAAGAAAGATGGGGACAAATTTTTGAATTGGTTTTGTTGTGGTAAGAAAAGGGGTAATGGTTTTAAATTAAAAGAGGGTAGATTCAGACCAGGATTCAGACCAGATATATGGAATAGTATTTTTTTTGTTTGTTTGGTCTTTTTTTTTTTTTTTTTTTTTTATAAAGAGGGTTGTGATACACTGCAACAGGTTTTCCATACAAGTGGTAGATACCACACCCCTGGAAAAATTACAGGTCAGGTTGGATGGGGTTCTGAAACACCTTATCTAGTAGAATTTGTGCTTGGTCAAGGCAGGGTGGTTGGATTAGATGGCCTTTAAAGACCCTTCAATCCAAACCGTTTTATGATTCTGTGGTTTTTTGGCATCAATTTGCTGACTTAGCATCACAAACAGCTGTCCCAGCTCATCTGAATGGGCACCCTGGCATGTAGTGGCAAAAAGACAGCTCACTGGGGTGAGGAAATCTGGGGAGATAGACAGGGAGTCAGATTAATTTCAAAGCAGATTAGAGAGAGAATAATTTAGCATGGATTTCCCAATGAGAGATCACAGCTTTGTCACGCACAAGATGAAGCATAAAAACAAATGGGCTTTCTGCCACTGGTTGAAGGTCCATCACAATCCTCCTGCCTGAAGCATTTGTCTTTTGGCTTGGTTTTGATGGAAATATTGGTCTGAATCCCCACAGATTGGGGGGATTGTTATTCTTGCAAGAATAACACTTGTAAAAATAATTTTTACACAAAATATTTACACAAATGATAGCACACAATGTAACGTTAGAAACAATATTGCATTTTAATTTTATAACTGCAGAAGAAACAGGCAAATTTAAAAATCCAAGCTTAACCTAGCAGGACCAGCCGAAACACTTCAAAATCACTGAAAACCAGTCTAATGGAAAACATGTTTGAAACCCTAATAAAAAGTTTACTTTTTTGCATATTTTAAAGTCCATTTAGTCTTTCTAGTTTGCCAATGTGCATTTACGACTGTATGCTACAAAAACACACAAGCACATAATCCAATTTCCCCAGCAGAATCAGTTCACTAACACAGTTCAAAAGTGAAGTTCAGGCTTTCAAACTCAAATTTCAATCTGTGTTCAACTGCCAACCACACTTCTGACTCATATTTCTTCTCATGTATCTTCTCTATAATTTACTGAATTTGTTCAACTTACCTAAAGCTTCAAATATGGATGCCATTTAATGGTCAACTGTAGTGATTTTCTGTTCTACCTGTATATTAGTTTTATTTAAATAATTGTTTCAAGATCCTTCAGTAACATCTGCAATTCTTGAAATACATTGGAGTGAGAAATTATTATGTTCGAATAAACATACTCACTTCAGTATTCCTTTTCCTTGGACTGAGGCAGATCAGCTGGTAAATTAGGCTGTCACAAACGTTGTTTCCTTTGCTTTATCACTTCATACTTTCAGGAATTAAAATAAATTTTTCTTTTCGTAATGACCAAAATAGTACCTTTTAAAGGAGATAGTGACAAACCCAGTAAATTTTCTTGCTGATATAAAGGGAGGAAAGAAAAAAAAAGAAATAATGTTTGCTGTTTTTAAAGAACTAAATGGATATAAACTGTCAGACTCTGGGTCATCATTAAGCACAGGCCAGAGCATTGGCACAAACGACCGTGTTGTGAAGCCTAAAAGCTTTATTTGGTTTCTAGTTCACATTCCTGTAGAGTGAGACATTCTTAATTTGGGAGAACTACGGGTAAACATTTATGGGAAAAAATTATTAAATATTTCCTTTCACAAAGGTAGCAGGCAAAATAAAAATAAAAACAACTCCTGCACAAAATGCTAAAGGTGGTCTTTAACTATCTAAATTCAGCAAAGCAAATGAGTTATCTATGCTCATTTCTGACAGGCACTTGGGGCTTTTACTTTGCGAGACCAATCTTCTCTCTGTCACCATTCACAAGCTCCTACTACATTTATTTTCAGATTGGAACAGTATTATCCATATGTGAAATGGATATCCAAATAGTCAAGCCCATCATAAGGAGGTCATAGTCATATATATACACTTGCACCTAGAATACTTACAAGATAATGGTATTTATTACATCACCTGATGTAATACATAACTATTGGTCACTTCCCAAACCTCTCACTGAACTCCAGTAGCCTTTGAGAACTGTTTGTTGCAATTCAGTTTATGAGACAATATTTCAAATGTTCTTGCGCCAAAGACCTCTTGGAATGATGAAGACATCTGAATATTTTCTTTCTAAATATGAAACATGTTCTTCTTGTAGAAGATTTCAGATTTTTAAACAAATATAAAACACAGTTTATTCACCCCAGTGAAAGAAGACATCCTGTAGAGGGGTCTGAGGCCTGAGCGGACACTGCAATTTCTGCTGGCTTTAGCTCTCGGCACTACAGCTCATTTATCTAAGTCTGAGAAATCCACAGGAACACCTAGATCAGTGTGTACAGAGAGCTGAACCTTATCCTACCTCTACAAGCAGGAACATGCTGGCCTGACTGTACATGGACCAGGAATATCAAAGCTCTCTTCCTCCTCTGACCAAGTTAGATACAAACATTCTCTAGAGAAAATTCAATGGCATGCACACCACCCCTGCTGCACTATGAATTTTTTGTGATTTTTAGCTACTGAAAATACAGAAGATTGGCTCCTCTTCCTTGTAGCTATAAAATGATGCATGCTCCTGGCTTCTTAGGAAGGGTGTTCCTCTCCTGATCCCTCACTAACTGTCAAGGCCAAAGTCAAAAGAGTTTCCACTAAATGGGCAAATCTTTGAGATCAACTTGGTAGCTCCTTCCAGTCAGTGTAAAAGATGAGGTTGATTTTCAAAATTTTATCACGATTGTGGTAAGGCCAAGGTTTTATTAGCAATTCCAGTATTTGACGCAATTTCCTATAAACTCCCCAATGTAGCCCAAAAATAACCTGGGGCACCATCAGTATAATAAAACCTTGGGCGTATGTTTTTCTGAAATGTCATGCAAACATCTAGAAGAGTTCTCTTTGTGGTACCACCTTAATGGTGTCACACCAGACAAGGAGAAGTCAGTAACAATAAAGCAAATTTTGCTTTTCAGATGTCCAATAAAACAATATGCCAAAGATTTAACCTTCCAAATTAACAGGCAACAGATATTTAGCAGAATTAGTTTCACAGCACTGTATGTCACCACAGTTATGCATGAAGATGTCACAGAGCTTGGCCTTTGAGGAGAGAACAAAATAATTGAAAAACAAGACCGACAGGAGGAGAATAAGCTACTTTTTCCTGGGAAGTGAGCTATGCTAAATAACTGATCCTTCTTGAAAAGCCTCCAGTATCATACTTCTTTGACTGGTCACTAGTTAACCTGCTGCCTGTCAGTGAAACTGGGAGTATTTATCAGCTGGTATTATTAGTCATGTGACTTCAAATACTAATCATATTTATTTTAAAAAGTTGGTACAGTAATTGCAGTTTCTTACTCATGAGGGATAAAATGCTGCATTCCACTTCAGTTTATTAAAAATTTTAGGATTATGTTAACTGTTGCCTAATATATATAAAATATAGCCAAATTAAGTAATTCTTTAAAAATTGAAAGATTATTTGTATGTGGCTTACTATATTTCTTCTAGGAAACAATAAAAGGGTAAAATGCCCTAACAAAGAATCAAGATATTATGACATAGCAAAAGAGATAATCCTACCTGATTGCCACACCTGTTAAAATTATGTATAAGGAGTCTTTTGTTCCCTGGTTTTTGGAATGTCAAGCAACTCACAAATAATAATCTAGACCTAAATAAACATATGCTAGTTAAAAAATCCTGTATTTATTTAAAGCATTAAATGAATCATTACTTCAAGTATTCAAATGGCATTATCTTTCCTCAGTTTCTTACCTTTCCTCTCTTTTATAAAGGCAACCTAAGACTATGCCAATAAGCTATCGGAAAATTTTCCTCAACCTGTTTCAAACATTCACCAGACAGTTTTAAGTATCATCAGAAATCCTTAATATTATTATATTATGCTAACTTAAAGTAAGAAGCTATCTCTAAGTCTTTAAAGCAGGAAAAACTGAATTTTCAGGATTTTTTTAGTATTCCCTTAATGCAATTATCTCAATTCCTGTATTTTGTCATTCTATCAGTAACATCAAGATTTTTCAGCAGAGTTATAAGGAGCAAAAATATGAAGAAAGTAAAAAGACTCTGATAATACAATCACGACTTAAAACCCCCTATGTGTTAAAGAGTTTGATTCTTGGGTTTTTTAAGTTAGAGGAAAGTATCATCCCTTGGGATTCACTTCTCCCCTTCACTTGTAAGATACCTAGATAAGCTTAAAATGTCCTTTTATTAAGAGAGTTACTTATTAAGAATTACTTACTCTTTGCCAGTGGTTTGTATCAACTTTAGAGAGTAACATGGAGAGATGTGTTTCTAAAGTGGGAAAATCCCAGCAACCCACAAACTTCAACAACGAAGGCACATACAACCTCTAAGAGAGGAGATGATGGGACAAAAAGGAAGCAGGGCCAAATCTTGGATCAATTCACTATGAAAAAATGGCTAAATCGGTGTTTGAAGAATTTCTTGACAAAGATGGCAATGTCCAGTTGCCCCTCCCTCCACCCCCCTTAAATAACAGATAGTTGCACCCAATTAAAACCACCTTTGTTTAAGTACACAGTTTCTCCTACCCTCCCTCATTATCTGGTCAGAATTAATGATTAGCTGATTAATTAATTGTTACTCAATTACCACCTAATCCAACCCTCATCAACGTATCCTAGGCACACCTTTACAACCACAACAAATAAGACGAATGTTCATCTCCTCCTCTTCTTTTTCCACATCTCTTTCCTATTCTCCTTTTCCCACTCCCCACAGATTAACACATTCTGAGATTTATTTTCCTGTATGAGATCCAAGAATCAGTTTTCTTTCTATGTTTTCCCCACAGGGTGAATAGGAGATGTTGGTCCCAAGCCTACCTTCTGGTCTCACCTTGGGGTGAGTGTCGGTGACTCCTTCAGTGTTGAAGCTCCAGCAGAGCTCCTTAAAAATGGTCCCACATTGCCCAGCATTTTTTGACTTTCTTCCATCCTCCAATGCTACTTTTTGGGGTTCTTTTTATTTCTCAGCTCCTTTTAGAGAAGCACCTCCTTAGCCTAACTCACTTTAATTGTTCAGAGAAAACTTTTATTCACTCTGAAAGAACAAGCTACTTTAAAAATGAAACAATCAAAATAAATGCAAATTCCTGAATAAAATTCTAATCACTGTACTTCCCTATTCCACATGCTCTGAAACTGGTCTATACTGTATGCCATATGCCAAAATAATTTGTATATACTACTGACATTTTTCATGTTCCCTGCAATGTTTGGAATACCACATGGCATGGGGTGCAGAAGATAAGATCATTTATGTAAGCAAAATATGACCTTACAAGTGTGTAAATCCCTCATGTGCGTATGCAGGAGAAATAACTGTGAGTACCAGTACTACTTGTATGTGTAATTATTTGCTTTAAATGCCACATCAATTCTGCAAACAAATAGTAACTATTTAGCAATATTCATCTCTTTCTATTGTATAACACTGAGCAGAGGAAAGAGAGAGAGAAAGGTAAGACTTCAAAGTCCCTTAATAAATATATGTTGGCTACAAACTAGTACAGAGATGTTGAGTTTGTGCTGTGAAAACAGAAATTCATGGCTGATAAAACAGCAGAAAATGGAAAGAACAGCCTCATCCGAAAAATTAGAAGTGCAACAGGCTGTGCTGCTCTGGGAGAAAAACATGGGCCTAGAAAGAGTAAACACAGAATTTATATGTAACATTCATTCATATAAACATATATATAAGCCCACACACATCCTAGGTTGTGTTCTTGTGGATTGCTTTTTTTTTTTATAATTCACAAGCAGATATAGATAAAACTTACTGAATCTTCCTGTTTAGAATCTGAACGTGATAAGGTTAAGTACTCTGAAATCAACAGATGACACATTCAGTTTTCAGTACACATATATATGCTGCAGAAATCCGGTTATTACATCTCTTCTGAGTGTTTTGTACCTGTGCCTCTCAACATATGGTTAAATTTTTTTTTTTTTCCTTTTTTTTTTTTTGGTATTAGCAGCTTGAGCAGACTGGTACCATTTGAATCAGGGGACATTTGAGTCCCACTCCTGAGTAAGTAAAGAGGAATTCTGTCAGCCCCGGGTCAGGCTACAGGTAAGTGCCACCCACCTGTTGCTTCACACATATGGAAAATATCATGTGATGCCCTCACAGTGGAACAGTGGTCTTGGGAACAGCTTTACTTCAGTTCTCTGTCCTGTATCTGGAAATATTTCCCACTTGGGGTGGCATGAACCTCTCAGGCTGGAGGAGGAAAGTCTATCCTTTATCTCTCTCCCCCTCCTCCCTTTCCAACCCCAACTGTTTCCATGGTGGAGCCAGCTCTAGCCGCTGCCAGAGAAAACAAGGCATTTTCCCACCTCGAGGGCATTCCCCTCTGAACATCAAACGTCTACAGCAAACAATGGACTTGAAAAAGCTTTGCAAATAAAAGGTCACAAGAGTTTTTCATAGTGGAAAAATATCAGGCTACCTACAGGCAGGGGTTGCTTCCAGCTCACCAACAACATGCATGGTTTCAAACACACTTCACTGTGAGCTGAACTAGTCTTTGCTGAGACATTGCATGGTCCCAGTGATGTAACTTGAATTCATTTTCCCTCAAGCTATTTTGTAATCACATTAATTGTCAGGCCTTAAAAAGAAGAGATTTTCAGTTCTTTGGGAAGGGAGTGCATTTACATGCTGTAAGAAGCCAAGCAAACTGGAGGGTGCTCTGAAATAGCAGGTCATACACTAAGCAGCACACAAAGTAGGGGAAAGGAGAAGGGGCATGTGCTACTGGAGAGCTTCAGGGAGAGGAGCAGAGCATGTGATAAGCTGTTGATGGAGCTGAGCTTTGCAAGCTCTAGCCAAAGGACAAATGAGCAATGCAGAGAGCCCCTGGCTGCCAGAAGCTACTGAACCCACACTAGAGGCCTCCATGGAGACTTGGCAGCATGGGGTTCAGCAACAGCAGGAGCCACATGTTTTCTGGGCTCCTGCTCTATGCCTGCACACAGGCTCAGCCCTGCCAGCACAGCAGTCTCCCATGGGGTCACATTTCTCCATGGTCACCCTGGCCCCCACCCAAACATCCCCTCTGCTCCATTCCCCTACAGCGCTGGCATTGCTCCACAAGCACACTCTGGTGGTCTTCCCTCTCTTCTGTCTCTCAGAAGCAGAGGGGTTTGTCAGGAAGTGTGTGACACCCACTGAGTGCTGCTCCTAAGAAGATGAATAGAGAACTCTTAGTCTCTAGACCTAGAGCAGAAGATGAAAGGTAATTCAAGAAATCATTTGGTGGGAAAAATACCGGACAAGGTATCACTGAACAAGTTTCTGTTACTAATCACTAGTTAAACTAAAATTCCTTCAGATGAGCATAACGAAATAGTTTTACTGTGGGAAATTACCAGAGTTTAAATGTGCACCCCACGTATTTGGCATTCATCTCCTCCAGAATTCTGCATACAGGTAAGCCTCAGCAAAGACAGAAACTGTGATTATCTGCATTTTTCTGCATTGCTGGGGCAGTGGAGGAAGGGAGTGGCAGGCATGGGTTGAAGGTTCTGAGTTTTCAGAACTAATTATGTTGAAAATGAAAATTGTCATAATTTCATAATAAAAAAGGCTTGCTTTGGATTTCTTTTTAATTTTCCCACTTCCCTATAGGAGTTTAGCAGACACAAGCCAGGAGAGCCAGTGACTGGAAGAGTAGTTGAGCACTTTCTCATTAAAAGAATTAACCCTACACATCTTTTACCAATCACCATCCCGCCAACTCCCATGGGAAGCTGCCCAACAAGACCATCACTCTCACTTACTGCCTACAGCTTCTCCCAAGATTTCAACACCTTTCTGTACATTCATGCTTAACCTAAAGTGCCCTGTATGGAAATGCTCCTCCAATCTTGCCTTCCCCCCTCCTCCTTCCTCACTTGGAAAAGACTGGTCAGTCAACATTTTCTTTGCAATAGGATGAAGAAAACCTGTGAGCCTGACTAATTGCAAAAAAAGACTCACACTAGAAGTACTGCTGAGAAAAAAAACACATCTGAGTTTTTACATTTTAAATGTGGGTGATTGAGAAAATGGGACTTAACTGGTGAAGGAAAATGGTAATTAGAGGTCACTGATAACTGGGGGGTAGGGACAAAGGGAGTAGTTCAGACATTGTCTGTCATTGGCACATAAAACGTTTCTATGTGACAGTTTCCCATGTTAAACCATAAAGTGACAATTGGTTTATAGACACTGTAACTTTAATCTTAGCAGAGGCCATCAATTCAGAAAAATCTGAAATCTTACCTCAGTACTTTAAAATAAAAACAGAAATGAAAAGTTGTTACTGGTAAATAGCACCATATGAATAATCTTTTTTCCCCCCACTCTTTTTCCATAGGCACACGTACCAATTAGAACAGAATGTCTAGAAACCTTAACCAGGTTCATGCCCCATTACACTGGGCACATGAGATATGCAGCAGTTTGCTTAGACTGCTCACAAGCTTTTAGCACATTTCAGCACAGGGATGGAACAAATGTGTGTGTGTGAAGAACAACAATAGGCCATGTAGATAATCTATAGAAATCACAGTTAATTTTTTCTGTTGTCTTATCTTTACCACAGTGAGTTGTACTGTGTACAGATGGATTTCCAAAACACACCAACTAGGTCTCCAATTCCAATACCTCCTTAAAACTCCCTCTTCTTCAGCATCCATTCCATTTGTACATCTGAACCCCAAGGCAATAATTTCTTTTTTTTCAAGCAGGCAAAACAATTATTTCTCAGATATTAAATACACTAACACAATGCAGACTCATACAGAGAGAGAAAATATGCACTAAATGTTTTGCAAAGGGGCCAAAGAAGGGAGTTTCTGGCAATTACTCAGCATAAGGAGTAAGGTATATGGTGAATAGATTAGATAAAATTAGTAGTTGTCAACTCAGTACTGCCCGATGACAGAAATTACAGCTTTATCTCTCTCTTATCCATGCCTCCCACATATCATGTGCCTCATTAGGATCCTATGGACAGAACACACAAGAAAAAGACCATCCTCAAGCAGAAAAATCCATCTAAAAAGTAAGTGAAAAATCTCCTGCCAGATCTAGTAAAAATGATTTAACTTTGTTACAGGACCTAATTATGTACTGTCCTAGACTATGACAGCATTTGAGGAATGGGAAAATCCATGCTGTAACCAGGTGTCTTGCCACGGTTAAAAATGCCTCCTTGCCCTCAAACACATGTTCTTTGCATGTTGGAAAAACTAGCCATACAATAAAACCAAAAATTAAAGACAACTGGCAAGTGACTCCAGGAAAGGACTGAGCAGTCAGGATCTAGCTATGTTAAATTTGGCTCTGTTTAGTTAGATGACACGGGTATGAACTTTGAGAAAGCACTAGAAACACCTTTGCCAAATGCTTGGAGGAGAAAGATGTTGCTTTTTAGGCTACACGGTCTATACAGTATCTGGTACAATGATCTGTGACCACAACACCCGAAGCTAGCAGCACGGTACTGGTTGTCCCAGCCATCTTTGTGGGAAAACTTAGTGGGATAAAACTGCTTTTCCCAATTATCCACATTCCTCCAACTAAGTTCTTGCGCAGAGGTTTTTTGGTGTTTTTTTTTTGTTTTGTTTTGGTTTTTTTTTTTTTTTTTTTGAGTCACAAGAGCATGAGGAACAAAGGACCCTGAATGGCTGAACAGTAAGTCCAGAACAAGCCCAAGGGCCAGCGTGTGATGACACTGCATAAGTAATTTCCTTCTGCATAAAAACCCTTAACCTTAGGAACCATTTAGCAGAAAAGTAAAAGTGATCAAAAATGTTTTCTATCTGATCATCCCAAACAAGTTTCCATCAGATTTAAAGAACAGTGCAAAACATTCCAGCACAATTTTTCTGGTTTGCATTACAAGGAAGAATGTGTGCACATCAAAGCTTGAATTTGCCCAGTAAGAAATTATTCTTCTGGTCCTCAAAAGACCAGCTGACTTTGAAATTAGAACGAACTGAGCCTAGACCACATTTGTAAGGGCAAAAGAGAACCAAATCACGGACACGATCTGTAGGGAAGACTAGATACTGCAGACATAAGTTTTCCCACCTGTTTTTGAGGTTAAGGCTGTAGGCACTGGACACACATAATTCATGAGCTGTGCTTCCACAGCCTCACGGGGCTTTCAAGAGCCTCTCACATTCTTCTCAAGTGGATCATTAAGGGTGGTGTACCTAAATGGATGGGTGGAGGAGATTTATCTGAACAGAAGATTAGAAGTGATTCAATTTTGGGAGATAACCCGACTTTTTGTCTTGGTAAAACAATAGTTCAGCCATGTGAGTTTACACTGGCATGTGGGGCTACTCAGCAGTTTCACACACAGATTCTTTTACATCGTGCAGATGTAAAAGAATAGCACTATAAAGCTTATTTTTGTGAACTATAAAGGTGTAATTCTGACATGATGATGGCTGATGCAATCAACACTTTCATGAGGTTAGGCTTAAAGAGGCATACAAAGCTTTTTACAGTGAACTTTTTGAATTTGCCTTTACTGAAAAGAGTTCATCACTGACAACTGGTGGGACTGTGACAAAGATAAGAGGAGTGGAAATTCAGGCTCAGATCGTTTTACAATGGCGAAGGAATATCTTCCCTCTGTAGAACACACTGCAAGTAGCGGCAAAAGACCTGGGAAGAAGAGGAATAGAGATGATGGTCTTCAGTACAATCTACTTTCAGAAGAAGAAAACTACTTGAGAGGGAAGTCAGTGCTGAAACTTTCCATTCCAAAGCATTAACTATTAGCAGGACTAAATTATCTGTGAGAAAGCACTAAGATCATTCCACACTTTCTAAAGAAATGCAAAGCAGAGTACAGACAAGTTTTCCTACTTTTCTTTAGTTATGTCTGTGGTTGCCTGGATGAATGGAGGTGTCAGAATTGTAAGGGGAACATTGACTGACCAGGAAAGGAAATTGTCTTCTTGATGCAAATACCAGGGACCATATAGTGCTTGTCATACTGGAGCTCTAAAAACAAAACTCTGTGCCTTCCTCATTCTCTTTTTCACAGTTGCTTTTGTTATTTATTTTTAAATACCCTCCTGACTAACTAGCTTCCAGAAGAAGAGGGGGAAAAATCGTAAAAGCAAAAACTGGGAGTTTTCCATAGAAGGATAGCTGAGCCATCAATTTCTGTAGACCAAACCCTTAGGTCCAATTCACCCTGTGCTACTGCCAGCCACTTACATCATTCATAGCAAAAACTTGAACAGACCAAATTGGTGTGTTCAAGACTTGCAGGAATGCTGCTTATTCACAATATATCCTAAAACCTAAACACAAAATAATTTTAACATCCTCACGGCTGCAGAGCATTATTTAAATAGAACACTTCTTAAACAAGCAATATGCCATTTAAAGGTGCAAATCTCAGCATTTGCTACGCTAAAAAATTTTATACAAAATCCTCTTGAATCCTGGAAAACTTGCTCGCTAGAAAGGTGCATGCTGTTCTAATATATATATATCCTATGTCAGCACAAACAGCCTTCATGTAAACACGCAGCCGGGAGTACCATGAGTAACCACGCTGTTTCCATCAGAAGCCCTTTATCCTGCGTAAGAGGTCTGCACGCTAATAGATGTCCTAGGCTAATGCTAACTAGCTGCAGCTGGCTCGCAGCTATAAAAAGCATTAATGAAAACATAAATACGAACTTCTCCGCTTCCCTCAGCCCGTACGTCAGGGCTGCGCAAAGGCAGCGCTTTCCAAGAGGGCTGTGTGAGCGGAGGGGCTGCTCGGAGCCAGCTCGCTCCGGCTGCCCGCCGCGTTTCCCGGACAGCGGGCGCGCACCGCGGTGCCCTCCGGCAACCCCGAGCCCCGCGCTTCCAGGGAAGGCTGGGATAAAGGCAGGAAATGTCTGTTCACCCAGGGACTGACCCACGGACTGACAAGTGTCACTGCACTGGACACAGCTCGGCTTTATCGTATCTCCCTGTGTTTTGCTGTAATACCGTTTCGCTGCGCTGCCTCAGATTCAGTTATAATAAAAACCACGGAATTTAGCAACACTTTACACCTGGGACTTCTGTGCGCTCTCAAAACTTACTGCACTACTTACATTTTTATTGTGCCAAATACAAAACTAAATTGCTGGGGTAAAAAAGGGAAAGAGACAGGTTTATCCAGGACATATAGAGAAAAGGAAAAAACCACCATGTATTTCTACTCCACGGAACTAAGGGTTGCAAATTGAGACCAAAACATCAGGATACTGAAGTGCTACAACAATCAGCAATTTTTATCAATCCACATTGTGCACACATAAAATATTAATTATTGACTATTGGACTGTTTATCTGCTCTGTCAAAATGGTTTTATCATGAAAGCAGTTACTTTGCCACCATCTGCTTCTACAGATTTCAGTAGGTGACCTCAGAAAGAGACAAGCCCTTCAAGGTATTTGCAGTGAGGCCAGGCATGTTGGCTTGCTGTCCAATATGCTAGGCTAACTACAAGCCTGAATCAACAAATAAGAATAATTCCTAGCTTTTATTTTTAATTTTCATTTTTATAATGGAAATTCCTTTACACACAAGGGCTCTTCATCAAAAAAGTGTAGAAATACCCAAAAGTACATTTATCTAAAAAAAAAAAATCTTATTTCCAAATATCATGATTGTTCCTTCTCATGGTTTTGTTCAATATCTGACTTTTTAATTTCTTCTGATTTGCACTACCCAAACAGCAACTGCAACCAGGCAGATCACCCCCAAATTCAGCAGAGATCAAACAAATCACAGAATGCAATCCATCTGTCTACACAGGAGTTTCCCAAATCTAGCACACAGAAGTTATCCTATGAGGTGCAACCCTTGCAAGCATTTAAAAAGAAATTATCTGATTGCAATTTGTTGATTTGCTGAAGTTGCAACCTCTAAGCCAGATGTGACACATCTTTTTGCTTTGAATTCTCCCCCTTCTCCTTGTACATATTAGCTGATTTCCAACAGATTTCTTAAAAATCCACAACCTTAGAGTTCTTTCCACTTGCACTGCTGAAAAATAAACAGCTTGTGAGACACTGAATTTCCTAACTGTTCATGCATCCACTTCAAATACCTGTTTTCTCAGGATGTTATTGCTATGATTCTCCCTCCAACCCTGGCAGTCCAAATAAAAAAGGTGACTCAGATACAGAAGCACCAAGGTATAGATGAGCTCCTAACCCAGATATTTTCAAGCATGACTAAACAGCCCAAGCTGCAGCAAGAAAGCTTTGGCAGTTTTCAGCTCCCTTGGAAAGGAAATATCCACTTACCATTAAATTAAATACAAATAAAGAAATTAAAAACACTTTTGGAAAGATGAGACACCGAGTGCCTTTGTTAACATTGTCTTCCACTTCCCACTTACATTATGTTAATACAGCCAGTTAATTTATAGCTCCATATTGAAGATGTGACATAACTTGTTCCAATCAAATAAATTTCCTTGCACATTTTTCCTCATGTCAAACAGAATTTACAAATTTTGGCATTTGTTCAGAGGCAGTGGAAAATGCATAATCTCATTGTTATAGGACAAAGACAAGAACATGTCATGACTAGATCATATTTGAATTTAGTAGTGGGGAAAGCTGCTGCCTCAGAAAGGAAATCCACAGCTTCCAGCAGACCAGGTTATTCACAGCTCCATCCAAGCTGCTTCTGAACATTTCCAGGGAGGAGTCATCCACAATCTTTCTGGGCAACCTGTTTCAGTGTCTCAGCACCCTTACAGTAAAGAATTTTTTCCTAATATCTAGTCCAAACCCACCCTTCTTCAGTTAAAGGTCACCCTCCCGTGTCCTATCACTGCACGTCCTTGTAAAAAGTCCCTCTTCAGCCTTCCTGCAAGGCCTCTTTATGTCCTGGAAGGCTGCTCTAAGTTCTTCCCTGGAGCTTTCTCTTCTCCAGGCTGAACAGCCCCAACTCTCTCAGCCTGTCAAATGTGAAACACCTCTGAAGAACACTTTGCATTCACTCCTAGCCTCAGGCACATGTAAAGCTTGCTGTCCACACTGCAGTCACACACCTCCAATCACATATCTAAATCCAGCGTGTTACAAAACCAATCTGAACAAATATCAGGCAGTATGTATCAGTTAAATATCCATGTAGGACTAAAATTAAAAAATAACTAAATGTCTCTTGACTGCCAACCCACTGAAACTCTCATGCTGTGAACTGTAATATACAGTAAGTCCATCCCAGGCCTTTGCTCATCACTTTTCCCATTTGAGGGGCATGTTCTTCTCCAAACCCTGTGAAGTGCCCTTTAGTCAAAGAGGGAGTTGAAGCATTAACTGAAATGAGATTGAGGATTTCAGCACAGCAGATCCCTACCCAGTGTGATGCTGCTGACTGCCTCCGGCTGTGGGAAATGGAACAAAACCAGCAGCCACCAGTCAGGACTGGCACATGAACATACGATAACCGTGTTAGATTTATAACTTACATACCAATTTTAAACCACAATGCTTACTGAAAGAACTGTCTTCTCTGAGGAGCTTTGCTTTATTTTCATTGTTTGCCGTACCTTCATCTTTTGCATTGTATAAAAGAAAGCGTAGAAGAGCTTAAAATATAGATTTCCAGGCCTATTTTTCAGCATTTTCATTGTCCCTTTCAAAGTCTGTCTTAATTAATAGAGCATACCCATAATCTGCACAGACTGTGTATTCCTGACTCTCTAAGACTCAAGACTTCCTTTTCCCCAAAAGAGTATGCTTGTAAAACTTCTCCAAGGAGTATCGATCTGTTATATACAACAGAAGTTTTACAAAGCTGATGATAGAAAATGATTTCTAAGAATCTTCCATTTTGGAAAATTGCTATTACATAAAATCTGTGCTGATGTTTTTCTGCATGTGCACTACCTCTGCAGATACTTAAGGCTGTGCATACAAAGACTGGTTACTTGCCAAGTGGCAAAGAAATTTTGTGCAATATTCAGGTGGTTAAATTTCTCTCCCAACTGTTAGCTCACCTCCACCCAGGCATTTGTAACATTTATCACTGCTCAATGTTCTTGCCCTTGGGTACGATGGTAGAAACATTCCAGAGACACAATCTGAATTTTACAAATGTTTCTGAGAGCTTCAGCACAACTTTAACATTCCCTCCAGGAAGTGGTATAGTCAGTGAAATGTAGAGGTGTAAAACACACATGGAAGATTTCTGCTCTGAGTTCCATCAACCACATAACTTTCAGAGATACAAAACTTCAGGGGGAAGGTCAAAGCCAAGGGTAAGATTCCATACCTTTTACATAGGCCATCTTACAATAATTCTTGACAAATAAAAGATGCTGGAAAATTACCATTCCTGTTTGAAATCACCCAACGTACAACAGCACATACTCTAGGGCTGGCAAATTACATTTTCAAATAGTTTGCTTTTTTCTCCCTAGACTGGACTCTACTGTAGGATAATGTACAGGGACCACATTACTCTTCCCATTCTCACCATTTACACAGTCCCCCAAAAACAACCAATTGGGTGCATACAGCCATAAGGCAAAGAACAGTGGGAAACGAGATCTTCAGGTGCAGTAAAGCTTCCCCAGCTTCCTAAATCCCTGCATGTGATCATCAGAGATGGGAGGTGAAATCGTATGGTTACACTGTAAGTGGTGGGGAACACACAGCCCTACATGATGATGCTTCTGTACCACTTACCTGTCTCACTGTGCTACTCAGGTATTTCTCCATCATGGGGAATACATCAGTTAGTAGAGCTACTCCTTCTTGACCAAAAATGAAAGGCTTGGGGTGTGTCTGACTGCCTTCTGTGAGCACATGGGTGCTTTACTGATCAGTCTAAGCACTTGAGTATGCAGGAAATAAAGCAACCAGTGTCTCCTTTTTGCTAGATGCATACAGGAGCCTGCACACACAGTATTGGCCATATAACACTTGGTTTCTGTTGCTGTCCATTTGCTTTCCAAGGAGACCGAGTCCCTGTCAGACTTGTGGCCTGTACTGGCTATCATCTTCTTGAGCCTCTTTTCTGTACCAGCATTTTTTATAACTGCCCTGACATATTTTAGAACAACTGCAAATTGTTTAATTGCCTATTACCAGCACAGGGACAAAAAATGCTGGTGTACATTGTGGGGTGCTTTTTGTTTTTCATTTGTACAGAGTATATCAGATAACAGTGCTTTCACCTTGCCCTTGGACAGAATAAGGTTATGTAAATATTTAGCACTGAAAAATAAACAGCAATGTCAAATTAACAAATTGTTGTACTACGGTGGCACTGGAAGTAGCCCAAGTTCCATCTAGCTGTCTGCAGCATCAGCAGGGAAAACAGACTTTCAGGGCTATCCAGACAACATCCTGGGGAATCTACAGTGTTAACTACATAAGACAATTAAAAGTATTAGTTGGACAGTGTGATACTAAAGCTGTTTTTCCAACAGTCTTTTGTCCTTACGCTCTGTTTTGGTGGCTCCAGTTTGAGAATTACAAATAGAGCAGGGTGGAGGCAAAAGGGAATAATCCAAGTGTCAGGGAATCTTTACTGTGAATAAAAAAAGGAAAAAAAAATAGAGAGAGAGAGACTTCAAAGCAGAAACCATTTACTAGAGCTGGAACCACAGCTATTAGGAGAACTATTATAAGTCTGTCAAGTAGCAATTAGATTACTTTGCAAGTATATTAAGAGCACGTATCTTCACTTTGGAGAAGGATTTGAAAAGGGGAAAAATAGAGAAACCTTTTAGTTTATGGAGTACTCTCTACTGCATTTCAGTTACTTATTTCCTGTTTATTTTCCACTTGAAAAATCACATCCCAGAAACATAATGCAATTTTTTAAAACTCGCATTTATGACCATTCCATTTAAAATGTTTTGTTGAAAAAAACACAAAAAACAAATGGAATGCTGTAAACAGATTTAAGTCAGCCACAAAAAACATTCTGACAGATGTTAGCATCTGTGAACATGGATCTTTCAAGACAATCCTTTCCAATCTGGGCTCTTTTCAAATAAGAATACCTCCAGAGTTTTTTATGTTGTTGTTGTTTCTAATTTCAATATGCTTTATAAAACTTAAGGTATTTTTTCCATACCAGAGGGGCAACTTTTCAATGTATTAATCCATCTCCTTGGAATGATAGTTGCAGCATCTGACACCCCATTTTAGTTGTGCATGTTGCCAGACAGGTTAACCCATTGACTAGATTTGTATTAAGATAAACAGCAGAGATCGCTGGATGAAGAAAAAGAGGTGGGGGGGAGGAAATCCAACTAAGAAATTAATTAGTTCTACAGGATTATCACTTGCCAATAAAACTGTTTTACAAAGACTTACATATGAACAGACTACTCAGAAACTTGCAACAACTTGCTAGACCACAATGAATTACAGCAACCGACTATCATGTTTCTTTGGGTCTGCTCAGAAAGAGAAATGTGATTTTCCTCACTTCTACTTCTTCCAGCCACTCAAACAAATCCTCATCTCTTCTAAATATTTTGCTCCCCAAGGGTCCTGCTTGCATGGTGGCAGACCTTTCCACTGCTCTATGATCTAGCAAATGGAAAACAAAATAAAGAGCAAAACTGAAAGAACTACGGATGACTGGTGCAGAGATGCAGATCAGACTAATTTTTAAAGTAAATGTATGGTCTTTCTTCTGTTCTTGGAATAGAAAGCTATAGCAGTCTTTGTTAAGGTAGGAAATAGGTTGAAACATGCTGAGAGAAGTGAATGGAAAATTTGTCTAGTCACCCACAGATTTTAAAGTGTGGATTCACAGCTATAGCTAACATTGTTTTCTACCAGCAGTGGTTAGTTCTTCCTTCGTGACAACACCCTTTTCAGTCCAGCCTCCTCACACAAATCCTCCGAGTGCTCTGACCAGTTTAACTGCCTAATAGTCCTAAAAGTGCATCTATTTTGGTTACACTGACAACCACACACCCAGCCCTGTCCTTTAAGGCACAAAACTGACCAGCTCTATTTTTTACTAAACTCACGTGGCCTGCTCAAAACAAACAGATACTGGCAGGAGCAAAATCCAAATTATACACTGCTTTATCCCAGGAACACAAAGTACAAGGCCGACTCAGTGAGTCAGACACCTCTGCGCCAGTGAGCTCCCCAGGTTGATGGGAGTCTCTTTGGGATCTTCATACTCATAAGCCAGGACATTTTCAGAAAAGAATCAAAACAATTGGGTTTAGACAAACATGTGTTGTGTCATTTACAAAAGTATCTCCCTGCCATCAGAGGGGAAAAGGCAGCAAAAAGTATGCCAGGAATGCTGAAAATGGGCAGACAGTCACAGCGAGTCATATTTTCTTCTGTTTTTTTTTTTTCCCCCAAGAAACTCCTTCAGCATGAAAAGTCCATTTGCAAGAGCAGTTAGTTACGGGGGAAAAGGCAAATATTTCAACAATAATACAGGGAATGTGGATCCAATTTATGGACAACAGAAGCCAGAGAACTCCTCAGTCTCTGCAAAGATTTCTCAGCATCCTTGGAAAATGCTTTGAATACTTCAGCTGAGCCAACTTCAACCCTTCAAACATACCCCTTTGTCCATCAGTAAAAGACCAAATTCCACACGTGTATTTATGAACAATAAATGCTAAATGCATATAGGCAGCCCTGTAGTTTCTATGTTTCACAAGTGTTAGTTTTAATCAATTAAATTAATCAATTTCCTTACAATAAAAATAGAGGTTTCTCCCACAGTTTGCTACTCTCTTACTAGAAACTTGATGCCTTGGACCAAATGCATCACTTCCCCTACTCCACTGTTTAATTTCATGCTTATGTTTGGCTTATTGTAGTGGTTTTACTTCTCTGTGACAACAGCATCTACATTATTGTGGAGTGCTACAAAAGAAGATATGCAATAGAACAGCCTGTTTACCTAATCAATTAGGTATTAATCTATCTTCATATATAGAAATTTTTGTCTATGAAACAAATAATTTAACTCATCTTGCCTCATAAAATACAAACCTTGTTTTCCTGGCAGTTTTACTTCACAGAAAGAAGTTTAAAAAGGAAAAACTAGGGGTTTATAATTACAAAAGAATAAACTATCAGTTGGTTCAAAGGACTGCCAGAGGGCGTTGGACCCTTTGCTCACTATCAGGTGACAGACACAGACATTTTTGGTAGAGGAGAAGTCTCATGTGGATGTTTATCAGCCATGGAAATAGCAGCTGATAAAGCAGGAAGATGTATTTTTCATTCTTCAGTCTGTAAAAGAAGTGTTCGTTTTCCTCTTTGCAAATGAGAAAGTGGGTTGGTTTTTTTGATTCAGGATTCAAAACACAGTCTGATAGCTGTGAACAACAACAAACAAGCTGTTTTCTGAGCTGAGACTTTTATGAAATTTGAGGAACTTTCAGAAGACCAGTTTAACAACTGCACAAGAGAATCCCCAGTTACAGCATGTATGCAGAAGCAACAAGCTCTCATTTTTTATTTTATTTCTATTTCATGTTTGACATAAGAAGCGCAATCTGAGATTTCTGTTTTCTTTCACCCCATTCCTGTGAAGGGTGTGGGCTCAGGCAGGTTAACTACCTCAAATTGTGAGACTGCAAGTTGAGTGTACTTTTGGCTAAGAGATGGAAATCAAAAAATCAGGTTGAATAACAGTCTGTTAGATGCCCTGACATTTGATCAAATGTAGCCCTCTGGAAGAAAATCTACACTGAGGAGTACTGTCTTCAAAGCCACATATTGATGTGGGCTGGTAAAGTACTTCTCTTACTTTAAAAAAAAAAAAAAGTGTTTTTTATTAAGAATAAATTAAAGCAAAGAGTCCAGATAACAAGACGTATTAATTACTTTTTAAAAAATAATGTTCAGTGTAACTACTACATGTAAAAGAGCTCCAAAAAATGTCAGGGACAAGGCAGTTGATCATTACTTTTCTGTGGGTGATGACCGAGGCAGTATTTTAGGAAAGAATAATCTTCCTAAGTTCCTTCTGGAGGAATTTTATTGATCAATGAGTGCTGTAAATTATCCAGATGCTTACAAGGTAGCAAGGATTGAGAGGATTCTAGTATTTCAAAAGCTCAAGACGGACCATTGAGGATACCACTGTCCACCTGCAGAGTGGCTTAGAGGAACTCAAATTCTTCAAAGCTTTGAAGAAACCTTTCAAAGCCTATAGCAAATTACATCTGGAGAGCTCTCAACAGGACCTGTTGAACTAATTGCACATCTCCATTCAAGTCCCAAACTCTGCAGGAAGAAATGTTTACTTAGGCACTGAAAGACTGAACTTAGAACCTTAATACAAGCTCTTCCACTATAACTCACTTAAATGCTTTTCCTGAGTGAAAAAAAAAAAATTGATCCATCTTACCTCTCAATATTTTAAGCCAGCATGAACCAAAAGTTAGTGCAAAACCAAAGGAATAAAATGCAATAACAGACCCAGGGTTGCTGAGAAAGACTGAAATCAGTCTTTGGTCTCAAACCTTGAGGATCACAAATGGAGAAGGAAAGTATTCAATGTTTCACTATTGGTCAGAAAGGAAAACTGGTTTTTGCCATATCTTTTGTATTTAGGAAAACTAGGTCTAATTCTTGATTCCCTCCACTGTAAACAGAACAGTGTTAGGATGCAAAGACTAAAACATAAAAGGCCAAAACAACTGGTTGAAAGCTGTGTGATCCATGGGGTTTGCGTGTAATGTTTCTGCACTGCTAGTTATGTTTTGACACCACAACACTTTTTACTGCAGAGGAATCTTAACTGCTGTGGCCTTCAGATTTCCAGAAGTCAACAGGATCTTTTTCCAGTCACTTCACAATTGAAGTATACACCTATGTTTCTCTAATAGCAGCTGTGCAAAATACTCATTATAGAAAAGCCGCTCATTTCTGTGTCTATGTATTTCTTTTTTGTTTGAAGAGACCATTGCACGATCATAATTTACTAGTAGAGCGCACCAGAGACTGAAATAGGCAAATGGGATGTAACAACAATTCTGTGAAACTCATGGAACAGTATATGATGTTCTCAATTAACTTCTCATTAATTCATTTTCAATCTTCCTGTCATCTGTTGATGACATAAACTATAGACAGACCCTTCCCCTCTCTGGGCAGGACTCCTTGTGTCACACTATGCCTATTAAAGAACTGCACCACGCCCATCAACTCAGCCTTCCTTGCTGAGTGTGCTTATTTCCCACGAACTGACAACCAAGAATGACATTTCTGAACTCACTCCTCTTAGGTTTCTCATGTGTCACAGCCTCAACAAAAAAATTCCCAAGCATCTCATTACTCACCTAACATTTGGTGGATCTGAATTTGTGACGGGTGCTGCACAAAGAGGCTTGTTTCCTTGAGTGTGGCTTCTGTATCCTTCTCTGGCAGGCAAACAGTACACCCTTTGGATAACGACTTGTACCTGCACTTCTCTCCATCCCACTGCTCCCTGGCTTTCCACCATTTCAAGCAGAGAATCATTAACAGCACTCTGTGCTAAGGGATGCCGTTTTGAATCACCGTTCTTATGGGATTGTGGAGCACAAGGAACCTGGTGAAGGACAACACATTAAGAGAAACATTCCAGAGAACCTTGAAATTATGTAGAGCTAGAGAGGAAAATGCCATAATGAAAAATCAAGTTGCAAATGCAAAAGCAGTTTTAAAATACTTACTGCTCCTAACATAACTTACAAACTAGTGGTCAGTTATTTATTGTGTATTTTCAATAAACACTCAAGAGAGTTGCACACATGGGGTGCTCCTGCATTTAACTGGTGCTCTGGACTGAGCTAACTCAACCCCTGAGAGATGAAGGTGATACCAGCAGGAAAACAGAACTGATATTAGCCCTTAGGATTCTTCCCCTTGAATGGAGTTTTATTTTTACTTCTCTGGTGTTCCTTCCTCTTCTGAAAAAAAGGGTAAAATTCATCTTGAATGCTTCTGGACTTTCAAACAAGATGGAAATGAACAGATCTCTAGTTTTATAGTCTAGTAACCTACTCCTCAGACTTACACATTTCAATGGAAAATATTTCACTGTAAAAGAATTAGATGATTTATGAAAAATACAAAACTTTTAAAGAAAAAACTTTATTTTCCACTACTTTCAAAACATATTTTATTAATAAAACCTTCAAAATTTGCAAAATAAATTTCATGAATACTACAGTTTGCCATAATCTAAATGCAAAATGTAATTTATCTTAATTTTAAAATAAATCTCTCTCGATAAAGATTGTATGCAAGCATAGACCAACATGGTCTATATATATATAGGCCCCTTTGCATCATGAGCCAAATTTCTGTTTTCACAATGAAAACAGTTTTTATAAAAAGCTGTGTGCGAAGAAAGGTTTTCAGAGTATCACTGACTGTGCTATACGTATTATACACCAATAAAGAAGGAGAATTTGCAGTATTTAAAAGAAAATTGTGGTATGACACTACCCTTTGTCTACAAAGTGGTTGCAATAAAACTTGTCTACCAAGTTTTAAATGAAGTGGTTTGTTTGTTAGGAGCCATGAGGGGAACAAGTAAATTGTTCTGGTTTTCAAATACCACCGTAGAAGCTTTTTACAAGTTAGAGCTGAAGTAAGAAATTCAATTAGGATTTGATTTATGTAACTTTTAAATTCCTAGGCCTATAATGGGAATTATATATAAAGCAAACACAAAATGTTGACACTCATGGCTCTTCAAACTTGAAGGGCCAAACTTCTCAAATATTAAGAATCATTTAGGTAGCCAATATAAAGCTTTTACAAGAGCCTTACTTTCAAAAAGTGCTGGCACACACTATGAAGAAAACAAATCTCTTAAAATACCTCAGCTTGTACAACCACAGCTACAGAAATGCAGAATCAGTAGTCATTTTAATACAAATAAAGTCAAAATAGGAAAACAAACTGCAGGGGTGGGAATGGGGGGTGATATTATCAATTGATGCTTTAAAGAAAGGATAAGATCAATAAGCGAGTTAAGACATAGGAATGGGGAAAAGGAATATTTATTTTAAATAGTATCTTGAGTGACAGCTATTTTTTAGCTATTCAGCTATAAAGAATAAGAGAAAAATAAATTAAAAACAAAGTTATAATTACTATTTAGCACAGTAGTGAGATTTCAGCAAAATAACCTCAGAGCAATTCAGCATTTTGATGGACCAAAAGCCTCTACTAAGGAAATATTATTAAAATAAACACTGCATATTATTCAGCCTTGACTACATGAAAGGGGAAACCAAACAGGTCAGTAATTTAGAATTTTTGTTTTTCTTATAATTTCCAAACATCTGCTCACCAACTTCTTACCAAGTGCTTAATTTTGAACCAAATGGACCATACCTGATTGTCTGAAGATTGCTGGTGTAACTTATCATCGACGTCATCAAGTCTGAAGGTCTGTGCCAAAGATGTAATATTCTTCCTGATGAGCATCTTTGTAAGACCATATGTCTTCTGTCTGGCTTCTGAATGTTCACTGAGTAGCACCTTCTGACTAAAGTAGGTGTTCATGATAACAGGAACATCTGCATTTTGGAGAAGCAGTTTTTGCCTGGAAAAAAACCAATTTTAAGTGGCATCAAATCCATTACAAGTTAAATTACTGATAAGCACAGTTTTAAAATGTGCCTTGCATTGCATTTCTCTCCCCTTTTTTCCATAGTTACCACTAAAGCACAGCAGAGGCGAGTTATCCAATTCACAAATTGCCCACACAACAGATAGAGTCAGCTGGGAGACCCACTGCATCCAGGGACAAGTGACACCTGGAAGCCAGCTGAGCTGCCAAGCCCCATGAGCCCCATCTGGCTTCACACAAGTGCTACTTGGTGTCTCTGTGCTGTCAGCACAGAACTGAGAGCATCAGGACCCTCTGCATTTCAGTTAGTGAGGTAAAAGGCATGAACCAAAGACTGTTAAACCCGCTCCATGTTAATTCGGACCAGTGATCCACTGGACTCAGTCTGACTCTTCCAGGACATTCCCCTCTGGTGAGTGCTTCCCACCAACCCAAATCCATTCTCATGCAGCTGGCAGCAAGCTGCTCCTTCCTCTTCTATTTTTCTAAAAGCAAAATCCTATGTTTTTCTTACAATATGCTGTATATTATCTCTCCTGTGTGTCACTGTCATGAATGTGCTCACCTAGATCCAGTTTTGGTTTCTAGTGCCAATGTAAATTCCCTAACAGCTCTACAAGCAGTAATTTCGTACCCACCAGATTAAGAGAATGTTTGCAGAATCTCTAAACACACAATAATTTCATGCCAAAGCATGTGCTGATATTGGGTTTTTCTTATGCTAGTATCACAATCGCACATTAAGAAGTACACTTTTTATACTCACAGAACACACATCTAATGAAGTCAGCTAACAAAACCAACCAGTAATCTAATTTCCTACAGACCATCAAAACAGACCAAAATCCACTTGGTGACTTTAACACAGTCTGTATTTTTCTTCTACTAGATTTTTATCACCTAGGCATCAAACAATACCTCCTGCCTCGGCAGCAAAACTACGCTGACCTGAATTCAGAACTTCAGTCTCTGGACTGCTCAGCAGTTATATTATGGAGATTAAGCAGGTTTCCTCATCTGTGACATTGTTTCTCAAAATATAACTATACAGAGAAAAAGCAAAATGAAACAATGAAACACTCAAATATTTTTAATCTCAATCCATACAAGATCTTCATCATGGTCTGTTTTACAACTGACTCCTTCACTCTTTAGAGAGCAGACAGCTAAAGGGAGATTGATGTACTCATATTTTCAAAGGCATAGGAAGAGCTGCAGCAAGTTTTATATATAATAAATATATAATAAATATATATAAATATAATAATTAGGAAAATAAAACAACAGCCAGATGATCTCTGCCTTCTGGGAAAAAAGGATACATTTAAATATAAATTATGAACAAGATGTATTGCTTCTACTGTGTACACTCACAGAAGTTATTATTTGAAACAAAAAATTCATGAAAAGTTACAGCATAAAACTAAGTCCTGATCTTCACTACAAAGAAGCCTTATTGCCATCTGTGAGCTCACCAGATTTAGGAGAGTGTTGGAATCCTAGATGCCGAGAGTTTTGAACTTTCCATGCTGAAAGGCACAGACTCGCAAGAGAGCACTGCATTTGATCTAAGGCTGTAGAGAAGACTTCCAAAATTAATTAATAGCACTAAGATTACGGGTGTGTAGTTAGTTAGAAGTGTGTAATATCACAGGGTAGAAAACTTAAGAGTTTGGGGTTTTAGAATATAGAAATAAATATATGAAACAAGATAGAAGTTTTAAAGCAGAGGCAAGTTATTCTTCTTCACCTTCTTGTTCCTTTTTCTTCATGAGTTTAGGTGATGTTTTGTAATTAGACAAAAAAAGTCTGCATTGCGGGCTTTGAAGGATCACTTATTAAGTTAAAAAAGAAAATAATCTAAGTGTCATTACTTAATTAAATAGTTTAGTTTTAAAAGACCTTATAACAAGATATAACTGACCATTTTATACCTTACTAATGAAAGACTACAGAACTCACGGCTATGATACTGTTTCACTAATAAGAAATAATAAACACCTAAGTCCAAACATAAAACACCATCTCAAGTGCCTTCAATCCCAACCTCAACAAAAGTAGAAAAATCAAGTAAAAAACCCACAGGGGAGCAGCAATTCATCTCTAAGGGACACCTAGTCTCCTGACTTCAGATTAATTTGCTAACAAAGCTCCCAGTTTAGAGCATGAAAGCAGCTCACAAGGCTGACAAATTGACATTGCCTGATAATTTTCTGCATTACAGGATTAAAACTGAGGAATTAGCTTGGTCAGCAAACTGAGACTCTCTGATTTTATGAGATTTTTGAACTGTTACTTATCCAATTTTTTCTAGAGAAAGAAAAGTATATAAAATTTACTACAGATCTCGGAACAGTTTGGGCTGTCTTTATAGGCAGATGTGTAATGAAAATTTTAGCACCTTCTTTCTCAAGATGTCTGTGTTCAGATCCAAAGTAAACAGGAAATCTTTCTGAACACGAGACCATTACGTCACCAATGTCAGAAGAATGTTTGCTTGATCTAAAACATCTCATTCTCTAAAAAAAAACCACTGACGTTAGTAGCAAATCATTTGCAGAAACTTTGAGGTTTATGGTTTTATTTTTGTTTTCCTGAGCAGACATGTGACCAGGTTTTTTGATTCTTTTTAAAGGCAGGTAGGTTTTACCAATATCCAAATTACGTGTACCTTGGTTTTGCCATGCTTATGCATTCCATGTCTCGAGTACCTTTATAAGCGCCAAGAGCTTTCCCAGTGAAGCACTCATTATTGCATCATATCTTTACATGGGTAATGCAGCAATGCATGAACTACTGGCTGCTTGGCATTTCCACAAAGCAAAAATGGGGATATATATATATACACACACATATATACATTTATAGCTTTCAGGAGAAGCCTACTGTTTCTTAAATGCAATTTGTTCACTAAAAAAACTCTCCTGAAGAAATAGTTTGTTTTAGACCTGCATAGATGTGCACAGACTTAGCAGTAATTCTTCACCTACATCAGAGGAATATTCACATACATCTACTTAAGTCTTCCCTATTTCTCAATGGACAAATACCTAATGATGAAAAGAACCAGGAATAATAGAAATTAATCCCAATGGAAATTAAAGAAATAACAAAAAACTTTGTAATAAGCTCACTATTTTATGTACAGGTAGATGGCTAAATGGAAATATATTATACATCTATGTACATAAAGAAAACATAAAATTATTTCTATTTTGCATACAACATATAGAATAATTGTATTGTTTATTTACATTATTACCAAGGTTTATATATATTCTTCAATATGAGAATAGAATTTTTAAAATAGTATCAATTAATTAAATGAAAACTCTTTTCCCAGAAATTCCTTCTAGTAGAGCTCAGCAAAAGCAAGCTCTGTGGAATGAGAACTTCGACTGTCATCATGGCAGAAATCTCTGCATTGCCATTGCATATTGTTCAAACTGTTCTTGCAACAAACGCAATCATGTTAGAGACACATGTATACCCCAAATTCTTTTTGTCTGTATGAAAGGTACAGAACGGGACAAGGAAAGCCTATCATGCTGGAAGAATAGTGAAAAGAAACCCAAGCAACTCCCACATGTGTTGCCCCTGTGCCTGAGATGTAATAATTGATCACCTCAACTTTAAGCATCTGTTCCAGATGCAGATTCTCTATACCCAGAAGCAGCCTTACTCTAGAATACAGAATACACTGCAGCATCCTCTTACACATAAAGTGTTAAACAGGCATTGCAAGTGTTCTGTGGCCTCTCTTATATTGCTTATTTTCTATCTGCTTCATAATAGTTTAAAAAGCTAATTTTCAAAGAATGAGAGACATCATCTCATGCAGCTAATCCAAAGACAATGGAAAAAAATTAAAGCTCAGTACAGATCATAAACCCCTCTGAAACAATCTCTTGTCCTCTCTGATTTTCTCTTGCTCAGCAAAGTATTATTTAAAAGTTGGATTGACTTCCTTAATAACTGCCTTTAGACCTTTGTAATGACCTGAAGTAGAGACTGGGAACTTTTAATACTACAGGGCATTTTTTTTCCTGGTATGTAGACAATCAGCAATTGCCGTAACTGGTCACATGCTAAAGGAACATGAGGCAATACTGTTGGTTTTTTCTTTTTTTTTTTTTTTTCTTTTCCAGCAGCAGCTTACTTCTCTGTCCAAGAACATAGCTTGCTTTTTTCTCTTCCTCCCTCCTATGATGGAGGCTATCTGGCTAAGTAAGCAGGAGACATTCTTGCCCACTTCTACGTTAATTGTGGTCTGTCTCCATCCCTGACGCGAAACGCAGCAGAACGTACAGCATGGCACTGGGTAAAGGACCTGATGTTTCCATTTGAGGCAGGGTCTTAATCCTGGGGCCAAACAATCAGCAGGTTTGCACTGTGGTCTGCCCTGCACAGCCCATCCACAGCCAGCGAGGAGTTGTGACTCCACAGCAGCAGCGAGCTCACAAACCACACGTTTCCGCTCAGTTCTGCTGACATCAAACGGCAGTGCTGGTTCATGAACTCGAGAAGACTCTGCATCACTTTAAATTAGAGAACATATTTTTTGTTCACTCTCCCTGGGTATTTTACTGGGCTTTTGTTTTTTGCTTTTTTTTTCTTTTTCTTTGCAAAGCGTACAATGCCTAGAGTGTTTTTTTTTCTAAGAGTACACTGCATTAAATTAACACTCTTACAACTTGCACTGTAATTATGAAACAGGTTATTCTCAAGTCTTAGAACAATGATTTCTGCATAAAGCAGGTTTAACTTCCATCAATTAGCACAGCAGTAATACATGTAGAACAAGAGAGTGTCAAGAGTCTTACAATGTTGCCCAGAAGTATGAGGAATCATTCCCCATAGTAACAACATTCCTGACATCCTAGGAATCGCTTGTTTTATCCAATGTAGAGGGAAGTTGCTCATGCTGCCTCTTGCTTAGGGTTGCATGGCACTTGCAATGCTTTTTTGCCAAATGTCCAAGAAATGCCTGAGCATTGAGTTAATGATAATAATTAAGAAATAAATCCTCCCAAAACCCAAAAAAACTTAAGTTTGGACAAATCTCAGCCCACCTATTACCCAAGGACAGTAACTGTCTTCTCAGTATATGTCCCAAGTCAACAAGCCATCTGTGACAGACCGGTTTTCTGCCATGCCTAGAGATTGCCCAAACACGGAATTTTCATCCATGAGTGAGTAATCTCACCACTTGTGTGTGAGCCTCCATCAGCATCATTTACTGCCGCCGTAACGCTGCATAGACACTGCATCTCTGAGTTCACCCTTTCACAGTACAAAACTTCTTCCCATGCCCCAACGTCAAAGACAGAAAACAAAAATCAGCTGGTATCTCCATCTTTGAAATTATTTTATGCAAAGCAATGGATTATTGTAGTACAAGTTCCCAAGGCTGATTGTACCCTTTTCCCTATGAAAAAGAAGCACTAACCATCCAGATCAATGTCCAGACTCACATCTGGCAAATATACAATTCTCAGCTGCGTCAGGTTTCCAAAGAAATGTGGCTTTGACACTTCAGAATAACAGATCTACAGAAGAGGTAACAATAAAAAGCTAAAACTTCCACTTTCAAAGTATGATGCATTTTATTTGTGAATAGAATAGTTAGATATTTGTTTTGTCCCCCTACTGGAAAAATATTTTGTCTGAGGACTCATTCCATGAATACAAGAAAGAGAAAATAACATATAGCTGTTAAAGATATAATTTGTTATAGCCCAATCTGTTGCAATTTGTCACTGAACCTTAAGTACAAAGCAAACTAAGAAAATCAGTAAAACAACACAAGTAAGGAGAATAAATATTTTCTATTGCAGCATATATTCTTTCTGCAAAATACTATTGTACTTTTCAACAAAATTACTTGTAAACCTAAGAAATCACCCCAGGAAGAAATTACAGTGTACAAAGCCAACATTTTTATCACTATATCATTTTACTAATTTCAGAGTAATCATATAAACTAACCACTGGCTTGCCATAGTGCTGCCTTTTGAAATCTGACACCCTTTAGCATGAAAAAAGTTGTATGGAAATGTTCACATTTAAGAAGAGCTCTGCTATAAAAAGCTTGTGGTTAACATTAAGCACTATTATACCACACACCCAGTGCTCTCACCTCTACAGGGAGCTGCACTGTGTGCTAACTGAAGGGGATGTACAGGTCTTCTGAAGTAGGAAAGCACAGATGGATATCAAAGCAAATCTCCAGCTCCAGGAAATTACTGTAATACTAGGCTTTACCAAGACTGGAAAGCAGGGAAGTTTCTCGGAGCTCTCCAACCACTTATTTTGGCTATGAAGAAAGCACCTGAAATTGCTAGCATTCTGGACCCAAATTCATCATGATAAGGCTTAACCTTTGGCACCACCAAAACATAAAATTCCACTCACAGGCTGTGATTACGTATGAACTGGCATGGAAACGATCACTTGAGCTTACTGGGGTAATACTCCTGAGAGAATTCAATAAAAATCTGCTCCAACTGGGATGCTGAGCCTTTTTAACACCTGAGTCAGACACAAAACAATTGTATTAAAAAACCTGTACACAATGAAGCTTTAAATGCAAATGTTGCTTTAAAAACAGAACAAAACCATTTCCCCTCATGGTATGAGGGTGTTACAAGTAACTAGGGAGATATAAATATCATGGTTATCTTTTCATAATCAAAATGTTATGAAAGAATTCCAATCTGTGTGTTTACCCCATATATCAACTTGTGTCTGACTAGCCATGAGCTCATTATTCAGATGACTTCTTCCCTCTGTTTGCAGTGCTAAACTGCACGTAGGGTTTGAAGTAGCTGAGGGAGCCACCACAAAGTCTAGGGACATGCCAGAGGGATTCTGAAAGGCGGAAAAAAAAGGAAACCAGCAAACTGCAAAATGACATCATGTTAAAACTTGTGGTGAGTGTTAGAGAGAACAAAAATTATTGTCCTGGTGTGAGATTAGAGGCCCATCTACCCCATACTCTAGCTTAGAGCAGCAACCAGCAAATATTTGAAGACTATGAAAATAAAAGCAAGTGTCTAGTGAAAGTTCTTCAGAACACTCTCTGATAACTTCCAAAAACTTTAGCTTAGGGACTTCCTAAGGCAGAAGTAATATCTCTGTATATAAGAGTCTTTAGCAGACTTTTCTTCCAGGAACTTATGTGACTGTTTTTTGACCACTTGTACTTTGACGGCATCCATAACATCCTGCAGCATCCACTGTGCTCTACAGTCTAATTACACGCATCTGAGAAACCACTTCCTTTGAATTTTTTTTGATCTGTCACCTAGTGGTTACATTGCTGCCCCCCACTTCTTGTTTTTGAGAGGCAGTGAACAACCATCCTTCCTGATGGCACTTCCTAACACAGACCTTTATCACATCCTCTCTTAGCCACTGCTTTCTCAAGGTGAAGAGTCCTAGTCATCCCAGTCATTTTTCACAGGGAAGCTGCTCCATACATCTCTTCTTGTTGCTCTTCTCTGATATTTTTCCACTTCTGCTACATATCTTTAATTTGGAAGACTGAAATCCTAATGTGGAAATGCACCACGAATTTCTACTGCGACATCAAGACAGTTTTGACTCCATTTCTAGTCAAGTCTTATTTTACCATGTATTTTTCTGATCATTAAATGAAGACTAAGCTGACATATTAATGAAGCTACTGGAACACTAAAAACACTTTCCTGGATACCAACCATCCAGAGTCCATCACGTCATATGTGCACTTCACATTTACCTACAGTTTCCTACAAGGAGGGCCTGAGTCCCTCCTCCAGCCCTAGTTCTAGAGCACTAAGAGTCTGAGCATATTCCCCTGTCCATAGGATTGTGAGGATGACAGCACACAATTGAATATAAGGGAAATGTGCATAGTGTTCTGTTGTACAGAAGGTGTCCAATTCTCTGTTTTCATGGAGATTTGAGACAATGGGTTACACCAAAAACTCCTCTGCCAGTGGATGAAAGGTGAGGAGTGTTGCCACTCTGCTCTGCCACCATTACACACAATGTCACCACTCCTGAGGTATCACAAGACACTGCTTCTCACACCAGAAGAACTCTGCAATAACTCTCTGCAAGAACTCTCAACCCAAGCAGCTGAGAGCCATGTGTTAGAGTGAAGAACTTGAACTCGAGAATTTCTGACCAAGGTATGGAGGGTCCTTGGTTGGTTGGTTCAAGTTTGGAGGATTACTGGAGAAACTTTAACAGACGAAATGCATTGTTCAATGTTTTGCAGAGATTATTAAGAACACTTTCCTTTTCTTCCATAGATATTTGGCCTTTGCTATTGGCAAAGACCCCTTGCAAGTCCATTCTTGTGCTCATGCTCACTTGCATGCACAGTATCAAGAACAAATAACTATCCCTGAGCAAACTTCAGAAAGACAGATCAATATACACGTATGCTTGATTTTACTTCAATATTTTATTATCTAATCTAGTATTAAAAATACTCCAGCACAGCTACTAAATAACAAAAAATATTCCATCAGACTTCTATCGTCTATCTTGTTCTGGTACTAATTTCTGGGCATTTCCTATTGTTTCTTTGCCAGGTCATGAAGCAAGACCAAATTCTGCTCTCTTCTGGTGAGGTCACTTTTTATACAGACAAATCCAGTGCTATCAGCACAGGAAGAGTAGCTGAAAGCAGCAGGAGTTCTGAGTTGTCTGGTAACACAACTGAGAATCACAAAAGGTAGTGAGAGCTTTCTGTAAGCCACAGAGCACAACTGCAAAGCAGAACACTCCTTCTCAGCTGGTCAAACTCTGCTTCAAGCAGCCTGGAGGTCTCAAAGGGCAGCATCAGGTAAAGGGAAGTGACTGAACCACTGGTACAGAAAGTTGTCCTGAAGAGCTCCACAGGTCTTTAGGCATGTTATAGACCAAGTTTACCTCCATTGTGATCCACTTCAGCTTCACTGAGATGAGAAAAATCCTCTTCTATATTTGCTGCCACTACTGATAAATGTACAACAAAGGTAAAGCTGCCGTGGAAAAGCCAGGTTGTACAGAAATCTCTTTTAGGCAAAGTCCTTCCTGCATAAATCCACTCACAACAGTCACCAGTGAAAAGTGAGCAATGCTAGTGACCAGAGTGGAAACTTCTTTACCGAAACATCCTGGCGTAGACATCGCCTAAGTGAAACCTTCTGTGCAAGGGAAGAAGTTCAGCATCTTGGCCTGCCACAGAAACACTGATTGTATGTGATAAACAAAATACCTTTCTTCTTTTTAGGTTAGAAAACAGCCCTCAACAGTGTGTGTACTTTGAAGTTATCACTCACAAGAGTAACTTTCAGACCTTCATTTTGCTTCTATGCATTAACATGTATCTTCTCCATTAAATCACCATAGGTCCATCCTGTGGCATAGCTTTCTCAGTCAAAACAAGGAAAAACATTCTGAAAAATAACATTTAAATTCAACATTCTCCTTAATGTTCTCTTTTTCTTTTCTGAATCTAGAGCAATCTTAGTATTCCTGCATTACTTTAAA
Organism: Taeniopygia guttata; assembly: GCF_048771995.1. Lineage (NCBI taxonomy): Eukaryota > Metazoa > Chordata > Aves > Passeriformes > Estrildidae > Taeniopygia > Taeniopygia guttata. The sequence continues at coordinate 110,254,733 of NC_133026.1, read as the reverse complement.
TACATAATTGTACAGAACAAGCAAAAAATTATAATTCTAATATTGAAATCTTATATGGTGTACAGCTCACCGATAATGTGGCTTGTTTTATTTCACTGAATTGTTGCAATGACACTTAGCAACCAGATCACACCAGTGTTCATACTGCATCACACGATTCTTATATGCCCAAATTTCTTTTTCAGATTCATGTATGAGGGCTGATGACTCAGCAGAGCAGAATCAATAATGCAATGAGATGGATGAACCCCTGGATTGTTTTTTGTGATCCCATTAGACTTCAGAGTCTACACAGCTCCAGCACGTTCTATGTTTACTTTTCCATTTCAAAGAATATTTATTTTTAGAAAGAAACAATCTTTTATGCTTGAGAGAAAAAAGTTAGAGGTATAGTGGAAAGATGAAAGCCCTTATTATCAAATAAAAATCGCAAAAACAACACAGCTCTGCCTATTTATTATATTTAAAATACTTCAACATCCACCAACCCAGTAAGCCAAGTTTACCAATCAAAATTCTATATGTTGCACAGTTATATGAACACAACTCCTTAAAACTAATCAATCAAAACTAACTATAAGCCAAGCTGAAAGAAGTGGAAAAATACCAGACACATCATTACAAAAATAAAACCTAACGATAACATTTTCAGAACAAGAAAGAGATCCGTATTTTTTAAGGGGATCTAAGAAAACAGAATTGCAACTCAAATCATTGCTTGAAGCACTATCACAATAAAACCTCTACAATACTGATACAAACACACCTGCCAACAAAAAAGGACCATCAATAACCTCTGAAAACTGTTAAGAGTCCTTGCAGCAGTGTGACTTATTATCACACAAGGGACAGTTTTCTGACAAACCACTTCAGTTAAAGCTCTCTGTGGAAGCAACCCACTTCCAAAGGAGAGGAGCATATTGGAGCAGGGGTATCTCTCACTATTGCACCCCGCCCTCCCCAGCCAAAAAAGCAGAAACAAAGTCTTTGAAGTTGTGGGAAAACACCTGTGAAAACATACAGATTTTGGAGAAAACTGGTGTGAGAGACATAAGGTGGAAGGTGTGCCATCACAGACATCTTGGCCCTGGCAAAAACCCTGACGTTTAAAGTGAGAATGACATTCCAAGAACAATAGTGAAATTTGCCAGTTCAGAGAAATGTTTATGCAATAAAGGGTGAAACAACTCTACCACACACACATTTCCTAAGCAAACAATCAAGGGCTTAAATATATCCAATAGTGTTTAACAAAGGATGGCATCCCCATTCTCAGGCTTGGAAGCTGCATATCAAGTTTTGGAAGCAGGGATTTTGCAGTCAGATTTGAAAACCTGAGAAATATTAACCTAAAGAAGGAATGCTGACTGACTTGTTATAGAGGAATCATCATGCATTTCGCTTTTCTTTTCAATACTTTCCACTCTCTATGTACCTTCACTAAAATAACAGTAAACACAGTATCACTGTACAATATCCTAGCCTTTATGTGCCATACACAGGATCTGAATGGCCTCTGGTTTTGAGTGGAGTCATAGGCTGTCACAGGCAAAACCAGGAGAGAAGAAAAAAAGGACAAAATGATCAAGCTCCAGCAAAACAACCTGCCTTTTCTCCCACTACAGCTGAAGCACTAGTGGCAAGAAACCATCTACATTCCAAAAGAAACAAGTTGTGCCAGCAGATAATGATCCTCACATATAAGCTGAAATTCTTTATTTTTTTTTCCCGCTGTGGTGGCAAAACTCTCCCTGATTGCTTATGCATTTATTTAATCTTTTATTTAAAAGAGTTTCCCCTTGTTCATCCAGACCAAGGGCCAGCTTCTCTTACATTTTCTTTCCCAAAGAGTGCATACTGTTCCACAGTTGCCCTGTCAGGCCCTTCCTGCACTGCTCCTCCTGGTGCTGGTGCTCTGCTTCATACTCTCAGTCATCTGCAATTCAAGATGGACCTAAATAAAAATTATTTTCTTGCTCAACTGCATCACTAAGCAGGACACAGAAAAAAACATATATAAATGTAGTGATACTATACCAGTCTTGCTTTAAGTTCTACAAGTATATATATTTAGGATATTGTATTTTGATATGTATTCATACATCTGTTTTGAAAACAAAGTTACTTGTGTCCTTTACTCTCCTCTCTATCAGTTGGTTAAAAAAAAAAAAAAAAAAAAAGCATACCTGAAACCACTGCAAAACTGTCTAGTACAAATACTGTCCAAAGAGGAGTCTCTGGGCTGATTTCCTGTATGTAAATGTGCTCAGCTGAAAAAATGTCCAGGGCATGATTCCCAGACTATGGTACGGGAAAAAAGAGGAGTTCCCTGGCTTAGTTACCATCAGAAGGAAGACACAGGGATTCATGCAGGGAAAAGAGGCCAGTTCATGACTCTCATATGTGTGCGTACATATACACAGATGTGCAGGCACATGCATATGCACTCCCTTCCCTGCCTTGCCTCTGCACTGGTGGGGTGGGTGAGCTGGCGCAACATCCCCTCAAGGGAACAAGCTCTTGGAAGATCTGATATGACATTTTTACATTCAACTGACTGCATGCAACATTCCTTTAAAAAAATATATTATCTGTTTGCTCGCTTGAAGCGTCACAAAGATAATATTCACGTCTGTGACCCTGACTGTCTCTGGTCAGGAGGCAGAGAGATTGTGCAGAGCGTGTTGCCTTCCAGCACCCCCGGGATGCCTGCCAGGGAACAGAGCTGCTGTCCCAGAGGAGAGGGTCAGATCCTCCAGCCTTCAGCTAACACTGCGAGCAGTCCCTCTGGTGACTACCGAGGAGGTGAATGGCACACACAGGGGACTTGGCTTGCACAGCCCCACATCTGTGTGGCTGACGTGCAGAGCAAAAACTCCAGTGCCCTAAATCTGGGAAAGAGAATTTTTTCCTTTAGAGAACCTTATCCTCAGATCACTTGTCTTTCCATTTCTTCTTTATCATTTTTGACCTCCAAATTCCTACACCACCACCCTCTTTCAGCATCTACCAAAACATTCATATCTGTTTTCTACATTGTGGTTACATGTCCATGTGGGCTGAAAATCTTTTAAAGAATCTTATTTAAACACAACTTCATCATTCAGATACTGTTTGGGCAGTGAGGTATGCAGAGCCAAGCAGCATTACAGAATCTTACTTCAAATCCTGTTTCCACTACCGGAGCACTCATTTTAAAGTGAATCTAAATTACTGCCTTTCCCATAAAAACTTGCTTAAGTGCATTTTAAAAGAAATGTTGCCAAGTGCAGAAATGCAACCTCTGCCCTTGGAAGTCCTTGAATTAAAGTTTGCTGAAGGTTGCCAGATAATCTAGGGTAGAATCAGTCTGTGTTTGTTCAACCCTTCTGCTCTCCCACCCAACATGCTCTCCTGGAGATGGGGTACCTGATGGGCAGAACTGCTATTTCGCCTGATAGGGCTGATCTATTCAACACATCCACCATCATTTGCCTCTACACCAGGAGGGACACAAGCTAACAGAAAAGATGATTGTCAAAAGCATCAAGTGCATTTTTCTGTGTCTCAAGCTCATCCTGTCATGACAGTGGTCTGTATAATACCTCCTGCTGCCACAGACCATGGCCACAACTGACCGTGTAATGACAGTAATGAAGGTAAGTTTGATGTATGAGTATACAACTCCTTAATTTTATAAGCTTGTCACAGAAAACGTGAAAGGCTTGAGATGCAAGCAGATTTCATCTTTTTATTCTGAACTTTTTCTGAGACTGCCATTTTTATTTAAGTCTACTCTGTAAAGGTTAAAAGTTTTAAAGAAATGTAAGGCCGTACTAAGCCCAAGAGTGGCTACCCAATAGAGAGCACCAAAATATATATTATCCATTCTGCAGCCCACATGCTCCTCCTCTCACTTCAGAAGGCAGGTAGCCCTTCCAGGGCACCCAGAATTTCTGGCTATGTCTGATCAGGAGAGCACACATTAGATCAGAAAGCCTCTTAAAGTCATCCAGGGAGTTTCTCTTCTGTGCTGTCAGAGGGTATCTGCCTTAAGGACGCACAATAAACAAAACTGTGGCAGCTTAGCAGTCATTTGTACAGTTTTTCCAAACTACCTTTTTCGAGTTCTTAGATCACCAAAACGCCTGTCTAACAGCCACCAAACAATTTTTTAAATATGGTAAAATCACATATCCATTACAAAACATGAACTTGTGCAATTTTGTTGGCTTACTTCTGTTTAGATAATACAGCTGCATACAAATTGCTGTTGCATTTTAATAAAATTGTAATGTTAATAAGGTCCACATGGAAAGCACAAGTAGCTATAAATTTGAGTAGGCATGGACAGGAAAAAGGTCTATGCTAGACCAGAAAACATATCAAAAGAATATTTAAAGTTTGTAATTCAAGCAGCAGAATGAATGGCTGACAAAAATTTAAGCAAACACTTTGCCTCTGTGCTCACTTCTTCTATTATCTTCTATTATCTAGGGTGAGCCCTCTACCATGCTTCCACTGCACCTAGTCTTGGACTTTATAAAGAAAGCTACTTGAAAAGTACTTTCTGAAAGGGTAATATCTTTTTGCTGCCATAAGAAATTCTGCCTTACAGAGAACACTGCAGGTAGGAAGATTAAAAAAAATTAAAAATCCATCTAAACTCAGACCCACTATTCAACGCTGCTTTCATTTTCTGTTTTGTTCTCGCTATTTCTTTTTCTTCCCAGAAATATTCTTGCCAGCTGTTTTGCCGTCTCTCAGTATTCCATCAACAACCAAATATCACCATGTGGTGCTGGATCTCAAAGGCAGAATTAAGATTAACAGTGTTATGATTAAGTGCCAGCTGAAGAGACACAGCCACAAAACCAGACTGTGGCTGACAGCTCATGGCCCCACTCAAGATGCCCCTGAGCACTGAAATTTTCACCATCTTCCCCCCAGAGCCAGGAAAGGGATGGCACTTCCAGAAAGAACAGTCACCTTTGGATGACAAAAAGAGTTTCGACACTGAGACTTACGGGCATTGTCTGGTTCCACAGTGAAAAAACATAATTCCTATGCTGATACATGCATAGGAAACCTATACATGGAAAATGCAGGTCAGATGAAGGCCAGTGGGATAAGGACCACAGGTATGCGTAACTATGGCATTCTCACGCTCAGTATGGAAAATATTCTACAAGCTGGCACATTCTTCAAATAGTTTTTCAAAATAATTATTATCACTTAGACAAGTATAACTTACAACAAGCTAAGCAAATAAAACAAATAAATTCCCTAGTTATGTCCCATAACCTCACCTACTTATCTCAAAAAGCAAGTCAATTAGCTTTACTTCCAGTGCTCTTCACTGCCAGATCAAGGTTGCTATGGGGCACACAGTATTTGATTAAAGCAATTATATGTACTGGCATATACATGTATTTGTTTTATGCCATGGAAATATCTCTACGCTTTTCACAGAAAATGGATATAAAAGTTACACATGGAAAACCCAGTACCTGTGAATGCCCTCCTCCCAAACTGTAAACATAGCAGGAGACGTCTAATGTTTGTTTGAAAGCATTTGCCCTAAGTGATAATCCTGATGGAAAAAAGGAAGTAATTTTGCTTACTCCTTGCCTTCAGGTGGCTCATTAAAACACTTCTTATGAAAGAAAGAGGATATGATTATTTCTTGACTTTATGCTGAGGTTAAACGTCTTTGGGGAAGGATCCTGGCAGCAAAAGAGTGTAAACTCAATTCTTTGTTTCAATTTAGGATTTAATTTGTCAGCAAAACCAAAGTTCATAAAGAAGGCAAATTTTGACAAATTGCAACTGCCATGAGCTCTGCTAAGAGCAGGATGTAACATGAATGTGATTCTTCAAGAGAACAAATTATAATCATTGCATCCAAACAAAAAATGCTTACAATAATAAGTTTGTTCTGTGGTTTGCCAACTCTTCAGGCTGGGTACTAAGGAAAATTTGCTAACCTCACATTCATAAGATAAAGTGATCTGAAGCACATCTACTACATGTCAGCAGGACAAGATGGCAGTTGTCCTGTTGAGTTTTTTGGATTACAGTTAGCCTTCTCTCGCACTATAACTACAATACCTTAAATCTGATCACACCTCTAAACAAGGAGGTAATATAAGCAAAGCAGTTTTCCAAATCTCAGAAACCTTACTCACCTGAATAATTTGCACCAACAGAGAAAATGTTTGCTTATAAAAATAGTAATTTATTTGTGTATCTAAAATAAAACACAGCACACACACTAGGTACAGACTAAGAATGTTTGCTGCTTATTTCAGCTATAGTATACTCATAAAAGCAAATACTTAAGATATTCTATGTCAGGTGGATGGGTAGCAGGGTAGAGTCTGCAGGGAAATTACATCTGCTACATTAGTATTACAAAGACATCAGTAAATAGCTGGAGATGTTCAAGGCCTAAACACTTATCAGACACTGAAGACTGGGATTTACCTAGCTAACTTTATCAACTGGTCCCCTAGACTTCTTTACAAAGTCTAGCAAAAACAAACTTCAGAATGAGATTCATTTGATGTCCTTAAGAGACACACTTCAGAAATGCCAACTTCCTTCTCCTTGATTCCTACAAAAGGATGGCAGGCCCATACTTGCAGAGCTGTACCACAGGTGCCTTGAGTTGAATGCTGCCTGCCAGGCTGCTCAGGCAGGGCCAGCACCCCACAGGGGCAATCTGTAACCCAGCAATCCCCTTGTCAAAGCAGGAGAGATGAGCTCTGCTGTGGTTCTCACAGCATCAGCTGCTCTCAGCATTGCAAGCTCCATCATCACATCATGGGAGGCTTCACTGACTTACGAAAAATCATAATGAAATCTTACTACAAACTGCTCCCTGTCTCCTGTAATTAAATGTACTTCTTGCCCAAGAGGGAGATCTACCCCATCTCTGTCTTCTTGATGCTAGGAAGAGGGAGGTCTTTTCATCATCTACTTTTGTGGATAGAGATACAGCTAAGGGAAGAAAACTTCATTCCTATTTCTGGGTTTTTTTTCACATTTCAAACATAAAAACCCTGTTGTAGAATTGCATGAAAATTGAACTAAATCACTCACAGAGAAACCACAGTTTTTTCTATGTCCCACCAATTCAGGCATCATGTATCAAGGAAAACACCCACTTAAAAACTAGCACAGTACTGCACCAAAGAAGTGTACCCCATGTTTTCCTAAATGTGTCCAATGTCCAGGAGATAAACTGAGGAACAGTTGTAGAAATGGGAATAACACTGGCTTCCAGCATGGCCCCACACAGAAAAAGTGCAAGTGACTGCAAAGAAGCAAAGAGCACAGCAGATGTAGTGAGGGTACAGCCATGGCCATCGAGCCAAGAAGTGTAACACACCCAGGAGCACATGGTGTGCAGTCCATTCTCCTCCAGACCCAGCTGCAGTGGCTGAACACGATGGCTGATGGCTGCCCCTCTCAGCTGCTCAGCACCAACTACTGCCAGGACCTTACCATCCCTACGGCAGAGCTCTAATCCTCTCAGTGCAAAGGCAGCCAGGTTATCACCAACTGACTTAAATCATCAGCTCCCTCTCAGATTTCACACTAATGTGCATGAGGGACTTTCACACATTCATCTCCACTCTCTGCTGGCATGGGGCAATGTGTCCAGCAAGACAGCAGGAGTGAGGAGGCAGCAGAGGCAGCAGTGACAGTGGCAATTCACACTGTGAACAGACCCACTGCAGCTTCCTCTCTGCCTTTGCCTCTCTGCTGCTCTGGGATATGCTTGATCTTGCTGAACCAATTCAATCAATAGTATGTGAAAAAGTCATACTTCTCCCCCCTCCCCATCTTTTTAATAATTTATTTTCTGATCAGTTCTCTACTGGCTTAGTGATATGAATCACCAGCACTGCAAGATGATACAATGCTGCAAGCACATGGAATGGCCAAACTTTTGCCCCTATATAAACTTTATGTAAGCCACTGAATAAATTATGCTGCACATTATGAGTAAATTATGCTGCAAAGGGATAAAAATTCTCCTATATTTGTTCAGAACAATAAATTCCTTTTTTTTTCCACTGTCAATCCACATTAGACCAGTCACTTGCTGCTTGCAGAATGCTCTCTGAACATTTCAAGCAGCCATGGCTCCTACTGTGCTCCTGGGCTACAGTTTATTATCTTGCTCTTTTTCTGCTCAATGCAGTTATTTTTTTTGAGAGAACAGAACAGAGTGAATGAGGATAAAGCAGAGAAATCAACAGGAGCCAAAATCTCTCCCTGTCTACAACAAAAACACGTCACTAGCAACCACAAAGGATATTAAAATCAACAGATAAAGGTCAGATAAAGCCCAAGATAAGGTAGTGCGTACATTAATATCTCAAAGATGTTATTACAAGGTTAATCAGTTATGCTGGCAAGATTTAGGTTTGAGCTATTTGGTGCCTAAGAAATATAATCAAAATAATTTATTTTTACTTTATAAACAAAATGTAAGTCAGCCATGAAATTACTACTTCACAGAACAAAATTAATATTATGCACTAAAATCTGTTTAGAGTCACACTTTTGAAACTGGTACAGCTATACATGATACAGCTGCTCCAATGCAAAGCAGAACTTCAAGTTTTTAACAGAGGGAAGCCTTGTGCTAGCTGAAGGCAAAGAGAAGACTGCTTGGTATATTATATTTTTGTCCTCATTCAGTTACATGATCTTTGGCTGTTTTCAGGAATGCTATTGAATACTGTGAACTAGAAGTTTCTTTACATTTTTATCTGACAAAAATCAAAAGTTTTGAAATTACGTTATGACTGATTCTGCAATTTCTCTAAATTTTTGAACCTACTATATTTGTATGACTGAAACTCAGAATAAACTATCAATTGCTTGTTTCACCTAGGGGATGGCTCTAGATTTTCTATGACTGTTCAACACAAGCGTGGCTAATTCTTGAGCTGAGGGGAAATTATTTAGGCTCATGTCATTAGAACACAAATAAGAAGAAAAGCAATTGATGATATTTGTTTAGAAATATTTGCAATTGCAGCTTTCACAGCAGTTATTCTTGGGAAAGATTTGCAGGCACAAATCAGAACACAGTGGTTTTCCCATGGTCTGCCTGTACTCTTGGCAGTGTTCTCTCTTGAGCCTGCTCAACATAACGAGGAGGCAGAGTGTGAAAGACAGGGTTAAGTCTAATTATTCAGCCAGATACATCAAAGGGAAAGTTTCCATGAGTATAAAGTAAGCCATATTTCAGTATTTAAGAGCCCAGTATAGAGCCTAAGGAGAACTTGGAACTCCACCTTTATCAAACTATTACCTCTGCTATGTATTATTCACACAGCAAGAGTCTTAATTGCCCAGACACTCTGCCAACTCTTTTCTCTCTGTTGAAACCAACCACACAAATCTAAAACGCCCATTTTCGCAGAAGTGTACTGAAACATACACTACAGATATTAGCTGTCAAGTGCTCAGCACAGCGCTTCACATTTTGTGAATTACAGATTTCTACAGCTCCATGAGCCTGTCAGTATCAGCGTGTCTTGGCGACAGCAATCCCTCCTTCCCCAGCCTTTGGTCATTGCTTTGTTGACACATGTCTGTAGGCATGTGTGGGTGTATTGGCCTCCAACAGACAAAGAAAGTGCATAAGGAAATCCAGGTAAAGCTAAACCGAAAAGAAAACTTTCCCATTTGGTACTCAGAACACTTATCAGTTCCAGCATTCTCACTTAACTTGCTGGAATTAAATGTCACTCTGGAACTGCACTTCCAAAGTGCAATAATCTTGTATTGCAACCATTCACTTTACAACAATATTTTGAAAACATAATGGTTAATTTAACTCTGAAAACTTGTATCTCATGCTAATAAGCAATTTCTTTTTGCTCACCTCTTACTGCTTCACTGTTGCTGATATGCCACAGAAAATGTGGAAATAAGAAATTGGTTTAAGCTAGTCCTGCTGATTTTAAGAGGGCAATCATGCCTAGTGCAGGTTCAAAACAGAATGGAGAACATCAGTGAATTCTCTGAACTTCTTTGCTAAACAGATAGATTTGCTAAACCAACTAAACCTTTTTCAGGACACTTTGCTTTAGAACAAGACAGAGCTAGTGGCACAACAACTGGAAACCCAGCAAATGTAGTGCTGTGTCTAAGAGTGGAGGATGTCTCCTCTACTGAACAAGGCATTTCATAAAATTAAAATTGTTACTGCATCAGCATCTAAAGATGCAGGTGGTAAGCTGCCAGAAAATAATGTCTAGTTCTTTAACAGTAACTTTTCCTTGAAGATTTTAGAGTAGTACACAAAACTTTAAAAGTTCACACAGCAGTACTAATTAACAGGCATCTTATAACTCCTGCTTTTCCCTTTACCTTAGGAAATGAAAATAAAAGGTAAAGAGGATGGTAATTTGCCTAAAGGAACACAGAAAAGGAACCTCTACATTCAGAATACCCTCAACCCTCATTTAGGCTTGCAAGTCTGTGGGTTGTGCTGCAGACCATGTCAAGGACTCATGCAACTTGGAAAAACAGAAACAAAAAACAGTCCCTTCAAAAAAAAAAAAAAAAAAAAAAGAAAAACAAACCCCAAAAATCCACCAGCTTATGGCTGGAGCACTTCTATTGGTCACATCCAGGTCCCAGCAGAGCCAAGTGGAACAGTTGGAGGAGGCCAGAATAGCTGAGGCAAGGATGTATCACAGATCTTGGCCTAAGGTCTCAGAATGCTTGGTTCTCAGGGAAATCCTCGAATGTATCACCCTTTGCCTCATACCCTAAAACTCCCTAAAGGACACATGCAAAAGGAAACTTCCAAAGGAAACATGCTCTTCAAGGCTTGTGCTAATTGCAACTTGTTCATTTGCAGTTGTAATTGACAGCCAGGAACTGCCTGTGTATGCAAAAGCTGCTCCCATTGCTTTTCTAATGGAACATAGTTCCTGTCAAAACTGAAGCACAAACAGTCCCAATCCCAAGCCAGAAAGTGGCAAAGACAGTACAAGCAGTAACATTGCAATCTAAATGCTTTCCTCCAACTGCTCTGCATAATCTCATGTCAGCATATGTCATTCACAATTAGATCCAGAGTTAATTTCAGGTCTTTTAGAGCAAGAATTTACACTCTCTGTTCTTTAAAGTAGTGCTCATTACAAGGAAGCTCATTACACCCAAAGCAGCGAGCAGAATCTGCAACTCCTTTCAACTGTTTTGTGGCTAACAGAGAAGCTGCAGCTATGTACTCTGTGGGAAAAGCATGAGTGATCATGGCAAAAGCTCAGTGGGTTCTTAGCAGTCCATGTTCAGGGTCTTTGGTTAAAAAACCCCAAAAAACCAACATAAACCTTTGCCACTGAACTGTCATCATTTCTGATAGCACTGTTTTGAAACCAGCCTGACAGAGACATGTAAGCAAAGCCCTGCTGTTTGCTGTTTGCATAGACAGCTTCTTGCAGGTAGCCAGCTCAGAACTATACAGTTACAGACCTGTGGGGTATAATACAAATAAACAGTTCTGATCATAATATGCAGTATAGGCAACAAAGCCAAAGAAAGAAGAAAAATGACACATGCCAAACCATGAAAGAATAAAGGTGAAACATTCTACTGTTAATGCTTTACGGAAGTGTAAGAGGATGGTCCTGTCCAGGGAACGGCTTCTCACCTTCATTTTCACATGAGAGGGAGCAGAAACATCTTACAAGAAATCTAGAGATCAAGATGCTAAATTTCAAATAGTAGAAGATTATAAAATTGAAACAGGACTCACCCAAGTGGGTTCTTCTGCTCTTCATTGAGACACTCTCTTAAAGTGCCTAAGGACAGACTGCAGACAGTATGTCCTCTCAATGTCCAACTGAATCATACTTACTCTTGTGTTTCAGAATTTTTTTATTTGGGAAGCCAAAAAACCCCAAATGCAAGGAGGCCAACTCAGCCTACAGGGAGGAGTTACCTTTTCTTTTTTTTTTTTTAATAAGCATTTATGAGGCTTCTTCACCCAGAATCACCACTAGTACAGCACTGCTAATGGCAGAAATAAAAGAAAAATGAGTGCTAGAGCCTTTCAACATTAACTTTTTGAATAAAAGATTAATCCTCTTCTTACTATAATCCTTAACAGTGTTAACCTAAAGAGCATTGAACTACAAATTAATGGCAAATCCAAAACTGCCCAAGCAGAGACAAAACCTCCATTCACTATAGGAGTTCTGAAATGGTTAGAAATCAGTGTGGACTGACAAGATGTATTTGGATCACAGGGAGATCAAAGTACCTGAAGCTCTCCATATCAACTAAAACCTGAGCTTTGTGTGTGATAACTCCTCATTTTTGGCATACACATCTTTGAGTCAGCAAATTGCCTTTATTTGATTCTTAAAAAACCTCTCAGTCTTTATCTGCTGAAGAATCCCCTTTTTTATTTAACACAAAGAATTAAGAAGTAATGACATTATGTTTACACATTTATAAGTGATGCATTGCCTTTTGTCAAGGGTTCTGGATCCCTTAATCCTTCCTTAATCTAATCAAACAAATTGGCAATAAATAAAGCACAAAGGGATGTGGCAGCGCAAGGGAGAAATTGCAAGGGAAACAAAGGAAGCTTCAGACAGCTCCTCAAACCAGTGATCAAATGCAGGCAAAAGAAAACCTACCACTCCATTTCAGTGGAAACTGGGAAAAAATGGGTAACCTTCTAAGTTGTCATGCCAAGGTATAACACAGTAAGTCTAATAACGCAATGTGTCAAGCTCCAGTATCAGGCAGTGAGACAACTACAAATTATTTGGACTAAAAAATGCCTTATTTCAAAAAAATGTTAAAGGTCTGAGAGCTTATAGCTACCAGTGGAATTTAATTCACTAATCTAGTAGTATTTGGTGTCCCTTTGAAGCCAAGTGTTCAATAAGTGCTGAAAAAAACTAAAAAAAAAATATTCCTTCCTCTGTAGTTTGAGGGGGAAAAAAGTACAGTGAAATCGTTCGAGTTGCTTCAAATGGCAAATGTTTCTGTTTGGGCTATTGACATTTTATTGCACAAACCCTTCTATCAGCTTCCTAGCAGAAGAAGGACTTACTAAATGAGATGATGCTTTAAGCCTTGAAGAAAATATACAAGGACAGTATTTATACTTTCGATATAAAGAATCAAACCACAGCACTGTAAACCTCACAAGCAACACAGCAGGACTCTATCACAGAGTTCAAGTTTTCAAGGGAGAGTAGGAAAGTGCTATGTCACAAGAGGGGTTTCTGTCCCAGAAACAAAGAGCCTGGTTTCCCAAAACCATCAGCCAGCAGCATCAGTACTGGGCGCTTTAACCCCCACCTCTTTCTGAGCAAGCAGCCCTGACACTGCTGAAGTTGGCACATATTAGCTCCTATTAGGATTGCTACAGCTGGTCAGGCTTTCAGTTTCCTTTTTTTCCCCTTTAGCAGAAAGCTTATTTGCCTGGGCCAAAATGAGTTTTGACAAGTGCCGCTTCTGAGCTTTTCTATTTGAAATCGAGCTGAGCATACACTTCACATTTTATTTTTTTCAGACATAACTCCCGAGAGAGCAGACCAAGCTAAAATGCAACACCTTGTAAATCAGAAAGGTTTATCTTTACTTGGAATTGGGTCAACTACAATGGTTTAAAGCTATTTCTTCATTTCACTGTCATCCAGCCACCAGCTTTGAACTTCTTTGTTTAAAGCAAAGATACTAAGGAAGGAGCGCCTTTCACAGCAAAAAATCCAGCAAGAGCAAAAATTGCCAGGCATGTGCTTGGATGGTAGCAGGCAACATTAACTTTAATCATCTAACTGATAAGTATTTGCTTTTAAAATTTCCATGAAAAATTAATATAAACATGGTCTCAATGTTATAATCCTTGATCACGCAAGATTCCCAGAAATGTGATGATGTTTTGCTTTAGTGGTAACCATAAAACAAACAAAAATTCCAAGATTCTGTGATCAGCCAATGCAGACTGTTTTAAAACCGTATTTTACTGTTTTGTGATTAAACCTTTCCCTCTAAATCTTGATCTTTGCAATGTGCTTTTATTTCTACTTTAACTCAGATACAGTTTCCCAAACACAAGATAAAATTTCAGCTTTCCAACAATCAGAAACAAAATCTGTCTTTTGTAATACAACCTTCTAAAGCACTTATTTAAAAGTATATGGCCACAAAGAAACCCCAAGCAAGATTGAAGGTCTTCCTTCTTTACTTAGCTGCTACAAAGTAGGGAAATGTATAACTTCTTCATTGATTGTAACACTTCACAAAAAAAGCAGAGGTCTGTTTTGTGTGGAAAAGGAACACATTTCTAAATTCAGAAACAGTGGTGAAAATTATTTACAGTCTCCACTTTACCTAGACTCTAGTAACTAGAGTGCTGAGTCATAAATTAAACTGGTGCTCTGACCTTTAAGGAACAACTGAGATCATAATAAACACGTCTTGTATTTTCAGCTGAGTCCAAGTAAAGAGAAGTCTCACAGCTCCTTGAAAAGCCTCAGGAGATGCAATTTCTTAAAGCACACATAAAATTGATTAGTGTTCACAGTAACTAAAAACACATTAGAGAACAGACACGTTAGAGAAAAGAGATGTTAGAAAACAGAGAAGCGAACAGACTCAATTTACATTGAATTTGCACTCTTTCCCTCCCATATATGCTCTAAGTTGGAAAAGAAATAATACTGAAAATCACTCATGCATGTGAATAATCACCAAAGGCACACAAAGCAACCTGAGAATAGAGTAGACCAGACAGTACAACAGTTTTGTGCTGCCATGCAAGACCTGGAATTTCATTTTTGTTTGAGAAACAATGGAGATTTCTTACCTAGAAACAGTCATTTTAGCAATGTATGGCCAATGAAGGTATTCTTGCGACATAAAAAGTTATGAAGCAGAAGAGTTAGACACACCTTGCTTCAACAAACTTGTAAATGGGAACTTCTTCCCAATGTGTGTCATACTGCTCATTTTCTCCTCTCAGCTACATCTTCCTTCAGCCCAAACAAAACTAAACTTCTTCTCCAGAAGTCCTTCAAACCCACTATGGACCTTTCACAGGGGAGTGCTATAATCAGGGCAAATATATCTGTATACAAGCCTGTGTTCACACATACCTGTCAACATTTTATCTATCTATATGAACTTGCACTTCAACTTTACCAGTTCAATAACCAACACTGTATTTCACTATACAGACATAGTTATATCCATGCAAGTAGGCAATTTATTCTCAGTCAGGGTGTGCTACAAGCTACAGTCTTTATAGGTATGAGTCTACTATGTGCTAAACATATTTTATAACAAGGAGGCCTTCTTTCTTGGCTTGGCTGATGTAAAGAGGTTAACACCCCACCTGTGTGTCACTAAGCTGTAACATGCTACAGGCAATTTTACCTACAGAATGTAAGTAAATTCAGAAAACAAGATGCAAATACTATCTTGAAACCCTTTCTGCATCCACAAAAAAAAATTCTCAGACAAAATCAGAAGACTACGTGATTCAGCTAAATATATCTATGTGCTGGTTAACCCTAAAAAGAGGAAAGGGGGCCCAGATCTGCTCCCTGCTTGTCTGTGAGCTGTGGTTGAGTTTGCTAACCCAGGGAATTAATAATGCAGAGCTGGTGAATGGAAACTGCTCCCAAAAGGGTGTGATGTGTGCTGGAGATGGGACAGGCAAAATGGCAAGGACACACACCCCACCCTCCAGGCAGCAGCCAGGGCTTTTGCTCAGGAATGGAGCTAAACAGCACTATAAAAGAATCCAGTTTCAATTGAAAAAAAAAAAAAAAGTGTCCAAGCAGATGTCACAGCATAAGATGAACATCAATGTAGATCATTTTAGGTGCTTTCATTGGCCTTTCCATGTCCCTAAGTCATGAGCTAGACTGTAGACTCCCAGGAACACAGGTCATTAGACAGGAATGATAATAAGTACCAAATACTTCAGGCATTAATATTAATAACAAGAAACAGAAGCAAAACAATAAACAACAATAAACATTGAATACTGTCACAGCTCTATGTTTGACTAAATGCAAAACATGTTATTTACATTATGCAATTGAGTTACGAAGCACTTTCACTCTTGCTTCTGAATACAAAATTGCAGCTTCCTATCTCTGCAGTTTGAAATGTCTCTCAGTGGCTGTAGCAAGCTCACGAAAAAAGGTTCACTACTATATCACGTGTGGAACCATGTGCCAGCCCTGGCATGGTATGCAAATGAATTCACTGATCTCTTTGGGTTTTCCCCTTTTTTTTCCCTGATCTTTAATGAGGATATCGAGCTCAGAGGAAGCAGGCAGGAGACTGCACTGTACTTTCACAATGGGAAAGAAGCCAAAATACAGGCACAATGCCTGGATTCAGCAGTTTCAGGCAAATGCATCAGAAGTTAATACATCCTCCTCCAGGAAAATGCTTTCCACTGCCACTTTAACAGGAAACCTAGCTCAAAACTAAGGGTGGGCTATCCCCTCATTCACTTTTCATGCCTGGCTACTGAAGCTATTCCTCCACAAGAAAGGTTTTCCTGTTAGAGAAGCTTCCAAAATTGCTTAAGAGCAATTTGCTTTGGTTTGTTATGATGATTTAATTCTGTAATATTCTGAATATTACACATTGTGCTTATTAGTCTTTAATATTGGGCTTTTTATGCTGAAGATTACATGTACATACTCAGAAATACATACTCAGAAAATATAAAAGGAAGAAAATGGACATAGCATTAGTTAGTAAAACATAAGTATATATACTAAAATGTCTCAAAGTTCACAGTATATTCATGTTCTGTCTGAAAATGGATCCCACTGACACAGACTGTACATGCTTAATTCCAATTTTCTTTATGTTCCTCCTACACTTTCCTCAATTAGTCTCTCTTTACCTGCTTACAATGCAGACAAATTACTTGGTACAATATGAAGTTCTCGTCCTTCCTCTCAAATCCAAAACAAATTTCTTTGGCTAGTTGGCAGAAAATAAATTTAGATGTGTTCTAAGTTCTCACATTCCATATGAACAAATACATCCTTAGGACAAGACTGCACATGCCTCTAGAGAGAATAAGCACAAGATTCAGATCTCAAGAAGGAGCAGCCAGAAGCATCTCTAAGTCTCTCTCAATGTGTTGCTGCTCTGGGGGACTACAGCAGTTTCTGACATAGCTCATTCAAAGGCCTTAAGAAAAGCAGACTTTGACTCTCCCCAGTCTCCCCTTTTCTGGCCTTCCCTCAAGCCCAGGCCATTAATTAGCATTAATTTTATTTATTAATATTCCAGTAAAACTGAAAATCACTGTTATTCTAATTTTTTTTCATATGCCGGATCAAGACTCACAACAGATACCTTGCTGAAGATTTTATGGTAAGCCTGTGGTATAAGCCAAATGAAATCAGGAATGTAAAGAATATTTTGAAAACAAAGTCTGTTTTTCCTCATCTAGTAGCCTTTGATTATGATTCTGCCTTACACTATAAGACATCTGAGCATGTGTCAAGAGTTGGCAGAGAAAGGGATGAGATTTTGACCACGTGACTGGCATACAGCCAGCTCTGTGACATGGACTACTATGACACAGTGGCAGAATATGAGGCCACAGCATATGATTCTCCTCTGTCCCTGGACAAACTGTGAAGCCAGGACAGCTTTGGCAGAGTTGAGGCTTCATGTACTGCCATAAATATAGGTTTGCCTAAAGAAAACATTCTGGCTCCATGCTGTCACAGTTAGGTATCCAGGCTACCTGGCATCTTCTTTCTTGACCCCAAAATCAGATTCACAATACATTAAATTTTTTTTTTTTAATTTTTGCAAGAACGTGGAATTGTCCATTTGCAACAGCATATTGTTGAGAAATGTGAGTCTGTCACCTAAACTCTTTCTTCCAGGCCATTAACTCCTTTTGGAAAACAAAACAAAATTATGATGTTTAAGACCAAAGGGACATTCTTCCCTATAGAAATTAGTAGTTCTTGGCTGGCAAAGAATAAACTTGCATTTTCTTACTGTTTTTCGAAACAGGGAGAGAAGAAAGAGGAGACGGAAGGAAGGGAGAGGATTAATCAAGATAATATTTGCTGATGTTTATATTCTGAAACAAAGGGGAATAATAATCTGGGAAGATATATTACATGACAAAGATGGGAAGTAACTTGCTACATCGCAGAATTATTGGAGCCACATCCCAACCATAAGAGGCATGGATACAAACACAGATTATTTCCTCAGTAAATGAGGTTACTAGTGTTCACTGTTCAGGAAATAGGGGAAGCAAAGAAGGAAGTAAAAACTAAAAACATTGTTTGTTTTGAAGAGACTATATTTTCACAACTCTGAGGAAAGGCTGTCAAAAGAGGAAAGTTGTATATCCTGACACTAATGGACTCTATGAATAACTTACAGACAAGATGATTCTGATCATGTTTGTTTTTATATGAGGCAAAAACTCATTTGCTACTCATATTGCCCTAGTTTGAAGTTGCTTCTATAAAAACAAATATGACACTATGAAAAACTGCTAAGATTCACCAAGCTACAGAATGTCCTTCCTGCTCACCCTGGCTCACTTTTCACTTAGAAACGTAAAAGGAATGTCACGCATTTGTAAACTATGTCTGGGAGCAAAGCCTCAAGTATCATGAATAAAAACACTCAAATTCTACACTATACCAGTAAAAATGCTACGTGACTTCTATTGAAGCACAAACTCAGATGTTTCTAAATACACATGGTATCCATCATATGAAGGAAGAACATTAATTACTACATTTGACATATTCCTTGGGAACTGCACCCCTCCTCACTGAGCAGAACAAAGTCTCTGACACACTAGAAGTTGCCAAGACTTTCTGCTTCTCTGTCCTCAATGCAATGCATATTCTTTATGGAAGGAGGAAGACAAGAAAGGGAAAAATTTGTAATGCAACCCTCTGTTCTGTATGCTACACCAATTGATTTCTCAGCTCAGTGTTTAATACTGAATCTTACTGCAACCATGTTTCCGGGCAATTATATACTGAAATACATATTGACAAGTCAATTTTTCTCTTGCATACAGTAAATACTTGTTAAAAATCTGCTATTTGCAGGTTGGTAATTTGAAGCTTCTATTCAAAAGAGCAAGCTGTAAACAGTGTGCTCAAAGGCACCTGACTGGGTCTCACTGACCTGTTGCTGTGCTCTGCTTTATATTTCTTGGCTCTAACCTGGCCGTGTAAGGGAACAAGGTAAAAGTCCACATGAACCTGCTCATTTCTCCTGGAAACAAACCTTAAACTATATGCTGAGAAATCAAGAGTCTGCAATTGCTGTGGTGTGGGCACTTCCTTCTGTCCAGGGGATAACTCTATTCTATCACTTGACCAAAATAAAGCCTGAAAGAACCATGAATTATTCATTTAAGCAATGGGGTAGAGGACCACCATCTCACATTCCGTAACTCACACATCCAAGTGTTTTCCAAGTGTCCATGTCATAGCAAACTCTGAACTTGTTCCTCTGGATAAAGTTACAGTGCTTAAGACTGGTTTTCCTACTTATCATTCCAAGTATCTGTTTGCTGTACCATCAGGTAATATGGTATGGCAAAAGCTGTCCAGCGTAGCCAAGGGAACAAAAACATACGTCTTTTCAAATTAATACATACCAACTACGAGGGAACAATGTTAGTATTTTTGTACAGTTTTAAGGACTCTACAAGAGAAAGGATGCAGTTAGACAAGGTCTAGAACTTTGACAGATACAACAGTCACCATTACCAGACAGAGCAACACCCAGGTATTTAGAAGATGAACATCCACCTTTTTTTTTTTTTCTTTTTTATCCAAAGTGATTAAAAAGCAGCTTATTGTCTGGGTTTTTTTGTTTACAACTGTGCATCTGCGAATGTGTATGACAATAGGAATTCTCAGAGCAAGCCAAACTGAGAAAGATGGATTGGTCTGATGTCTGGTCATTCATGGGTGTGTCCACACTAGTCCTGTGGTTCAGATCAGTGCTGTGTTTCTGTAGCAAATCTCTCCATCTTCCCTGAGCTTCGGTTTGGATTGTGGAGCAGCCTTCTGAGATTACAAGATGGATTCTTTTCATATGAAATTAAACCTGAAGATATGCTCCAACTGCTAAAAGGCATTTGGGCCATGTGACCAGCTTACAGCCTGTCTGGAATAAAGGCCCACAATGCCTACAGCAGGACCAAATCTCCCACACCAGCTTCTACTCCACAAAGCTCCTCCTACCACATCATTTGCTAGTACAGACATGTCTGTGTCAAAAACTATGTTCCTGTTCCTTGGAAAGTTTGTCTTCTATATTCACAATCCTACCTGCATCCTTTGATAACTTCATTTCAGACAGGCATATTACAGAGAAAGGCCATGAAAGCAAGAAAGATAGACAAATTTTCCCAGCTGTACAGCAGCACAGATGTTTTGAAAATTTGATTCCCCAGACTGGGAAATCAAAGGAAAGGAAGTCAGAAGAAGTCACCAAACTATGCTGCTCACAGTACACAGGAGTGGCAGGCACAGGGATGACCAGATTCTGGGATGCACTGAGGCTCCACACCCCACAATTCTCTTGATGTGAACATATGTAAATGAGTTAATAATGAAGCCCTCAGCTTACAACCTGCAATGTTGGCACAGGTCTTCTTGGCAGCTGCACATACACTCATTTTTGACATATTGATTACCGGGGATGTATCAAATATAGCACATATAGCAGATGTCACATCTGGATCATTGCTTCTTTGCAAAAGGCAAACCTTGTTTTAGTTTAAGTTTTAACTGATAGTTTGTGACACAGCTTCTAATTTAGATCACACCACGGAATCATTACAGTAATCCAAAGTAAATACCGGAAAAAGATAAAAACTCAAAGACAAGATGTAAAAAGCAGGAGAACTGGAAAAGCTGACTGAAGAGGCTTAGTAGCAGTCAAGATTAGGCTGAGAGACCTGCAGACCCTCATAAAGTAATGATAAGCTATTTCTCCTTACCCATCTCTTCCTTCTTTCTACCCTCAGGCTCCCTGGATTATTTACTGGTTCAAATAAAATGTGACTTATTTCTACCCACTGCTTCAAACTGTTTATAAGTATCAGTTTACATTCTCAAAATTTACCATTCACATATGCAGACATACACATACATGTTTATTGTGTGTATTCTTTAAAATTTCTCACAAAGGGTTCCTCTAACCTTTACCAAAACAATTTGATTGACTTAACTGCACTACTTAGGATACTCATATTCTGACTACTAATTTTTAGAAAGTTTTATTTTTTACCACTGGAATCTCATCTTTATTTCAAAATCAATGTATGATCCACCCCACCCAACAAACAGTAAAGTACTACACAGTGCATTTCTTGAACTGAATTGTTCTGAACACCATAGAGACTAATGGACAAACAGTGCAAAAGACAATTAATGCTAATGCAGCCACGTAAGTGATTATAACGATAAAGCAACTGACTACTCAAGATTTACCATTAATCTGTCTTTTTCGCTCTTTTTGGGCACTCACTATAATCTAGAAAAATAAATATGTTGTCATGGTGACCCTAAGTGAAGTTACCAGAAGAATGTAAGAGAAATTCTGCAAGATCAAAAGTAAAAATTATTTAAGACAATGACACAGTAACAAAAAGTAGTAAGGCAACTGAAACATAGACATGAATTGCTCAGATCTCACGCAGCTACCAAGACTGTAGTGCAACTAGCAGCAAATAGTGGAGAGATCAGAAAACTGTGCAAGAACAGGGAGCATTAGGAGACAAAGATACATGAGAAAGCATAGGCTTACACTGCCACAAGCAGAAAGCTCTTTGCAGGACATGTCTGTATTAGAGACAGGAACCAGGGTGTGTAGCATAATATTACTAGAAAGGACTAGGGCAGATTCAATTTCAAAAAGCTGACTGTAAAATGAGATGTTCTCACTACACTGATACATTTCGTACCAAGATGTTCCCTGGAAAGCTGGACAGCATTCATGCATAATTAATTTTGTTATATAAGTTTGGGGACAGAATCTTCACAAAAAGGTACGTTCTGTGCCTCATCCAAACTAGAATAGGGTCAAGCAGCTGAGGATTGTAGAACGGGTTATCTGAAGTCAGGCAATCCAGTTGAGGCATGTTCACCCAGGTCGGATGACACATCAATCTAAAAAGGGGCACACACAAGGCTGCTGGTTCATGGCTCTTGTCCTGAGTTTACTGACAGGTGGCTAGAAATAATGTATGACCTATATTATTTTCCCAGTATAGTGGCAGGTGCCAGGACACAACTCTCTCAAAAGAGATTATGCAGCTGCTATAAAATCTTGGAAGGAACTGGCAGATTTGGGTAGGAAAAGAAGTTTTCTCTTAGAGGTGGGTAGCTAGCAAGGTTGGAGTTGCTAGTGGATTTGATTGTGAAATTTTGTGATAGATGTGCAGCCTAAGATTCTTTCTGTCCACAAAAACCACCAGCAGCTCAGGTGGACAGACTGTATTTAATTTAAAATTACTAAGACTGGGACTTTTGCAGAGTGATGAGCTAATAAATGAGCACATCATGGAAACAGCCTTGTCCTATGTTCCTGTACTTCCTGCATAGAATTATCCTTCATTCACTGCAGGGCTGGTGTAAGAGTCGTGGGTTTGACCTTTTTTTCATCCATATTTGCAAAATATTCTGTTTTATGCTACAGGTTCAAAAGTTATTAGCAGTGTGATTAGAAGAAGTCTGCAGATCATTTGCAGAATGACAGTTCTCTATAATGATGTAAAAAAAGGGCTGCAAACAGTTCTGTAGACAGAGGTACAGAGCTGTGAATGAAGAAGAACTGACAGCAAATTTTAGTAATAAGAAGCAAAAGAGTTTATACAAACTTGTATTTCATTTATGATACTCTCTGGGACAGTGCATACATTGGAGATCATCCCAAGTACTACTGCATGTTTAACAGAAAAACAATACACACCCCCAATAATATGTTAAAAAAATGTACTGACTGGGGGAGGGGCTGGGAGTGGAGGAGGGAGAAGAAAATAATTTTGCCCTTACAATCTAATCACCAAAATGGTTTTGAGTGGTGGTACAGCCTGAAAGGACTCCTCCCTCAATCTTGTTCCTGGCAGAAGTCGGCAGAAAACACTATAGGGCATTTTCTGTTCAGAAAGAGAAAACCGAAAAGGCACAGCACATGACTTGTGAAATGACTGCTAAAAACAAGGGAGGATGAAACACAAGCACTAAGCTTTTAAAATCATCTTGTAATAGCAGCAAATATCTGGCTACATTTCAGCTCCAACAATTGGAGCTGCAGTCCCACCTCGGCAGAAGTGAAAAATATATGCAAGTAAGTGCCAACTGAGTTTCAGTCTCATATACTTCAGTATTTCCTACCCTGAAGGACATTTTGAACTGCAGTGGTGGTAAAAGTTTTCCTGCATGAAATCCTTAAGGCTCCTTTACAACAACCCATTTACTAGGGAAACAGAGAAGTTTCTGTATTTTAGCAAAACAACCTGTTTTCCAAGTTCTAAAAATAGAAAAGAAAAAAAAATTAAAAGTGTCTGTCATTTTGAAACCACTCACAAGCATTTCATCCTAAGCAACACAGCCTCCCCCCTTGCTAAAAATAAAACAGTACATTACAGCAACATTTTTTGCTGGCTTCAGCCAAGGATTTGAAAACCTCCCCTCAGCCGAGACAGGCCGTAAGCTATGAGTCAGCACTTCTCAGTATTTCTGGAAATTCCTCAGCAGAGCATCCACCCTGTAGCAGGAAGCTGCTGCTCACTTCAGTCGGTACCAGGAAATGGATGGGTGCTCCTGGGCCTCACCTGACCCGGGCACAGAGCTCAAGGAAACTTCCCCAAAACTACCAAATGTTCCCCGTCCCACCAGCTTCCTGCAACACCACCAAATACACTGCCTGCAAATGAGCTTGGGAACTCCACCCAAATACAACTTTGTGCAGTGTCAATGAACAGGAAAATAGAGGATGAATTAAGGAAAAAACCCCATAATGCTGGACAAGGGCAAGTCTCTCTAGTGCAATTTTATTGGTATGGCCTCTCCCAGCCTAAATCCAGAGGTAGCTTAGCTCCACCAGCCCTAGACAGGATCTGTGCCCTATCCAAGGAAGGCTGAATTCATACAAAACATCCATGTCCCACCGTGTAAAGAGCAGGTTCCTGGTGCTTACAGCAAAAATTATTCTTTCCCTTTTCAAGTGGATAAAGAAGGCACAGGTTCAGGGCATTGCCACACACACAGCACAGCTCCGTCTCTCCCTCCAACAGCCCTTACTTCACACAAATTATCTTATGATCTGCATACAACAGAGCCCAAGGATGGGAGAAGGATCCATGCCTGTCTAGGGGATATCCCAAATCTGCCTGTGCCTGTACAGGCTGTGGTGTTGTCAGCTATCTGATCTGTACTGAGACACGAACCAGAAGTCCCCATGGAAGCTCTTGGTGCTCGGTACTCCTGAATGTGCAGCACTGCCAAGGTGGAGACGCTGCTCTTGGAATGGAGATATAACATGCCATGCACTTGGGTCCATCTAAGGAGATAAAGCAGCTATTTCACAAGCACTGACTGTGGTGAATGCAATTCCCACTTTCCTCACCTTGGACTGAGTATCTACTCTTGTTTTGCTTTAAACACAGGCTTTGACAGAGACTTTAAAGAGGGAGAGTTAAGGGAATAGGAAGTACTTTGTGAACAGCAATAATTCCATGTTCTGACCTCTCCAGCTTACATCATGTGCGTTATCCAACAACCACAAATCAAGAAGGAAACAAAATTTCAAGAAAATAATTTTCAGCACAACATACATGTTAAAACTAACAGAACAAGACAAATGTTGACATTTCCCTGCTTGTTTCTTGATTTCATATATGTGGCTGTAGTCCCGCAAAAATCCTGTGGGGTTTTTTTTCTTTTTTTTAAATGAATATTTGTATAAAGGAAGCTGCCTAAAGTCGGGTACAAAAAAAAAATGTTTTTCTCAACTGTTTTTTAATACGGAGCAATGAGATTAAAGCAAGGCAGACAGCCAAATACCTCAGCCATCACAGTCATTAATAAACGCGTTTAACATTCGTGCAGCTTTCGAATGCAGAACATCTGGTTCCAATTCCCAATCTGGCTTTTAATAAAAGTGCCTCCTCCACAATACTTTTATTATAAAGTGTTCTTTTCCTCCGCGCGTTCTCAATGTCGTCGTCGTCGTCCCCCTCCCCCCCCCTTTTTTTTTTTTTCTTTTTTCTCTCTTTTTGGAAGCGGCTGTTCCTTCCTTCTTGCTGGAAGCCACCTGACCACTGCCAGGAAGAGGAATGCAAAACATTCCCAGGAGCAGCTCCTGACGTCAGGGCGGCAGCATTCCTATTCCTCCTCCTCATCCTCCTCCCGCTCCCGCCGCGGAAAGTCCAGGGCTGGTCCCGCGCCGGCCCGTGCCCCGCTCCCGGGGCTTTCCTGCTCTCCCCACAAACCCGAGCCAGGATGAACCTGCAATGGGGCAGCTGTGGGGCTCACGCTGCACCAGAGCCTCTCCATGCCCACGGATCCCTGTACCCTTCCCCTAAAACAGGAGGCTGTGCTTCCGATTAACTTCAGGCCCCCCTAGGCTTAAATCAGCTTAGGCGCTGACTTTGGCGATTCTTTCCCTTTACTTCTGATTTCCTCACTCGAAGGCAGGCGGCAGAAGGGTGCCAAGGAAAACAGGGACACGCTGCTGCAGGGAGGGTTGTTTTTTCTCTCCTAAGACATTCATGAGAGACATGACATGATAGCAAGGCAGGCAGCCTGTATCCAACCCTGATCTTCTCCGTTTCCTTCTTTCTTCATTCAGTATCTAGCCTCTAACAATCACAGAGAGGGATTTCAATCCTTCACCTCTCTAATTTCAGTTATGATAATACATTATCAGATGGCATTATTTTATTCTACTCTTGAACTAGCTAGTAGCTAAAACTACACAAAAGAGATTCTAGGTTGAGTTGCAGCCCTTCAGTTGAGGATTTACTCCTCAATAGCAGGAGGAGTTTACTCCTTTCAATAGCATTTAGTCCACTTAGTCTGGTATTCCTGAGACATATATTTTAAAGATTCTACAAAATGTTTTGCCTGGAAAAAAAGAATCTCCACATATTTTAGTCAATCGCTGTATCAAATACTGTGTTAAAAAAAAAAACCCCAAACCTGTAATTGCTACCAGATCCATGACAAAACTGAGAGTATCCTAATTCCACTATGCCAAACGAGCAGGATGGTAGGCTGGGAAATATGGCGGGGGAAAAAAACCCATATGGAAATACCTTCATTTCTAGAAGATGCAAAGAAAAAGCAAGCACCTTTCTATTTCACATCTCTAATTGTTAACAAGAAGTGTAAAATACATAATTTCACCACTCCAAAATCAACAAAACCCTAATGTGGAGATGTTAGTTTAATCACAATTTTCCAGGGAACACAAAGGAAGCCAAAACTCATCCTGAATAGCTAAGGCATATGGTGGTAGTAAAGTGTTCTTATATATCACTTTCCCCCAAATATTTACATAATAAATACAAATTTCTCAGTGTTGACTGACGACAATGAAAAAAAAAATATTTGGAAGCACTAAGCAAGACAGTTGCATTACTTTCAATATTAATCATAATTAATCAGCTGTTAGGGCTATACTGTCTGTGCAGCTGCAGTTATGAAGATCCAGATGGGTCCAAAACCTGCAGGCCATCTCTCAGTCCCAGTTCCCAAGCTTCTCGCTGCATTTGTGGCAATTTAAGAAGTAAAAACATGTTTGGGTTTTCTTCTAGTGTAAGGACTTGTTACCAAAAGGTCAAACAAGTGTCTGCCCTCTGACCAACCTCATGCCACCTACAACTTTTTTAGGGAAAGCTGCTCTCTGAAGAACCACAGGCTAAGTAAACACACTGCTTTCCTGGTAAGAACATCCTCCAAGCGTTCTTGCCTTTGTTATACCAGCTGGCCACATATGACCAGCTACAAAGCCCAAAGCCACCTTTTTTGTGCTGCTCTCCAAAGGTCATGAGTATTCCAGTGACCAACAAATCCATATTGTTCAGGAAGTTGACAATAAGACTCATTAATTTTATTTCATAAAACTTAACAGAGCCCTGAAAAATCATCAGCCAGCTCAAAAACCCAGCTGATCTGTACTTTAATATATACATCTAAAAATGTGAACTCAAGTTCACTGATGTCAGTAGCCAGCCATCAGTAAACATGACTATTAAAAATAATACCCTTTTTTTTGTATTTTGCAACAAAGTGAGAAAAAAAGTATGACATTTCTATCACTAAAAAAAGAAATATCAAGAAATGCAACAAAAATATTGTATTACTAAAAAAAAGTAATGTCTAAGTAGAACTACTCAATTTCCTAAGTTTAATATCAAAGAAAGTGAAATATGTCCTTTAATACCTTCTGAAATTAAGCCAAGCTAAGGTGGCCTGCAACCATTGAAAAATACTATACACTTTATGGTGCTTGACATTTTTCTCCATTTTCTATTTTTTATTTCATACTACATGTAAAGCTAGATATACACAGAAGTTTTTTCAGGTATATATTAGGGATTTTAAAATTTTCCCTTTTTTTCTTCAGATTTTATTTTTTAAATTTCATCTTATCAAAATGTAAATACATGCAAATCAATACTAGGTCACTTCTGAAAAGTAGACTTTAGAATTTCTGAAAGATGAACTTTTTAAAATGATTGACAATTTAATCCCTAGTATTGAAGTTTGGATGGAGATTAGAACAGGCACGGCATACAGAAGTGATGAGAACTGGGGTGTGTTCTCACCTTCCCTGAAGATTAAATTCACTCTCTTCTCTTGTGTTTCAGCTGCTTATTCATTCTATTATTCTTTTATCACCAGAAATAACATTAGGATGCCAAAACCATGAATGAAGTCACGAGAACTTCCTTCTATGCATGGTACACAGAATTAAGCTTCAGGTGTGTTTTCAGGAGGGTGCTTCACAAACCTGTGATTTACAAGTCTTGTTCTGGGCATGCATTGCCATTTAGTCATGGCCAACTTTCTCCTGTCAAAATCTGGCAAGTGCTCTGATCTCTGCAGATGAAATGGACACTAGATTGGAAATTCAGCCTCAGAAGACTACAAATACTTTAAAGTTTAGTTTTCAGCAAAACACCTACATAAAGTGACAGATATTTGCTGTGGCAGAACCGCAGCAGTTCACTTGAGTTCTAGAGGCAGAAGCCACTTTCTTTAAGTTACAGAAAAGGGTTCAATTAATGAGTAACAAGGTTTAGAAAACAATGGGTGCAAAGGAAAAAAGACCAGAAAATTGAGTGATACCCAGAGATCACTAAGAAAAAGACATCAACCCTCTTTTCCTGGTTACTTTTCCATATCTTTCTTGCTTAGATTGCAAGCAATAACTATCCATTTGAGTGGATAGTTTTTTCTCCAAGTCTAAAATTTCAATTGATATCAGCGTGCCCTGTGACACCTGAAACACTGCTAAGTGCAAAGCATCAGAAGGAGGGGGAAGAAACCCTTAATTTAACAGGTTCACTTTTACATCTGGCAAGCGAAACAGCTCAGACTCCAGGTGCTAATGATGCACAGCCTCACCTACAGAGGGCTAAGCCAAGAGCCTCCTGAGAACCAAACTCGCCCTGAGGTTTTGGAAAGCTGTACTGGGAGAAGGTGTGAGTTTCTTCACAGCTCCTCACCTTTGCACACAACCTACACAAACTCTGTTTTGAAGCCTGCTCATACTTTTTTGAGGTATGCTCTCTGCTCTTCTCCCTGGTTTTTCATATCTCTTGTTTTCTGCTTCTGGCTGGGCCTGGCAGTGGAAGTGCTGAACAACAGGAGTGGATCCAGCCCCGTTACTGATTCAGATATGAGAGCCCGTGCTCATCAGATTTTGCTGCTGTATTCCAGATTTCGGTACCCAAAAGAATTCAGATGCTTATCTAAACTAAACTTCCTGAGGGTGAACTATCCCTAGCACTTTGAAGGTCGATATGCACTTGAGCAGGAGACAGCACGCCAACCTGCTCTTAAAGCAGGGCCTACCTACAGAACTTCTGCTCTGTCTGCCTGGGTAAATTACCCAGTTAATTGTCTTGGCATTCATATTTACATTCAAAAAAAGGATAAGCAGAGATGAGGTCACATCACTATACCATTCCATTAAAACCTTTGTTTTAGACAAATGGACTTCAGAAAACTTCTTTTGTTGTGTAAAATAGAACCATATGTACATAACTTTGTAAAGTAAGTTTGATGTTAGGTTTATTAATATAATTTTGTTACTAAGCTGTTTACTATTTTAGGCTCCTAATAGCTATGAGGGCTTGTTAACAACACTCTGAAATCACAGGGAAATATTTTCTTTTCTTTTGGTTTGAAAAGAGAAAACAAAATTCTAAATGTGTTTATTTCCATGCTTTATATTGTGTGCAGCATCTACTTCCTTTAGCATGAAAATTTTATGATCACAAAGCCTTTTCCTGAGCCAAATTATTATTGCAACAGTGTGAGACTGCATTACTCAGCAGTGTTTAAAGAAAGTCCCAAGGTGAAATATTACACTTTCTTCTTAAAGTAATAAGACGATTACTACAAAAAGAAATAATTACAAAAATTACAGTGGTAACAACCTGCCATATCTTAAATTCTCCTGTTTGGAGCTGGAGATTATTTTTTCCAGTTTCAATTTTGAAACGGAAAATTCTCCCACATAGCACAGCAAAACACAAAGCTTTTGCTGGCTCTGATTCAGACATACAGAATATAGCAGTTTCTGCCAGGCTAACTGCTCAAAATCCCAACTAGTTTCTGGAAGTCTTCTGTTACATTTTTTTTACAACCAAGGAGTCATTGCCCATGGTTCTCCTGGACAACTGCTGGGCCACTGTACCACACAGTGAAGAGCAGTGGTAGGAAAAGTATCCATACAGCAACAGATTTTGGTACCCAGCAAACAATCTTTGCTTAACAGAGACCAAAGCAATTGTAGAAACTTTCAGTGTCTATTTAATGCAGGGAGTAGCATGTCCAATACATGAGTCAGGAAGGAGACACACACACACACACACACACACACAACTTCACTGTCTCGGAAGTTGTACAGCATTAGTTACCTTAGCTCCGCTTTCCTGTCTTATGAAAAACAAGTAACTAGACACTAAGTCCAACAAAAATTATCATCTGTGTTGCAAATAAAGTTAAGGAGGGAGGGGGGATTACAAGCTAATATCATCCTATTTGCTCACTGCTTACCATAAAGTACATCAAGAATATTTCATTTTTTTCCCCATTTGACCTCCTTAATGGTTTAAATCTATGACATCTTGTCAGAAAGGCTTGGTAAGGAACACAGAATGAGAAGCGAACCCAGTGATTAAATGTGTTGAAAGGTTCCATGATAATTTAAAATCAATGCTCTATATACCAGTGCAGCATCAAGACAGTCAAGAGGAAAAGAATGGGATAACATAAACCAAGACCTTTCTCACACTTTCCCTCAAGGATCAAGAATTAGCATTAGACGGGAAAAATTTTAAAAATGACAAGACACAAAAGTCTTTGAGAGAATAATTTGGAGAAGTTAAAAAGATTAACTGAGGTTGTTGAGAGGAGAGGGAGAGGGAGAGGGAGAGGGAGAGGGAGAGGGAGAGGGAGAGGGAGAGGGAGAGGGAGAGGGAGAGGGAGAGGAGAGACCCCACCAAAGCCTGGAACAGGCTTTGTCTGTTAGGCTTTCAACAGGTTAAAAGCCTGTCATAGCCAGGAGGTAGCTCTTAACGTGACTGTGACATGCAGGGAAGTTCTCTGTTTCTCCCCTGGTAAACTCAATTCAAAGCAAAGTTTGTAAACATCCCGGGGGAGTGGGCAGAAAACGACACCGCGTTTCAGAAACATTTACAAGTGTTTTGCAGAAATGAAACTTCACTTAAAGAGCTCAGTTTCGCTCTCCCGGCTGGAGGATGGGTGTCGGTCTGCAAGTTTAGAGGCAGCCAGCACGGAGAAGCCTTGCGGGCAACAAAGCTGTATGAGCAGCGCGGTGCCTGCCTCAGGCGCATCCCCACCTCCAGCACGGGGAGCGCTCCGAGTTATTACAAGTTGTGCAGAAGCGATGGCGCACAAACCCGAACAAATATCCCTGCTGAGGGCTCCTATTTCACGGATGTGGAGCTTTGACGCCAGAGAAAGCTGTGGACAAATACGCGCTGCCGCTGTCTCGGTGAGATCAGCTTTTCCTGGGCTCCTGGCTGACAACATTGCCACCTTCCGCAGCCGCCGGGAAGGGCACGGACCTGCGGCCGGGGGCTCGGGCAGCACCCCACCGCCCCGGGAAGCGCCGTGGAGATGCTGTTCAGGGAGGTGCTTTCCCACCGCTGACCTTTGTGACTACCCTGATAACTCAGAATAACTTATTTTCTTAGGCTGTGATTGAATCGATGCAGAGCGCAGCACAGCCCCAAGGACTGGCGTGGTCCAGCCGAGCGCACGCACGGATGGGGAAATGCGACAAAGGGAACGCGTTCTGCACCACACGTACAATATATGCTAGTGAATGCAGCGCCAGCGAGACTGCTCGTGTCACTTCCAAAACAGCTGAGGAAGCTGGGGAAAGTCAAAGCAGAAGTTAAAGGGAGGCAAATGTCGCTGTCTCCATGCCTGGACCTGAGGGCATCTCATTCCAGACTCCAGCCCTCACTCACTGGACCACTGTCGTGCCGAGTTTCATTGAAAGGGGCAACAAAACACATGTATTAACTACCCTGGCTTCTACATACTTACAATGTCAATATAGGCATTTTATATACGTTTGAACATCTGATGAGTTCATATGTTAAAAGGCTGTATTTTGTCTTGATAGCTTGCAGGGAAGTATTTTCCTCCAAATCATCCACAGTTCATGTATAGTTAATAAAACAGTAACATTATGACAGCAGTTAAAATACAATTAATAACAAATCAAATATATTAACCAATACATTTAGTGCACATTCTGAATGGAAAATACTTTACTTAGACATAGACAAAATATATTAATGGAGCTGTTAATGTGATAAGAAAGTACTTTCCAAGAAAAGCTTCAAAAAATCAACATGGCAACCCAAGCAATACCTATATTAATTTAGAAAGTGGGTGTTCAAAGTTTAATAAGTAGAGAAGGTCTTTGCATGCAAGACTATATGTAATTCCAAATCTCAGACCTCTTGTAGAAAGGCAGTCTTCAATATGTAAGGTTTTGCCAAAGAACAAGATTCATGATCAAAGGTAAAGAATCCCAACCAATTAACTGGAACACACAGGAAAATAATAATTTTATATGCAGTCTAATCTAAAAATAAATAGACATAAAAGTTGCTCCCTCCTCCCTCCAAAAAAGGTGCAATTTATATTTGGGCTGTGGAAATAGCTTCTTCCCCTTGTTTTCTCCTCAAGCTGTGTTTAGGGCAGTTTCAGGGTAACCAGTAAACCTAACAGGCTTCCATTCCTTCCTAGGTAAGCATCAGTCCTCAAAAATCAAGAAATT
Source organism: Taeniopygia guttata (assembly GCF_048771995.1). Lineage (NCBI taxonomy): Eukaryota > Metazoa > Chordata > Aves > Passeriformes > Estrildidae > Taeniopygia > Taeniopygia guttata. Next base: position 110,222,150 of record NC_133026.1, on the reverse strand, counting down.
GCAGTTGTATCCGGAGTGACCTACAACCAAAGGCAGTTCTCAAGACTTAAGTGGACTATTCTAGAAGCTGATCATGTGGAATGTTGAAGTTTGTTTTTAAAATGGGTTTGCTTTTGAGTATAGCTAGAAAACAGGTCCCTGCTATACAAGCACCTAGGGTCAAATATCTCCCAGCAAAATTAGACAATCACCTCATGCAGAACTTCTCAAACTGTAAACCACAGGAGGCTGCAAAAAGACAAAGAAAATACTGGGCTACTTAGTTGTTTTTGTGTGAGAGATGGAAGGTAAGAAATATTTGGGAATATAATAAAGAACAATTCTATATTGTATAAAATGTCTTTTCATTCAAATGTCTTCAAAAATAATTTGAAGAATGATTATTATACATATATACTGTAAATCTGAGCTCCTTTAAGTATACAAACCACGTAAATTCCAGTGACAGCCCATATCAATAAAATTTATCTCTTCCTCAATCTGTACATTCACAATGCATAAAAAACTACCAGCCCTATAAAATTAATATTTATGACAAGCTCAGTGAACCAGAAGACAAGCAGTAAGGCACAAATGCAATGTACAAATCTCACATAGTTGCGTTGCCCACATTTCTCAAAAATGAACCTCAGCTTGGAGGAGAAATTTAGTTTTGGGAAACAGAAAAGACAGACATGCTGTGCCATGCTGGGAAGACAGATGAAAACACAAATACAATCAATGTAATTTATGGTTTTAAGTTGAATCTTAAGTGTTCTCAAGTTCAGTGCTTTCAGTGTGTGCATGCAGCACTGTAAATATTCCGCCAGGCTTTTTTTTTAGAGTAGTTATGATCCTCAATGTCTGTCCCAACAATACCTCAGAGAACCTCAGGATATTTCTTCATAGCCTCAGTTCACATCACAAGGGATTAGCTGGAGATGCTGACAGACTTGTGTTTGCACTAACAGCAGTGTCAAGGTGGACATCCAGTCCTGTGTTTTATGACAGCCAAGGACCTTGGACGGACTATGGACAGTGACTGCTGGGAAGACCATGCAAAAGTCCACTATCATGATCTGCTCAACAGCAAACATGTGCTGCTTACAGAAAAATAAAAAAAATATAAGACTTAGAAAAAGGGAAGATAACCATCAAAACAAAAAACATCCACAGAAAAGTTCACTAGACTTCTTATTTTTAACTCTTTTACCAAGGAGAGAGAAAACAGGTAATGTTTCAGAAGTCCAAAGAGGTTAAAGAAAGAAAAAACCACCAAAAAAAAAAAAAAAAAAAAAAAACAAAACGCGAAAAAACCCCCATACACACAACCACCCCCTTTCCCACATACTGCCAAGTAATGATTTTTTTTTTTTTTGGCGCCACATCAGTGATTTGGCTTTCCAAACACAAATCCCCAAAGGTAAAATTAGTGGTTGTACAGGACTTCTAATGCTCTAAATATTGTTCTGAAACTTCTGATTGGAGAAACTTGGTGCTCCAGAAGGCTGTACTGGGCCAGTAACTAGAGGAATACTTTTTCAAGACATCTCAGGACACTGTCAAAGAAGCCTACCAGTCAGGGAGAAGTAATATATTGCAATCTGCACAGTGAATATTGACTTGGAAGACTGGTGAGAAGCTTCATCAAACACACAAAAGGCTACACTGAATATTTCACAGATAAACTGTTTCATATACCAAAGTACATTCTTCTGCCAAAAATACATAAAACTACAGGTATTTTTCCCTGAGCTTTTACTGAAAGAGAAATAATCTGCCTGGTAGAAGTAACAGCAAAATTTGTTCTCCTCCTTGCTCTCCCATGCTTCTGCCCCCCAGGATAGCTGAGATGTTTTAAATACTATATTTTGGGTAGCAACATTCCAAATCTTTCAAATATCTGAAAGCCACATTCCCCTTTTGAAATACTTGGGGCTTTAATTACTATTTCTGCTAGGACTACAGTAATTAACTGTTGCTTACCTACACTTAAATATGGCATTCAGGAGGAGGAATCTCACAAAGCATACCTTGATATTGTAGGGAATGGCCACACAGCATAATTTGGCAAACTCACGCTTTATCCATTTCTTTGCCCTCACAAAATTGCCTAAGGACAAAAGCATCCTTAGCATGAAAATCCAACGTATATCCAGAAAATATCCAGCATATCCCAACCTAACTGCACAGAGAACTGCATGGAAAAATCATACTCCAAATACACATCTACCATTACAGTATCAAATCACACCTGATAAATAAAGACAATGGCAATTGTCTTGAAAATTGCCTCTCCACAGCGAACTACGGAAATACATTTTGTTTCATGAAGTGAAAGTGCTGAACAGCAATCCAACAAGCAGAAACCACAATTTTGCAAAATGTAAATTAAAAAAAAAAAAGATTAGCCGTTTACTGATAATCTTAAACATTCAAAGAAACCCATTCACAAAGTCAAAACTTGTTCTTCAGTGGTTAAACTACTGAAGGAATTTTGGCACATAGTCTTTTTACAAATTAAGTATTGTTTTACACGTCCCAAATCTGTTAGTCATAAACATTAGCAGAGGAATACAAATCACAACTTTTTAATAACCCTGCAGTAATTCTGAACTGGTTCATCTGAACTTATTTAGCTTGTTTTTCCTTCATGACTGGATAAAGCAGACTGCAGTGCCAGGTCTTGGCTCCATCAGTTGCTCATTAAACAAGATCTGGAATTTAGCATTGGATTGAATACACATGGGAACTCATGTGAAGCTGCTCGTATATCAATGATAGCTCCGTTGCTAACACAGAGTTTATCCAGGACCGTACATTTTTCGTTGACTTGAACAAAGCTGTTCACCATCCTCTGTTTTTGACGTCAGTGGACAACTACCCACTAACAGTATCTGTCACTACAAAATGCTTGGAATTTCCTCACTTATAAAAGCTGGAAAGTTTCAAGTACAGACCTTTCATTAAAAAACAAAACGAAACAAAACTTTATTAGATTTTTCAGGATAAGATTATTTTGTGAATATTAGAAGACGTTTTCATTCTCACTGAATATTTTTTCCAGTAATTTTTCAGACATAAACAACATCACTGACTGTAAGGAATGGATGTTTAAAGACAATTTTCCTATTCTGTTGTTAAAAGCTGTGGACTCAAATGTATGCTACTTCCTCAACATGGCAGCACCACAGTGAGGTGATTCAGATTTTTCGAACTGGACACCACAGTAATTCCAGTAGGACCTAAGTTGGACAGTAGCTATTATTTAGGAAAAATGTAGAAAAACACACTCCAAGCATAAACCAGGCTGTTCACATCCCCTGACTCTTTTCTACAACTTCTTTATTCTTACATGCCTATATTGGAAAAACTCATCCTGGTGGAGACTTCCTCCAGAGAACAACATGCAGTGCTCCTTTCGTGTGAGCTCTGTGCAGGCTGCGGGGTGTGAGGCAGGAGCACAGCACCTGACCAGATGTGCCCAGTCCAGGCACACATCTGGTCAGGGAGACCAGAGGTATTCCACCCCAATGGAGGCTTCTGTGCCAGCAACAACGCATTTCAACCTTGATCTGAAAACCAAGCTGCTGCTTTGCAAACATGCCGCTCGCTTCTGACCCCTCTGATTTGGCCGAAAGCAAACAAATGTATCAACAAACCCCTGCACCTCATTGGTGCAATACAGTGGAAATTCCCCTTTTTCAGCATGTCAAGATACCATCAGCTAATAATCCAGAGACAGGCAGTCGTGTTTAAAAATCCAGTTTCAATCTTCTACACAACTCTGTATCTACTATCTTGAAGCTCTCGTCTTTCTGTGTTTCCATTCTTTTCTCCATGGAAACCCCTTTTATAGGGAACAGGTTTTTCATCTGTTTTTCAGGGTACTTATATTTTCTATATAGTATTTGTATAATGTGTCTATCCATGCCACGCTTATAAAAATAAGCATGTCTGTCTCACTGTAAAAAATGTGATCATGTCACTGTGTTTATTAGACATAGCCCACATATGAAATACCGGATATCTTTTGCTTCAGGTGGTTGTGGCAGATCACAGACATGACATAAATGACTTGTTCTCCTCTTGGAATCAAAGATGTGCAATTCTGCATTTTTCCAATTATGTCAGCCACCTGTGAAGGAACACCACTATTCATTGACTAGATTACTAAGAAATTGTGTTGTTTTGATTTTCTACATGGGAAGTTAACAAACTCAAATAATATTAATTGCTTAATCTCTTCACTTCTAGAGATATCAAATAGCATATATCTGAGCAGTTCTACAGATGAATTTTCTGCCTTTCCATGAGAGGATGGACAAAAGAGAAATACTTTATTTTTTTTAAAAGAAAAAAGGAGAAAAATCCTAAAGACTCTGACAAGAAAATACCAAGCAAAAGAAGCATTGAAGAAATTATATTAAAAGCTTGCTAGGGACCACTTTCAGTTAATAGAAAGTATGTGTATTTCTGTTCTCAAAAGACAAATCACCTCTTATGAAGTGATTGCACCAGGAAAAGTAGATCTTACCAAAAAAACAAAAAAATAAATTCTTGCAAAAAACCTGCTGCTGCTTCAGCTGCTTCTGAAAGGAACTTCAGTTTTCATGAACTGCATGATCTCCAAGAAGCAATTCCAAGCAGATGATAGTATCTGATCTTTGGCTCCAAGGCCATTCCTATATGTACTTTAGAAATAGTGCCCACACTGGCTTTACAGCTCTGAAGTTTTGTAGAATTTTATCTTCTGAGTAAGCCTCATCCCTCTTATCAGGTTCTCTCACTCTGCTATTGTTACATTCTTTCTTTGAAGATGTTAAGGCAGAGCCAACATCTTTCCAATGAGAAGGATCTGACTGGTGATCTCCCCCCTCCCCCTTTTCCATTCATTTGAATATTTACATGTGTATATATAAGTGTCCAGATTTCATGAGAGGAAAATGTTGAACATTGATCAGTTGGACAAAACTGATCCATCAAGCATTCAAAGAAGCTGCCTCTCTGTGGAGTAACCAGAGAAACTGAACGTATGTAAAAGACATTCTATACATGTCTTTCCTTAATTTGAGAAAATTTTGAAGGATATAGATGTTTTCTTTACAGAGCAGCAGGAGAACATTTCTGCATTTCATTAATATGTGAAGCCTAGCTCCTCCTTTCACATGATCTTTCTTGTGATAGGGAGACTCTGTAAATGTTCTTAAATGCTTCCCTTGCTTGGTGAGAGCAAAAGTGATAAAAAAAATTTAAAAATATTTTCATTAAATGGAAGCCAAATGCTCTTTAACACGAGCCATGCTAGCTCAAAACACCTATTTCATGTTAGCTCCCTGTTTTGCTCCTGTTGTTTCTCACCCATATGATGTAAGACAGTGTTAGGTAAGACAATGCAAAAATCACAGTAACATACTCATTTATCATAGATGCTGTTGTTGAGTCAACTACACAGCCTACAGCATGCCCAGGATAATTTTAAAGTAGAATACTACCTGAATCCACAAAACCAGACTGTTTTTTGTCCATAAATTTCTTCAGGGCTTACCTGCAACCTCCACCATTGGCCTACACTAAAAGACTTAAGATACAAGATTTCATCCCTGTACATCAGCTGATCCCTGGCAACGCTTTGCATGAATTATTCTTCTTGGCAGTAAATAATTCAAAGTCTTTTAAAACTCCTTCACTGAGGAGAGTCTGAATTTAGCATTATGCAAACAGAAATGAGAAGTCCACATTAAACACTTTCTCCAGGCGCTGGAACACTCAAAGTTGAGTAATTATGACTCCCCGTGGTTTCACAGGTTAAGAGAAACTGAAGAACAACTTTGAAGTTGCTTGTTGATGTCACAGATTTAAGTGTTTTATGTACTTGCTGTACCAAGTTCCTAAAATAAACTGTCTCAGAGAAGTTGCATGGGGAATAACGGCTATCCAGCCAAGAATCTTGATTTCTGCAGTGTTTTCAGGCAGTGCAAGAACAAAACAGAATGGTTATGTCCCCTTCATACTGCTCCTGCCCCCAGTAATTAGCATCACGTGAACCTCCTGAACTAGAGGCTTCATACCAGACATTCACATTCAACAGGTACGGATCGACCTCTGAGCCTGCCCAAATCAAACATGATCTGTGGTTTAAACTGCTATTGCCAAGAACTCTATCAATATCACATCCTAGTAGTAGTTTTACTTCAGAAGTACATGAAAAACATTTCAAAGTTGTTAAATTTACTGGCAAGGGAAAGAATTCTAATCAGCATCATTTTCTTCAAGTCAGTTTATCTTGAATATTAACTAGTAGGCACATCTATGAGCAGAAGACAGGAGTATCTAAGGCAAACAGTCTATCCTCAAGCCTTGCAGTGTCAGCAGTCAAATGAATCCTGCAATCTCTAAAAATACCAACTCTCATTACCTTCTGTTAGGTATAGTAAATTATTTCCATAATATTTACAATGAAACAAACAGAAAAAAACAGGTACGTTGAAGCCATAAAATTACCACCAGTGGAAAAGTGGAAGCCTTTGTTTCCACTCTCTTGTGTCTTTGCAGGCAATCTTTACTTTTTGCTGGATATGTATTCCTGCAAAGTGAATAAAGACTTAGAAATCAATTTAATTAAACTCAGTAATAAACTTTCTTCTTTCCCAAGTGTTAAAAACACTTAATGATTCAGATTTAGTTTGTAAAAAATTATGAGGTGTTCATTTAAAGAAGTTGCTCAGGTACTGCAAAGAAAACCAAAGGCAAGCCTACACAGGCAGGGGCAGGCAGGGCTGAGTTCTTTTGCCTGTTTTGTTCCCGGCTGGCCAGACAGAAACCAGCTCCAGCCCAAAACACACAATCATTTTCATGTGATGTGTCCAAGCTAATAGGCCTTATTTAGATACAGCACTGCAATAATACTTCCACATGGCCACAAGATCAGAGCAGGCCCCTGTCATATGTCTCAGTGGCCAGGCAGTGGTGAGCTCTGTCCTGTACCACACACGCTGCTTTGAAAGCTTTTATCACTTTGTGGGGGTTGCTTTCCCTAAAGCAAGTGACAATTCTCACATCGAATCCCTTGCTTTCAGGATTGTAAATATGTACCTTAAGACACTGGACCCAAAGAAATTAATATCTAGTTATAAAGAAATCTGGGTTCAGTCCTGCTAATGCTTGCCCTGACACAAAGCTCCTTTGAAATCCAGTGTGACTATTCTCATGAGCAACGTCCAGTGGTAAGATTCTTAGAACCAGCCCCCGTCAATATTTTATTTTTGAAATTAAATTGCTTATACTGCAGTGCTGAAGTTTCATGGGATTCTGTATGCAAACAAATACCAACAAGCATATCAGCACTTCTCTAAACACTGCTTCCTGAAGTACTTAATGCAAGTCTGCTGCTGGAGATGTTTCACATACCAAGTTATACACTAAGTTCACAGCACATACACGTACAGTTACAAAAGCAAAGTCTAATTTTACAAAGACTCCAAAATGATGTGTTCAGTTTTTGACATGAATAATCACCTCCAGGAGCCAGCAGCCTGTGTGTCTACATCTTACTTGGTCTCTTGGTCAGAGAGCAAAAAGCAAAGTTAGAATGTAATTCTGGGGTTTTATTTTAAAGGTAACAGGAAATTTTGCTCTCAGGACACTACAGCACCAGAAGCAGGCCACTTACAAAACACCCCATCTCATCCCATTCTATCCTACCATACAACTGTCTCAAAATACAGGACAACAATGTGCAGTGTATTATGTATCCCAAAACCACCCAGGTAGTTCAATGATTGCCTCTCCTTGCATCTACTTTTTTATTTTGGTCCTTTTTGCTTCCGACTGATATTAATAAGATACATAAGATGTTAATAAGATACATAAATATGCTTATTTCACCATGTCAGGATTAGATTTAGTTAATTTGTTTTTTCACTAGTTACACATTTCAATTGACAGACAAGTGTTTGAAGAGAAATGGCATTTGTTTTTAACATAAGTACAAATTCAATGCAGAGTAACACGAACTACATTTCAGCATTCAAAGCTCTCAAGTAGGAGTTTAAGAGAATAGAAGCTTGGAACTGTGATAGAGGAAACTTCCACTAAGTATCCAAGTCCAATTTCCAATTAATGTAAACTAAAAGTGCCAAATTATAATCTAAAACAAATACATCCCTCATTCTCTCCCCTCCCTGCCTCCAGTAGTTTAACAGTATCCAGCCCAACTTTTTCTGAATTTGGTTGAGTAAACAAAGAGACAGCTGACATTAAGATAATTTCAAAAAGATAGAAAATAGGACTAGAGATGAGGTATAATGCAGTTTTGTTACAATTAACTGATGTATTTATGAAGTGCCTTGAGGGACATATAGGTAAGGAAAGCAGCTGTGACAATGCAGATGTATCCTCTGTCCAAACATTATGGTTTCATGAAATAACCTTTTTCCTACATGAAAAGCACATCCTACTAAGTATACATATTTTTTTTTAAAAAGCAAATAAAAGGCAGAATTTCTAGGAAGACAGATAGCTAGCTATGAAGCTTCCTAAAGAAATCTCAGTTTACATCCATACAGGAATGAGCTTTGTGTCCAGAACATCTTAAAATTTAAACAAATGAGAAGACTACACTAGTACAGTTGCAGATGTCTGTAGTCTGGAAAGGATCATACCAGTGCAGATTTACATCTTCCCAGAGCAGACATGAAACAAGCTGCGGCAGTCCGAGACTTACACATGCTAAGCATTCTACAGTAACAGGTCAGGAGAAGAAAATAGGAGGAAACAAAGAGAAAAGTTGAATCACACCCTACTTAAAAGTTTTTCTGGTACAAAAGTCTTCATGTAGGTTAAGGTCTACACAGAAGGATACAGCTGCATAAATGCAAAAGCTTGTGGTTTAAAAACGATAGAGGAAACCTGAAAAGAAAAACGGAACTAAGTTTGTAGGAGAGAGAAACAAGAAGAAAACAGGAAAACAAAACCAAATGTAAAGTAAGAAAAAAAAACTTGCAAAGGAAAAGATAAATGAGAACAAAAAAAGGCAGTGAATCAGAATCATATCGAACTAGGACTTAATATTGAACTTCATTTCCCCTTTGCTACCAATCCATTTACATCTAAACTATCAATAGTTGTATCTGGAGCCATAATAAACCCCAAATAAAATATCTTCCCTTAGTTTTTGAATTGCATCCAAAAAGAGTTTAAAACATTTCAGAAGCAAATTGGGGAACTCAGAAAAGATTTGCAGCTATCAATGAAGATAAAAACCAGATACAGACCTTTGCAAAACAGGAAAAAGTATTTTGCAAAAGGATATGGTCAAACACGAGAGGCAGCTGGAGGCTAAAACTCAGGTAATGAATGCTGAAATACATAACAAAAGCATTTCCTCTTTTATAATTTGGGTGGAGGGTAGTGAAGAGAGAAGTAATGTTCCCACTTCAAAGTTCCCCTGAATTTTTATGAAGAGGAGTCTTTTGAGCCTACAGCCTCTACCAACCAGCTGCTTTACTAGAAATCTCATTTTTTGCTACCCCTTAAAATTCAGGTAAATAATCCAATTCAGAAAATAATCACAAGCATAGACTAAACATTTTGAAGAATTCCAGAAAGGGTTGCGCTGAAGAGGAACTTAGGGAACTGAAGACTGAATGCTATACAGTTAATAGAGACTTTTCCACTGAAATATTATACCCGTGCTCCCAACAACAGATGAGCATTCCTGAACTACTTTGCTTACCAGAAAGTATGCACTTTATTGGTCTTATCATTGATAAGACATTGCTCAGGCCTTCCTAGTGCTCTAAACATGAAAATATTAAGTGAAAACACAACTGAAGCCCTGAGCAACACTAGAGGCATCATGATACACATTTAGTTGTTATCTGAGCTGTCTTGAAGGTATCTGTCAAAGTCTCTCAAGCTGCCAAAGACAGATGACCACAAGAATGCCCTGTTCTCCCGTTACCCCCCAAGGTTTTTCCTACAGCAGTGCAGCCAGCACTCTACTGACTCCACTTTGTTCTGCAGTGCTACAGCAAGTGTGGCCCCTTCTCCTTACTCACCATGGGGGATAGATGTGGATGACATCCTGTGGTCTGCTCTTCAGGTGAGCTGCTGTCTCTCTTGTGAAGAGGACTTTGAGTATTGGCTCCTCTGCATTGATGACAGCATCCTCAGGTGAAAGCATAGCAGGAGACTGTTCCAGCTGCTGGCAGATGGCAACTTGTATTGTGCACTCCTCAAATATTTCTAAGATCTTCACAATTAAAACACCAGATTTATCTGTAAAGAAAGTGAAAATGAAAAATAAAAATGCAAAGTCTGTATGAGAAGCAAGAAAGAAGTTCTAGCACTCTAAAGATGTGCATCCCTCTGTGCTCTGCACATCTGTCCGACCCTGATAAATCCACATGAGTAGAATACACAGCCTTATCAAAAGGCCTATATTAAGCTTTTGCAGTAATTTTTGTTTTCTCTAGAGATACTATTAATTGTAAAGAAAAAAATCCCACCTGTACTTCTTCCAAATATCAATGAATTCACAAACTCCCTACAAGAAGCCCTCTCCCACCACTCCTGGACATTTAAATCTTGCAACTCATTGACTTTGTTCAGGTTTTTTTATTAGATACTGCAAAAAATGCATTTATTTAAAAACAGAATAATCAAGCACTGTGTTAAAAGTGAAGTTGTGTTTGCCCTCCTTGACCTTTCTCAAAGCAGCAGCTGTCAGGAACCAAATTAGAACACAAAGCATCTAAAAGCTGATGATTCACATTGAGGGACAAATGTGGAGAAAGAAGGAGTAAATGCACTGTCTAAAAATAATTATTGCAAAACTGATCATCCATTTTATCAGTAGACAGTCAGGGTAGTCAGAAGGCTCTGTTTTAAAGCAACATGAACAGATACAAGCATCTACATGGACTGATTCTTAGCACTTTTGTCTCTGCTGAAGAAGAAACAACTTTGCACTGAAATGAAATTACCCCTGGGTCCCTTTGCACCCTGCACAGGGCAGCAGCTACTCAGACAGACCTTGGTCTGAGCTGTAAGATTATTTAAGATTTATTCTCATTCTCACCTAGCCTTACTCAGATCTGCACTCCGGTCACTGAGGAGAGAATTGTTGTTACCCAGCCGAGTGCTACAAGCATTTAGTGGGGCAGAAAAGGGTTGCAGAGGACAAGGGCAGCAGAGCCCCAGTTCTACCCTTTTTGATCAACAAGTTGCATTGGGAAAAACACATATCCCAAGAAAAACAGCTGATATAAATTATTGTCATCCCACAGCAAAGAAGAAACAGGGGAGGAACAGTGAACGTGATACTGGAACTTAGCAGCAGAGCTGTACTAGTTATTTGTTTGTTTATTTTAAGGCTCATTTCACAACTGTGAATGTTTTTCCTCTGGAAAAATAAATCAAAATATTTTAGTTTGAGTTTATGAGAAACTTCAAAAAAAAATTAACCCAACCCTCAAGAAACCCAAACCAAAGAAACTGGGCCCTAAAATCTTTGAAATTTATTTAATAAAGTTGAATTATACAAAAATAAAATAAAAAATTCTGTTCCTATTTTTATTAAATTTCATTCTGAAACTGAAATAAAGCAAATTGGAAATATAAAACTAAATTGTTCTCAAAACCACTTTCATGTGAACCATTTTTCATCACATGCAACATGCTTCTGCAAAGCATTCTGCTTCCCCTGAACTGGTATTTTCCAGCTCTATAAAGGGTTCCACCAGACAGTCTGACACAAGATGTACATAAGCCACTTCTGTCCAAGCCATTACAGCCTGACCTCCTTTTCCAGATCTGAGAAGTAGGAGAATGAACCCTTTCTGCCAAGTCCTTTGAAACTGACTGATGAAGAGAGATGGTTGTCCCTGCTGCTGCTCCTCACTGCTGTCACCTTCTCAGCGAAAGCTGTGACATCACAGTGCCACTGTAGATACTCACTACACTGTGATAATGTTTGCTTATGTGAAAATTCTGACAAGGGTGAGCACCAACTAGTTTTCTATGCCTGAAGGGAAGGGCTTAGAATATTCACACTTGAATTCTGTTTTGCTTGACTAGCTGCAGTTGTGGTCCTATGTCAATCCCAAGTCATTTGGCACACATAAACAAATTCTGCTAACCACAAAAATTCTCATCCTTTAAACTAACTAAGCATTTACCTCTTCCCTCTAGACTTACAACACAATTTGCATTTACATCCACTTTAAAAATCAAGAAACAAAAAAATCAGTCTCAATTTTCAAATGCACCAACAGTTTATTTTAAAAAAGTATTAAGACAGCTTGTAAGAGGGACTGCTCATCAGACTGCTCATCACTTCTGAACCAAGCATTTCTTATGTGCAGAATTTTATGACAATTCTTACTGCTCAGCAACTTATATGTTACTCATCTGATACAGCAGGTTGAAGACAATGGAAGACAGCTTAATAACATTTTTCTTTTAAATACCTCTGACATTAAAACAATTAAAAACACGAGGTAAATCAAGAACTAGATCTCTATGAAAGTTTCTAAAGGACACTGGAGTAAAAAATATCCTACCACAACACCAGAGTACCTTGCAAGCCTAAAGCTGGTGGAAACACTGGGAGCTGATTCTAAATGAAGCAGAATGCTTCTAAACTAAAAGCATCTCAATTTCGACCAGTAGCCAAGTCTCACATTTGGCACACATGCACATTCTACAGAACCACAGTCTATTTGTTTATTTAGATGCACAGAGATAGTTTAGTTTAATTACTCTGAAATTATTATTACTGCTGATGATAGTGTTCTCTTGAACAACATGGAAAAGCACTTTGGATTGCTGGCACATGATGAAACACCAAAGTTCAGAATGTAGCTTTGGTTTTAGTACATTTGGCTCTTGTATTGTTATGTCAATCAAAAATAAATCAAACATATGTGGCTGCACACTGAAGGGAAAATTTGTGGGTGAGGAGACAGGCTGGATCACTGCAAATTCTACGGTTTCCAGAGTTTACTTGTTTGTTCATCCATGTGAAAAGCTCACTTTAGGGTTTTGCATTGTTCTCCTTCACCCTCAGATAACTTACATAAATTCCCACTTGCTTGCTGAAGTTATCATTCACTTACTTTCATTTACAAAGCAGAACTAAAGCTCAAGAAATTAAAAAATAGAGACGTGCATGTTTCATGGCAATACTTAAATAAGGAAGATTTTAATCTTAATCTTAAATAAGGAATCTTAAATAAGGAAGAATACCTTACAATTGTGTGCATTTTAAAAGGTGCAATCAATAACTGTGCTGCAATTGTTATGGATTTCTTCAGGCTTAGTTTCTAGGAGAATTAATGAGCTAATTCAGCTAACTGCAAAGCCACTTCCGGATAGTTTACTTACTTCAAGGTAACATCTATTCTCCCACTGAAAGACAAGTACACATGCACACTCACCGAGAGTGAGCATAGAGCTGCCTGGATGCACATAGAAATCTTCCATGAAGCAGCAATCAGAAATGTGAGGACTACTTAACAAAGCTCTTATAGATTCATAGAAGATCTTGAGTTGAAAGGGACCCATAAGTCCAACTCCTCAAGTCCAACTCCCTGCTCCTCATAGGATTACCTAACACTAAATCATACAACAAATGTTCCTTGAAATGAGAGGCTTGGTGCTGTGGGGAGCCTGTTCTAGTGATCAACCATGCTCTCAGTGAAGGACCTTCTCCAAATATTCACTCTGGTTCCAGAGGCCTCTGCAAAGTGAAATGCTTGGGGGAGATAAAGATGGAAACCCAGATCAGCCTGACCAGTGTGAGACACAGGTGCATTTCCCAACAAGACCCTGGGTGCTCTGAGATCCAGTGACAGAGTGCTGCTGCAGCTTACTGGTCCTGGAATGCAGCCTAACGTGGACAGCTGCCCCTTCCAGCATCTCTCCATAGCCTTCACAGAGTCAGCTGGAAAGTCAGAGAAAACATCCACTGACACAGGATGAAGGATCACTTGAAATATCTGGCTCCATGAGTAAAAACAGAGAGTTTATTCATCCCAGGGGCATGAAAGGCAGAAAGGCACTGATAAATCTGGCTGAGTATGAATTTTGCAGAGTATTTGAGATGTACAACATGTGCCCTCTAAAGAACACTATCTGAAAGGAGGGGATCAGCTACCAAGGCCTGCAATGCTCCCTCACTTCTCATAGAATTCTCCATAAGAAGAAAAATCTTCACAAAGACAGGCAGTAACATGCTGGCTACTACTGAATCAACATATTGGTCACAGAAAGGACAGTGTACAAGAAAAATCAGGTATCAGGAGCTAGATTAGTTAGATCACCCTTTGCAAAACACCACTGTGATAAATGCCACCCTCTGAAAAGCAACAGACAGAAACCATTGCTAGATGGACTATGATCAAACAGATTAGTTCCTTCACACTTTGCAAGTGGTCCAGAAGGAGTGAAATCCATTAGATAGACTGAATGGTGGGAGGAATGATCCATTTAAGCAGGGAAGCATCTTTGGTGAAGCTTTGCTGTGATTGGTAATAATGTCCCTCATGTCCCAGACAAGAAACAAGAATCTCTGACAAAGATGAAGAAATCCTGATCCAAACCTGGGCAAATGGAACATCAACCTCTCACTGCTACTATTAGCAGAACCTTTGAAATCACAGGGAAAGGTCTTCTTGGCAATAGCAGTAATGCAGCAAACCTGGCAATGACCTTGGGCATAATTTCCAAAGAAGACTGAAGATCCATAATTGTCTGATCAAAACAGGTCTATATCGAATGCATGGGTTCAGAAAAACAACCAGTAACTTTTTGGTAGGACAAAAACTTAGTTAGAACTACTAAAAACATAGACAGTAATTCTGGTTTAGAAAGTCCCAGAGATCTGTGGGAGGTATTTGGGACTATATTTTTGGAAAATACCATTAAGTGTTAGTCCTGTTATCATTTTTTCTAGGCATTTTTGTAGCTCTTGTCACTGCCAGAAACAGGATCCTAAGCTAGAGGCACTTTGGTTTAAACCACCTAAGAGATCTGCTCTGACATACGCAGCTAATTATTTAATTCCAGGTGTCCTCTGGGTTGTTGTTTTCTCACTCCAATTTGCAACCCAGACATGAAGTAGCTCAAAGATAATTCCAGTGCCTGGGAGATGAACAAACAAATTTCACACTGAATGCACTAGTTTCCTTGGGTACTTATTTTCATTTTTGTTTATTACTTTAGTACACAGGGTGATGCTGCCCTTCAGTCATATACCATACCATACACCATGACATCAAAATATATTTTGATGCAGTACTTTGCAGATGTCCTGAATTTACTCTGAATTCCAGAAGGGTTAAAAAGAAACAAAAAGAAGGAAAAAAAAAAGAGGTGGGGGAAGAGCAAAATAAAGCTCCCCATTCCTTTGGAGCTCACAGACCCTGAGGTCTTGAGCCCTTTGAAGACTTCAGATGACTCTACAGTCTCTGGCAGACTGAATGCCCTTAATCTTCAGACCTAACTCAGTGGCTTCACAGCAGACACATATATTTAAGCCACATCAACACTGAATATACATGGTCACAGATGATGCACTGGCCATGCCAAGGGCAGCCTAGGAGCGAGGCTAAGAAGAAAGCCAGCCTGCTTTGACTCTCAACAACCAAAAAGCAGTTTGGAGACGAGAAAAGAAAAAAAACATTGAGGAGCACAATTTTAAAAAAACAAATGTTCAGACATTCTGGCTTCAGTGCCTGAAATACAACTCTAAAGTTTGTTTTAATAACTCTGTAACTACCAATAAGGAAGACAAATGAGGAGGAAAATATAGAAATTATCATCTCTTGGGAACCACATATTTTATGTTTCTCTAGTGACACAGTGACAGGAAGCTGAACACACTGCAAGGAGAGGACCCATGGCGCTTGATGTATGGAAATGCATCAAATGTCAATATCAGTAAGACCACATAGAGTTTCACCTCACTCCAGTGCATTTTGCTAAAATGCTACTGTTCAAGTGTTCCAAAAGAGCACCTGTAGCCTTAAATGGAAAGTAATCAAAGGGAACGAACTCTCTTTAGAGCTGGTCAATAAAACTCCAGCAGCAGAGCAATCTCTACAAGACCTACAGTGTGAGACAAAGTGTTTCAGGACAGCAAGCTGAATTCTGCATGGTTTGAATGTGTCAGCTGGAATAACCAGTGCACCTCCCTGCAGATGAGACCAGCAGAAGTAATGTAACACCACCACAGCAACAAGAGCAAAACAAAGCCAAGTTTAATCTATGACAGCAGGTACTCCCAAATTTTTCAATTTTCCATTCTTCCTGAAAATGTAAAAATCCTGCCACGTTGTAAGAATGCATTTCACCCACAGGACTGAAGGATGTGATGTGCCCATCTGAATATAACGGAATGTAACAATTACATAACACAAGGCAGAAATAATTTCATAAAGGCCACAGTGCCAATACAGAAAACAGGGAACTACAACAACATAGAACACATCTTAGAAACACAAAACAAAATGGAAGCTTAGGAAAATGCCAAGCAGTAAATGACCCCGCTCCACTGAGCACTGCAGAAAAAACCCCAACTTATATCCAAGCATAAAGAAGAATGGAGTGGAAATTATTACTACTGTGATAATAAAAAGTCTAGAGTAATAAGGACCATATTCATACCTACAAGTATACATGTTAACTATCATGAAAAGCAAGACTGACAAAATAAAACTCCTCCGCCACAAAACTTACCTCACAAGTCACATGGAAAAAAGAGACCAAGCAAGCACAACAAGAGGCAGAAAGAAGACTATTTCACCACCTTCCTTTTAAATCAATTTAAAAATTACCCTTATGCAAGTAGAGCTTTCTGAATAAAGCCATGACAAACTCAAAAGAAGACACAAGGGAGGAAGATGAGCTTGCTTGAAGCCACATTAATATTTGAAGAACTGCTAACAAGAACATGCTTTGTGCAAAAATAGTGAAGGCAACTTGTTCTTACCAGCTAAACAGTCCAATTCTTTATCTTAGTGATAGCTGAATAATATGGGGAAAGGACAGATACTTTTAAGAAAAACAAATTATCATTATTTTTGCTTAAAGAACTATCAAATAAATAGTATACGTGAACTACAGTTTAGAAGCAAATTTTTACTGTACCTGACATTTCTAAATACCCGGGGGAGAAGTTAAGTTATACTGTCTCTTAACTGGGAAACACTTTAGAAATAAGCAGTATGCAAAATACAGGTACTACACACAAATCCAATTTCTACTAATGCTACATAAAAGCTTTTATGAAATAAACTTTCCCACTGAAAGGACAAAGAATTGTGTACAATTAATGGTGGGAATAGTACTCACTGCACAAAGAATGAAAGTCACTCTTTGCCTTTGGTTCAGATGAATAGGTCAAATACAAATTATGGAATTGTAAAGGAAACAAAAACAATTCCACTTCATGCCTTGTTTAATAAAGCAAACTAGCAACACTCTTCCAAATTTGTCTCACTCGGTTATTTTTCAAAGGCATTATTTCATCCCAACATAATTTAACTTCTAATTGTCAAATGTGGTTCCAAAACTGCTGTTAGTAGACACTCTCCTGGGACATCACACACTATCTGCAGTGGAAGAATAGCCAACCACTTTCTGGTTCAAGCCACGAAGTTTTACTTTCATTCTTAAGCATAAAAAGTATAAAATATCAAATTACAAGCATAAATTAAAAAAAAAACATTGTTTTGCTTGGCATCCCATTATTGTTCTTCCTCTTCCCTCCTGTATAACTTGCAGGTGCAGGCATAGCAAACTCAGCAAGCAGGTAGCTACCCAGCAGACCCTTGTAATTCAAAGTCAATGCTGAAAACCAGGTCTGGGTTTCAAGGTTTTCACAGCCTGTACAAAACCATCTGGTTGCTATTCTGGTCTATACATGTTGTTATTCTTCCTGGGCTGGTAACTTCTGAAGCCATTCAAGAAGATTTTTCTCAGAAACACACCAAGTCTCTCATAGGCATGATGGCATCTTGCCATATTTATATAAATTTTTAAAAGTCTGCTGAATTTGGCTGTGCTTTAAACACTACAAATTCTTTATATGAACATATGTAAGCTACTTAAAGAGACTATGCATGTCATTATTGTTTCTCATAGGAAAACAAAAACAATACAAAGAATACTTGTTTGAAGAAGACAAGTTTACATTTAATTTTTTCCTTTCCAATGCTACAACAAATTCAGACAGTTGGCTAGAAAAAAAAAAATTGGCCACTTGCCATGTCTCTTATTTATAGTATTAACTCTTAAGTAATAAAACAAACTATCAAGAACTAAGAAATAAGCAATAACTAGCAAATCTCAGATTTCTGTCTTTTTAGAAGAATTTTACATAGTAAAGGAAACCCTGTTAAGGGCTATCCATGTTTATTTCATCATGCGAGTTTCATGGCATTCAAGCTGTTAAAATAATTTCTTCCCATCATCTTAACTAGTCAATGAAACTGGAAGAGAGGGAGAGATTGTTTATATCCTCTCCTGTAAGCCTTTCAGCCTTCCTGAAAATGTGTGACATAAAACCTTCTCCTCAACTCCAGGGCTTCTCCCTCCTCCCCTCATGTATGCATTCCATTTGCTTCAGTAAACTGAAAATTTGCTGAAGCCCCTTGAAGGTCACTTTTCCCTGAGAGGAAGGAGCTTTTTGGAAGGAAAGATCAATGGGTTTGTTTTATTGTCAGTTTACTACTCAAATTCGGTTGTAACACAATCATGAATCTTAACCTTGGATCAACAAATACCAAATCTTGCACCAGATTACAAATGCTAGAGAACAAAATGTTTCTGCATTTAAGGTAACGAACTGCTTTGACAATAGCTGCAAGACAAACAAAACCAATAAACGGTAGGATGTATAGAAACCAGAATTTCAGAAGTTACAGTAGGAATCTGCATGAGTTTGCTTTAAATATTATTAGTGTCCCCTCCTATAGACAGGGAGGTTGTCTGAACGTAACTCAGAAAACCACTATTTTTTCTTCCAGCAGATGTTGACAGGAAAAAGGTTTGGGTTTTTGTTGTGAGTTTGTTTTTTTTTTTTCTCTCTCTTTCAGCTGTCCAGATCTCTTTGCCCAAACAGGAAACTTCATGGGGAAGTTGCAGCACTGCATACAAAAAAAAGCCTGCAAATGTTTTACAAGCCCTTGCAGAGTCCCCTCAAACCATCAGCTTGGCTGATCAGAGACTTGCTGTTATGTGGCCTTCACCTCAGACCCCCTTTTACATCTTGTGAAGAACAGAAAATTTTTGATTTGTGGCAGAGCCTGACATTTGCCTCTGTTAGAACTGAATCACAGAAAGCATCCAACAATGCTGTGTAGCACAGGCATACTCTGCTATTCCCTCCCTTCAGGCTCTGCCTGGTATGGCTGCTTTGGTTTACAGAAGTGGGATTCACCTTGCAGAAACCCATATCCTTAGTGAGTGCCTATCCCAACACAAGGACCGGCTGTAGAATGTGTCTCTGCCCCAAAATTGTCAAAATCTGAGAAAGCACAAAGGTTTCTTCCACCCTGCAGAATGAGTCAGCCAAAGTGAGACCCTGTGCCCTGCATAAAGAGCAGAAAGTGCGTGCTCTCTGAAAGGAGGTGCTCTCTTCTGGGCAGTGATTCATCCCAGTGACCAAGAGACAGCCAAACCACAATGGTTACTTACAGAAAGGGGTCAGGGAGGTAAAGAGACAGAATCTTTTTTAAAAAAACAAAGCCAAAAACTAGGGGGATTTGAGAAGTAAGGACATGGATACAATCTAAAAGTAAGCAACAGTAAAATAAAGGCATAAAATTCTGCAATATGAAATGTCTAATGGGGGTGACAGCTGGAACTTCTGGAAACATTTTTGCTTAAATCTCATATGTAAGGAGGACTTTAAACCAATCTCATTTAAAATTGCTCCCCGCTGCTTTAGCAATGAACTTCTGGTCTGCATGTCTATAGGATATCCAAAATGACGTGACAGCTCTCCCAGCAACTAAGTTACTTCAATCCTCCACATTAATCTTCAGGATTCTTTAGTGACTCAAATGAGTTTACTATTTGAAAAGTTCTTTCCTTTAATTCTGTGCTGAAGTCAGTAACAGCCCTGGAAACAGTGTGGCTTAGAAATGTTACTGGGCAAAACAGAGGGGAAACAAAATTCAAGAAGATTCTTAGATTAGTGAGAGAGCCTTAACTTGAACCTAAAGAGATGAAAGCTGAAAGTGGCATGCATTTGCTGTGCTGACACTTCACATTCCCAACTAGAAGCAAAGAGAAGTTATCTAGTTACATTACTAAAATTTCAACCATTCCAACTGATGTTCTCCAAACCAAACACCAATTTCATTTTGGTGATACAAAACATTATGGCCATTCTAAGAATACAACTACCAAAACTAAATTTTGCTCTAGATGAAAAAAGTATCTCCAAAATATTATCACAGCTATTTTAATGATTATAATCATTATACTTTGGAATAAGGATTGAGAATTGGAAGTGAAATTGAAGATGTGAAGTTGTATTCCTAAATTTACGGCATGTTCAGCATTTTTCAGAAATTGTAGCAAATGCTTGCAGGGTAAATGAAACAGTAGTTTGTCCTAAAGACTTCTTGTACATTTTTTGTTATGATGGAAAAGGCATATCCCAGAAATAGTTCATCTTCTGCCAAAACTAAATAATCTTAAAGACACTCATCAGAATTCTTTAAAGGTACTTAAGAATAGAGCAAGGTATTTTTCCCATAGCCTTTTTTTCTCATAAAATGCTAACGAATTCTGACTCATTTTTGGAATGAAAAAAGAAGAATCAAAGAAAGGAATTCAGCCAGGGGCAGATGTTTAGCATGAAATATTTCAGCCTAGAAGTTGGTCAAACAAAATGGTGAGCAGCCAAACACAAGGTTTTGTAATGACACATGTGAAACCAGGACGAAAAGAATATTAGCAATGTTGGAGGTCTGTTACTACAAAGTGCATCAAAGATTTTCATTTTATTAAAAAAGGCAAGCCTATTCAATATCTATTTCTGTTCCATATTTGAGAAGCAGCAAGAGGATGTCCTCACATCACATAAGAATGATGAAGTAACCTCTCATGGTTTTAAGTAAGCATGCCTGTAAAATTTTCAGCACAACATTTCTGAAAAGAGCATCTCTGGTTCCCTGATGTCACTTTCTAGAGTGTATTCAGATACTGGTAAAATTCCAGAAGACTGAAAGGATGATGCTACTATTCAGGAAGGGCAAACAAAGTGGCTTACAATAACTGGAGACTAACTAGCCTCATATCAGATCTAGGCAAAGTGGCTGGAAAAATAAGTAAGAAATTAAGGTCAGAAATACAACATACTATTCCACATGGGTGGCATTTTGAACACACAGCATCCAAATGACTAAGGCATGCAAGTCCTCTAAAACTCCAGTGAGAAACTGAGACCAATCTTTAGCCAACAGTTTGGGTGCAACTTTAAATCATACAACCTTCTTATGAAAAATCAACAGTTTTCACTATGAGTAATGCACCCTTTGAGTGGAATGCAAAAAAAATTAAAATCCTGAGAGTTACCTTTGTGAATTGCAGTTAGAGCTTTTTACCAGTGGAGAATTACAACTGAGCAACCGCAGTTCCTGCAGGACTTGCAAGGAAACACTCATGCGATTGTTTCATCAGTGACAGAAAGAAACTGTGTGAACACCAGAAACTCAAGCAAATCTGTGACTAAAAGAGGACAGGCTTGAGCTATACAGTGATCTGAACTGCATGGTTAGTTGGACTACTTACGTAAAAGCAGCCACAATACAGCACAAATACTTCTCTGTGTTGAGGCAGAAGAAACAAAGAGAGTAAATGGAGAGTGGGAAACAGCATCTGAGAAAAAAATAGCTGTAGAGGTTACAAAATCATACTGGACAATCAATTCAAGGTGAAGCCCCAGCACCATGCTGTGACCAAAGCCAAACTAGACTCAAACACTTATCACAGGCCTCGAATATTCTGGAGGCTGAGAAGTGACCTGGACCTGACCAATGATTTTAATGAGACTAAACACATAGAATTGCTACATACTGTATGAAGAACACATAGAATTGCTATTCTTGTTCTTAAGACCCTTTTGAAAAGTTTGAGAGGTACAGTAAAAAGCCATGAAAGTCACTTGAACGCTGATAAAAATGCTTTAGAGACCCTTAAAGAGCTCAGTCTGTTTAGTTTATGAACATTGTTAGGCAGTAGAGGTTTTGTCATGCAAGTGCCAGAAAGGGAAAATGTCACATACTAAAGAGCTCTTTAAGGGAGAAATAAGAAACAAAAGAGGGGAACTGAAGCCAGATAAATTCAGATTTGGATGAAAAAAACCTTTAAAAATTTGGGAGTAGAACTGGGGACAAACTCTTAAGGTAAATGACAGATTCACTTATCCATGTGTTTTCAAATTAAGACCAGAGGACTTTCTGAAAAAGAAATACAAGTCAATATATGCTCAAAAACAAGCAGTTGGCTTAATACAGAATAAATCCTTGACATTTTGTAGACTACAGTCACACACACAGAAGGTGATTAAAAAACTTAACTACTTCTTTATACCTAAACTCTATGAATCCATTACCTCTCAAGAAACACTACTAGAAGGTGGTGCTATCAGTCATCAGTAACTAATTTGCATGACTCCTACTGTTTCTTTTTAAGTGATGTACACACTGTAGATGTAAATGCTTCACACTCATTTCATAGCTGTGCACTATTTGTTCACACTTAGTGCCACTCACAATTTCAGCACTTATCCATGAATTTTTATCCATGTTTGCTTGTTTTCAAGAAGTGATCACAAAGCAAAAAGAACAAGAGGAAAGGTTGATTATAAAGAAAGAAAAAAAACCTCAAAAATCTGAACACCAATAAATTAAAACTTGAATTGTCCTACAACCTGCTGAAAACACTATTTTTTCCATGTGATACTGGAAATCAAGGAGCTGAGAAGAACTTAGATGAAGGCTATTTAAAATATATCCTTTACCTTATACATTGAAATGATGACTGAGTTGTTAGAAACATTCATATTTACCAGAAATATAATTATTAGCTCAGAAGACTATCACTATAGCAGTAAACCCAAGTCAGAAAAGACCAGCAAATAATATAAACTTCACGTTTACCCCTAAATAGGCCATAGATACATGTAGGTATAATGCTTTCACAGTGGAATTGGGTTATGCTTCTTACCTGTGGGGATTTTATCATCTGAAAGACACTGGTGCCTCCAAAAGCTAATGGCAGATCTTTCCCTGTTCTGGAGCCGGCATAACCTCTCAGCTAGCCCGCCTCTGCAGAGAATAAAGGAATGCTCAGTTTTGCCAAGAATCAGTATTTGGTTTGCCAAATGACAAGCCACAGGACAGATGTATATGTATATATATGTATGTATGCTTTGACCCTTAGAGACAGAATCATACAGTAAAATTACGTTTTATAGATTAATTCTCCTAATTTTGAGTCTTCCAACAGAGTTACTCCCAAAAAAACATACACCTAGGGTCAATACATGCAACAAAACATTTTCAGTATCTGCGTGTTCAAAACCTTCATGTTTTCAGTCCTGTCTCCAGTATAAGGAGTGTAAAAAAAGGTTCCTAAGTTTCCCTTACACTTATGAACAGATCCTATTAGAAACCAGAGACAGTTGCAAATTCAAAACAAACCAGTGTAACCACTAGTTATAACAGGTTGGATTTTCTTTTCCCTCACAGATTTGTTTGTCTGTTGGCAAGGAGTGATCACAAAAATATTCTTTTACCCATACTTGACCCTATGATTCATTTCACAAGCTGGGTCAAGTGTGCAGTTTCAGTGGTCTGAACACTCTCCAAGATGAAATTAATTTAGCATTCCCAAGGTGAGGAGCAGAGGAGTGGCATCTAGCACAAATACACTTAAGGTAACACTAAAGCAATTCCTACCCTTGGATTCAAAGCCAGAAGACATAATTTCCCACTTTTAAGAACAAGAAGATGTGTGTGTTGGAAGGTGTCTTTGGGCTACTACAAAGAGCTCTGGACTACTGTGGGAGTGTTTGGGCATTTTTCTTTGGCTTCAAAGAAGTTATTTGCATAAAGACCTACTTCAGCCTTTTGCTGCAGTGTAAAGTTTCTCCACAAGTACTACTGAATATATTAATAAAGATTTCTATTAAGGTTAAATGTGTCATTGAGTTAAAACTGGTTTAGAAATCAACAGAGATAGCATATAACCACCTTATGACTGTTTGTGCGCATGATGGAAATTTTTTGGCATAGTTAAAAAAGACAAATAGCTCGGTAAAGCTCACATCATAAATGTGAAACTGGGAAGACACACACCTGTGGAAATTGAGAATGAGCTAAAAAGGCCAAGCAGGACTTCAGGTAAGTTGTAAAAAAAAAAAAATCTCTCTTCAGTTACCAGTTATTAAGCAATTTAATTTACAGACAAGTCAACACATTATATAAAAAGTAGTTAGCAGTGTCAGCTGAATTTTTAATGAACAACTATATCCTTTGCAAAATAATATTCATCACAAGAATTTTCAGATGCAATGGCTAAACATTTAAGTATTAGATCACAGAATGAACTCTGAACTACAAGAGCCTTATTTAAGCCAAAATGACCTATAGAAGTTTTGCAGTTTACATTGCTACATCTCTATGGCTGGTGGCAGGCAGAGAGGAAAGAAACTCAGAGGAAGAAAATCCCCAAAGCCTCAAAATAGAGAGCCCAGACTTAACAAGCTATGAACCCACGCTTAACAAGATATGAACCCTGCTATATTAAGAAGGAAAACAAACAAAAATGTTTAGAAAATATTGGGCTACAGTGAAGTTCCAGGTAAGCTTAACAACCTTGTTTAATCTTGGTTTTAACAAGGACTTTAAGACAGACAACTAATACAGAAGTGCAATGGAAGCTTTGGTTCCAAGAGCAGCACAGTCAAGCACAAAACAGGATAACCTACTCTGCTGATAACACTGTGTACTTCTACATTTCCCCCCAAACTTGAGCACTGAAGCATTACCACACCACAACACTTGTGGGTAAACAGTTCTACAGACTCCAACAAACTGTCCATCCAGTTTCTCTTCTTACCAGGGAATCATTCTCAGATGCAGTTGTAACTCAGCTTGGCCGGGTGGCCTACATGAGCCATGCTGGAATTGGTAGATGCCAGCTCAGCTAGGCTTAAAAATGCAGCAGTAAAAGGCATTTTCAGATCACCTCTTTAGAAGTCTTACATGCATGGGTCTGCATCTGCACTCCATGGTTGGACTGTAGCAATATACTACACAGTTAGGAGCTCAAACACTTGTTTTGCTGAAAGAAAACTGTTCAACATGAGTGTTCTCCTACTTCATTCCCTCCACAGATGCCAGTCAGAGAAATGTATTTTATTGGTTCAAAGTGTAAGAAAGCCTTAAAGTACCGTCAGAAGAGAGAAGCTATTATTGGCTTACAGCCTAATTTCCCTCTATTTTCCTGAACAGGACTGTGGTTGTGTCCAATCAATCAGTTCCTACTCTTCTGCAAGCCCACTACTGTTACATCTATGGCGGGAATGCCCTGCAGCATGAAGGAAAGAAAGCAAGTTTCTGATTCCATGGCTACTGCGCACAACAGCAAGAATCATTCCTGTTTCAGGTCTGATATGACTACCAGGAGGGTTCCACTGATGCTCACAATTTCATTACTAATTTCCTGACCATAACTGCATTAGGATACCAGATACAAAGGTCCAAGAGAAGTAAAACTCTGACTTTCCTTAGTAGCTCTCCGTGCTAAGTGCAGTGATATTTATTAACCATCATCTTTCCATTCACATTCCAAATGTGGTTAAAAATAGTTTAAACAGAAAACATCATAAAGCAATTTGCATCTGCTTGGTTGCAGAACATAAAATATAACTAGGAATGCATTTATTAGAGGCTCTCAGCTGATCATCAGAAATGTTGTTTTTATACTGTTTCATAGCTCATGAAATTAGAAAGCACAGTTCAAGGACATGCCATGCACAAAATGTCTTTGTATGGCCAGAGCAACAGTTGGTACCTTATGGTTTGTTTCTTTCAAAAAGGTAGAAACAAAGGAGGTTAAACACCACTGCAATCCAGGAGGATCAACCCCCTTTTTAGCTCAAACACATAAAACAAAGGAAAAGATGATTTCTGGTACACAAGGTAACAGATTTGCTGACAACAGCATTTGATAACGACTCCTTCCTTCCAAAACCGTAAAACACTTGTGCATGTACTGTCATACTGTGAACTGTACAGAGTCAGAGCCACTCCTGGCTGTGCAGTAAGAGGTAAGCCAACATCTGGGGGTATGTGTATAAAATTGGCAAATATA
The DNA here is from genome assembly GCF_048771995.1 of Taeniopygia guttata. Taxonomy (NCBI): domain Eukaryota; kingdom Metazoa; phylum Chordata; class Aves; order Passeriformes; family Estrildidae; genus Taeniopygia; species Taeniopygia guttata. The sequence goes on along the minus strand of NC_133026.1, from coordinate 110,195,771 downwards.
TTTTGATTACTAATGTATCAATTCTGTAATCAAGGGAACTGACAAATTATTTTATTGAAATAATAAAATCTAGTTTAGGATGTATACTTTCCTGACCAGCAATTCAAACTTGCCCCTAAATGTTTTAATATGAGCAAATTGAACACATTTTGCAAATTGTTAATGTAAAGGCTGCTTGGTGAAGTCAAGCTGCTCAGATAGAATCTCTACTGCCCAAAACTTTTTTATTTTTAATCACAAAACTTCCAGCACAACTATTTTGTTCCTTTAATTCCCTGAAGGCAGACAGATTTAAAAGCAGCAACTCATGTCCTCTTTCCATACTAAATCTGAGTTTGTTGAAATACTGTATTTAAAACAACATATTGCCTTTACTGTCCATGATCAACAATATCCACATGAAAAGCAGCTTTGATGACCATAAGAAAGCTCAGCATCCTGTACAGCAGCTCAGGTTCTGGTAGTTGCCCTTCCCACAAACTTTAACAGCAAGACTGAAGATTTTGTGATAGCTATGACCAAAAAGCTAATACTGAGCCTGATTGGTGGCTTCCAGGCTGGTTCCTATCTCCCAACTCCAACAAGGTTAATAGAAAGCAACAAGAAAAGAGCATCAGTGAGTCTGCCATGTGTTGAAAAATAATTTTTAATCTTTCTGAAGTGTTGGAGATCTCTTTGTGTTTATTAATTAAGGTTTTAATTCAGCAGGGCACTTACCAAAATAACCCCCTATTCATTCAAGTTTACTTCTTTACACACTTAATTTGAAGTCAACATTCTTTACTGAGTGGCCTCCTCATACACAGTATACCCAGGACTCCATATAATTCAAAACAAATATATATCCCCATCTCAAGATTGGGCCATTTCCATCTTCTCTCCTTTCAAAGCAAGGAGAAATCTTCTCTCCTACTTTCACATTAACTGGTGAAGTAACTGACACTCAGCTGTCCCTTTCCACTCCTTTACACTCCATGGGGCACATGCTAAAGAATTAAAATGCTCCATGACTCATGCTCAAATTGCCAATGACCAGGATCCCCAGGTCCCTTTCTCCAGCCCTGCCTTCCAGTAAGTCATTCCCCAGTCTGTACACACCACCAGGATTATCCTGTCCCAGGTGCAGAATCTGGCACTTGCCTTTGTTAAACTTCATGCAGTTGGTGATTGCCCAGTTCTTGCATGTGTCGAGGTCTCTCTGCAGAGCCTGTTTGTCCTCAAGAGAGTTGACAGCTCTTCCTAATTTAGTGTCATTGGCAAACTCACTTAGTATCCTTTAAGTCCTGCACCCCAGTGGTTAATGAAGATGTTGAAGAGAACTGGGCTGAGGATGGAGCCCTGCAGAACCCCATTGGTGTTCAGCCCCCAGCCTGATGTCACCCCATTCACTGTAACCCTTTGTGCCCGACCTGTGAGCCAGATGCTCACACATCACTTAGCATGGTTATCCAGCTGTGTGCTGGATGTTTGGTCTGGAAGGTACTGTGGGAGACAGTACCAAAAGCTTTGCTTTTGAAGTCCAAAAAGATCACATCTAGTGGCTTTCCTAGATCAGCCAGGTGGGCTACTCTGTCGTAGAAGGTTTACAAGCAGGACTTCTTCACAAAGCTGTGCTGGCTGTGACCAGTGACAAAAATGGTGCTTTTTTTCCCCATTAGCACCAAACATTTGGCCCAGTAAAACTATCCACACTTTCTAAAAGAGAAAATACATTTTAACTTTCTCTAAGGGCAAAATAATTTTACTGTGTACACTGCCAGTGATGACAAGTGGTACATCTGTACTGCAACCATGATAGTCTTCATTTATATTTTCCTAATCCAACAAGAAATTCACTAGCAAAGAAAAGTTAAATAGTTATAGAAATAGTTAAAATTCACATAAGAACATGACCATCCAAACAGCTAGTCTGTTGTTGTTACTCCCTTATGCCACTTGTGGATGCATGTAAGAAAGAACAGTCCCAATTTTAGAGTAAAAGTCTGCTTCATTTGTGCCAGCTCTCTCTTCCCCTTGGCAATTTCCTTTATTTTCAGGACCTCAGTTGGCCTCATGTGACAACTGGATTTCATTTTACTGCACATAGTACCAGGACACTCTGTAATTTTTTCCTCTTTTGATAAGGAAAGTTAATTTTAGCTGATCAGATTTGTACGTCTGCATACAAGATAATTTTAAATAAAATCTTGGGAAATCCTGTTTCTCTTGAACTATAAACAGCCACTCAAGTATTAAAAAAAAACAAACAAAAAGATAAAGCTCATTCTTCACAACTATAAGCTCTTGCAACAGATTTAGATGCAGAGTTAACATTTTATAATTTAAGATATTTATTTCCTACAATGAACCTCAGACTTTTTGTTCAGATGGAAATAAAATCTTAATGGAAAAAGTAAACAATTCAGAAAATGTTTAAGAAAGGTTTGCAGACAAGAGAAGCTGAGTACATGCATTTTGAGTTTTCCTCTCCACAAATACTGAATTAACCCAGTTATTTGTTTAATCCATGTTAAAATGTTAAAACTTCCAATACTCTACATTTCTCTGTTCCTTCACACAAAAACTTTCAAAGAATTGGAACTAATACACTCTTTAGACATATCACTCCATAGCATTAACATGGATTTCAAATGTAACAAGAAGAGCTTCTTGAAAACTGTTCTTTGCAATATATGCTCTCTCCCCTCAGGTTTACAAATAATTTGCATAATTTTCCCATGAACTGCTGTCTGAAGCTGAGAAACTGAAGCTTTGGGATGGAATAAAAGGGCAGGAGCATGTAAACCCAACACCTCTTGACCAGATCACCACAGCTATTCTTCTCAGTACCAGGTACCACTAGTAGCACCTCATTCTCAACTCATTTAGCAGCTCACAGGCGCAGTACAGGCCATGGATCTGGCAGCACACCTGGGAAAATTATATATTCCCACTGTATCCATCAACAGTCTTGTTTAAATAGAGGAGGGCAACTACACTACCATATAATACCACTGTTTAAGGGGATGATGTCCTAGCAAGTGGCATTGATGGCTGTGAGTGAGAGATGATCTTCCAGTGTGACAAACTGGCATCTCCTACAGCACAGCTCTTCAGAGCCACCAACACCCCTGGAGGACAAACCCCACCATCCAGACTACTTGCTCTCCCCTAGGGACCATGGTAGAAAGTAGAATAATCTTTACTTAGGACACTTTTGAAAACAAAAACTAACATTACAGGGGATACAAGAAAGTAGACATGGTGAAAGTAGATATTGGCAGTAGATATGGTGGGGGAGAAATTGCTTCCACCATATCATTCTTGTCTTCAGACAACAATTGTTTTCCAAAACCCCACTTAACCCCTAACAGAGGAGAATTGCAATATGCCCCTTCAAATCTGGCTCAGCAGCAGCAGCACTGTATATTGTGCATGTGGATTTGGAGACATAGATGGGCTTCTCATTTTATTTACACTTAAAGGTGTTGAATTTACAGTCCAATTTCCAATGCTAGGATCACAAAAATTCATTTTAATCATCTATAATTAGCTTATGCCTGAAGATTTCTGTTGCTTTGGTTGCATCTCAATTTTTTTAGCGTATGACAATTGCATTTGAAATAGGATCAAGCAAACAATACTCTTTCCTCCCATCCAGGCAACTACCCATTTCCATTTTAGTACCAGGAGGTTTCCAGGAAGAGAGGACAGTAGAAAAAAATTTATCTGAATTTTCCCAGAGACTGTTATGGCTCTTTCCTTTGTTCGGTTTGGTTTTGCTTGGGATTTGGGGGTTTAGAGGAGATATTTTAGGGAGATTTCTTTGAAGTTGCAAAGAAAAATGTACCCGCTGATGAAACAGAGGCATGAGTAAGATTTCTACAGAAAATATAAGCTAAAATTTCTTGAAAATATTCTACTTTTGAAGATAGATTTACACATGTCAAACAGCAAAGAGATATAAAAATAGAAATATTTTATATTTTCTTTAAAGGGGAAACAAAATGGGAGGAGACCTACTCTAGCTACATTAGGACTCCTCCATGAAATAAGCATACACAATACAGTCTATGTAGCCACAAAGAAGGGATTGCTACTCGATCAATCAAGAAGCTGACAAACTTTTCCCCAAACTGGCCTTCAATCCACAGCACTGAAAATCTGTGTTTTCCTATTGAGGATGCAAACTTCCATTCACTGTTATCACACCAATGAAAATGTACTCTGTCAGCAGTAAAAGGAAGGATGGGAGAGACACATGGAATTAATGCCCTGAACAGGAAGAGAGAAAAGATGACAATTACCTGGATGAGCAAAATAACTAGATAAACAACACTCATAACTAAGGAATTTCCTGCCTGCTTCCCTGTTCCCAAAGGAATTCACAGTGGAACCACAGGATGGAAGGTAAAAAACCCTGTAAGCTCTGTTCCTCTGGCCACTCCAGATAGATTACATTCTATATAATTGTGGATGGTTTGGTCTTGTTGTTTTCAAAGCAATCTATTCTCTTATACACTCGTGTCAAAGTAACTTTCCCATAAAACATTTTTTGCATTTAGACTGTTGATAATAAAGGTCATCAAATGAAGCTGGAATTTAGAAAAAGACAAACCCACTAATGGTGATAAACAGCTCAGGAACTGCTTAAAGTTGGAAGAGCAAAATACCTGGGCAAAATACCACTGTACACTTATCCTGGTTTTATTACATTCACACATATTTGGTTTTGGCCACTCTAAGGCATTTTTGGGGGTTACAGCTTTGATCTGATCTACTACAGCTGTGTATGCATGTTTTGTAAAGTAACAAGAAATAAAGCTTGATTGCACAAGGAAAGCACTTTTAAGTATAGAGATCCTCAGTAATTAGGACTTCCAAACCTGTTTCTTCAGATAGCATTTTCAAATAGCCAAGAATATTTTAGAGAAAAATAAGGTATGCCTATTAAGTAAAGATTTACTTTTTAAGTAATTGACTGATTACTGTACATAGATTCAGCTGTAAGAGAAGCACATTGTTAAAACAACAATAGGGATGTATAGCAGCACCATCTGTAATTGTGGTCTCCACAGCTCGAGGCATATCCTCAAATATACCATTTAAGTTAACACAACTTTCATTAATTCAAAATAGGAAGTGACCATTTCTGCGCTGTAATTAGCTTGAACATCAGGCTTCAACTGCTCCATCTCAGGCTACTTTCTTTCAGCAGTTACATATTTTTCTAATGTATTTAACTTAGTCACAGACATTTAAATTTCACCTTAAGAATACATCCTCCCATTGCGTACATAATGCTCTGTCCTAGACTCTTCAAAAGTATTGCTCATCCACTCCTTTCCAACATTATTTTGGATAATTTTGTACTGAGAAATCTGGAGAGGACCAAAAAATAAAAGTCCTAGAACCTGAGGTACAGCATTTTTGCAGACTTTCTTGAGAGGCACAAAGCAATGAAATTATTAGAAGCTAGAATGTCCACTCACACATTTGCAAGACATTCTTAGAAGTGCAGAAACCAATCTATTTGAACAGGAGTTCAAGACTGAGAGTTTTCACCAGAGATTTTAGATGTAGTTCTTTTTTTGCTTTCTTACAGATAAATGACATTCGTTGAGTTTTTCATATTTGCATCTCTGAAATGTTTAACCGTGAAACACACTCCAGCACTTAGGCAGGTATTGTTTTACTTAAAATTTAAGAAAAACAACCAAAAATAATTCTTTAAAGTGGACAGTTCATTTACCTCAGTAGCTTCCTCTTCTTGGCAGACTCGGTGGGGGCTCTGGGGGCCTTTCCCGCCTGCTTCCCCGGGGTGCGGAGAAGGGCCTGTGCTGACCTCAGCCACTCGCTGGCCGGTCGTGTTGTGCCATCCCCCGTGTCCCCTCCTGACCTCTGCTGCAATCCCTTACTGGATCCTGGAGCATTGGTCACCAGGGTCGCCTCTCCTTCTCCCACGCTGTCGTTATCAGAGGAGTACTCAGATATTTCTGTTGAAATTGCCTAAACGAATAAAGACAAAAAGCTATTTGAACAGAATGCTAATGAGGTGGTATAGCTTTATGCAGGCAGTTTTATGTTACCCAGTAACCCACAAATGGAATGCCAATTTATTAACATAACTTGGACAACTTCACTGTAAATGCACATTAATCTTTTGTCAGTCAACATCAGCTCCTGAATATAAGTATCATCTCTTGAGGGACAACTGAGATGAGTAATATTTAGGTTTTTTAAAATAACTAGGTCTGGAGAATCAAGCTAATCCTTTTATCTAAGGCAAGTTTTGAGGGAACTCAAGAAGGGAGAGGCTAATGAATGACAGGGATCATGACTGGCAGCTGAAAGAGAGCTTTTGTATTGTATTTGACCGAACAGGAAGGTCAGCTTCCATAGTCTGAATGGAAGGAAGAAACACATGCTCTACTGACAGCTTGTAGCTGGCAACAAGTATGCAACCTTTTGTTAAAACATGATGTTGAACACTAAAGCAGGCCTTCATCCACATCCAGCAGGCCTACAGCTTCCCAGGAAGGTTTCAAAAGTTGAGCATAAGCTGTTGGGCTGTCTCCAGGTAGCTCCAAGGAGGATGGATCACTGGTCAGTAGTCAGGGCTGGGAGCCAGCAGGGCTGCAGTTCAGCCCCACAGAACCTTGCTGGAGCTCCTCTCCCAGAAACTCACAGGACACACTGAACTCATCCCAGTGAGGGAGGGATGAGAGGAAAGGATGAGGAGGCAGCAAAAACAACTCTGCAGAGACATGTAAGCTTGAGAAGAGGGCTGGGGGGAAAATTCACCTGCTTTGACTGAGCTTATTTTACCCCCCTCTAGGGCTGCTGCAGAAGCAGGTTAAGGCTACTGGGCTGGATCCCTAAGGTGAGTTCTGCACAGCTATTACATGCATTATGTTCTCTTGACCCAGTATTTCTTAAAGTACTGAGTATTAAGCAAAAATACTTGGAAAGTGACATTTTACCAAGTACAGAACAGAATTATCTAAACCACTGAAATAGGCAAAGGACTAAGAAACATGAGCTGGGCTCAGTCTTCAGGAGCTAGTTTAAAAAAATCCAAAATAACCTAACCAACACCGTCTGCAGGTTCTGGTGGGGGAGTGACAGTCCTGTCACTGGGACCACCAGCACTAGGCCAGCTCAAATAAATTGGCATAAAATTGTAGACAGGATAAGTTAGGTAACTCAGACTGATCTCTGAAAGAACCAAAACCCCAAACACAAAACATTAACTTTACATTATCAATAGCAAACTGGAAAACCCCAAAGGCTGACATTGCTCCAGATCTTGCTGCCACAATCACAGAATAGGTCCTGAAAAAAATAAGCCCATTCCTCTGGTAAATGCAGTAAGTAGTGCTCCACACAGGCAGTTTGACAACTGGCTCAGAAAAAGACTTGAAAAGCAAAAGAGGAAAGGGAGGGAAATCACAGCATTCGCTAAATTTACTAAAGCTGTTCCATGTTATTAATTAGTGTAATCATCTGAAAACAGCATTTCTCAACTGTGCACAAAAATAAGTTCAACTCTTGCCAGTTCTCTAATACATTTTCACGTAAATGCCGAGACACTGTGTTCATGTTCCGAGAGCTTACCTAAGTACTCTGGAAATTGGAAGGACCTTTTAAAGTTATCCAGAGAAGTAGAATAGCTAAAAGAATGTAATTAATATCAGTCTGCTTTAAACACAACACAGTCAACATCTGTCCCTTGGCAACAATATTTCTCTGAAAACAAACTCCTTCCACATTGGAAATGAGCCAGAAATAAAAGATTTCAAAGACTCTGAAAGCAGTAAGCAAGCACTTCATTCTTAAAACACCATTCCAATGCACTCACTTGCTTTAGGAATGTTTTAATTTTTCTCAAATAGCTATGATACCCAGTGCACCTAAAAAAAGGATGTGAACCTGAAGTTCTCCGAGCAAGTGAAATGCAAATGAGAAAAGCCCTTGAAAAGTGCTTCAAATTAAGCACGTTTTAATCCCACTGACTGTTTAAGCGTTAGGAAGCTTTCCTAACTAAAGATTGTCTAATAAATAATTTCTGCTAATATTTATTACTGTATACTTGTTTAGACTGAACTTCCCCAAGGAAACTGTACTTTGGGGTTTTTGTTTTGCTTGCTTGTTAGTGTTTTTTTATTGTTGATGGTTTTTTAATTGGTCAGTTGGAAAATTTTCTTAAAAGAGGAAACTCTAAAAATGGAGAAGAAAAACAAAGAACAAAAACTTAGCCCTCCAATTCTGTACATTTTTTTAACTGTAGCCATCATCAGAATTCTAGTCTAAATGGGAAAATATTTTTAAAACACACATCAAACATGATTTTTCAAGTATCCAATAAACAAGCTGGCAAGCCTACCAACAATACGGTGGGGGAAAGCTGGCAAAAAAAAGGATTTATTTGATTAATTTTCAAACATTCATTCATAAATAGTGAAGAAATTGTTCATTTTTTATCAATATCTTAAACATCACGAATAAGAATTTTTAAGAATTTTGTTATCTTGCTGATTTTTAAAAGAATATCTCCAGTAATATCATTAGAGTTTCAGAAAAGCACCACTGCTAAGCACAAAGAATTGTCAAATTAAAACTATTTTTCTACATGGCTTATTATTTTGAAATGCAGTAATTTTGGTTACAGTGGCTGAAAGTACAATGCTTCCCACTACACACAGGCTCAGTTTCCCCACCTCTCTTCCTCTGACCCCGGGTCCCAATGTAATCATCCCTGACCCACGGGATTTTTACGACTGTCTCCCAATCCCTCCAAATACTTTGTAGCAGACTGTTCACTAAGATATACCTGTATTTCCAATGATGGCCTTTAGACAGCACTCTCTTTTATATCATGCTAGCCATTTGTCCATAACCAGGGGCTGACCAAAAAAAAAAATTCAGGGGTTGACCTCAATCTTTATCACTAAAACAATAAACATAGTTAATTTTGTTTGATTTTAAAATAAATCTATTATCTCTGTGACTGTGTCACCTGAAAAGCTATAAATGCTCCCCATTTACGCCTCTTTTTTTAAGGGAAAATGACAAGTACAAATGCACAGACTATTGCCATTTTTTTCGTCAAGGTTTGACTACAGGAAAGCAGAGAAGTCATTGAGTAGTGTATTGGAGCATCCAGGACCCAATATTTCAAGGTTAAGCATTTTTTAATCAAAATGCATCAAAAAAGAAAGAGCTCTCAAGATTAATTAATTAATGATGTATTTTTGACAGCACTCACAGGTACCAGTTAACAAAGAGGATGGTACACATGTAAAAATAGAAAACCAAGTGAGAAACAGCAAATACCTTCCCAACAAAGCAGCTAAGATTGCTAAAGCATGTATATTTGCCCATATCAATTTGCATTCACTAAGAACAAAAAAATACCAAAAAACAAACCACAGAAATTCTAAAATCCTAGCCCAAATTGTTCAAACACAAAACTCTTGACTTCAGTGGAATGGAAATGGCATTCCACAAGCACACAGATTTTGCACACATGCAGCACAGAAGATACCATGCTGTTACTTCTGTGACCAAGTTTCCCTCCCTCATCCTCAAGGGATTTGCTTCAGCTACCTCTTGCTTCACCTTGAACACCTCGTGAGTTGTCTGGCAGTACCTTGGCAATCTGCAGTGTTTGCTTCTAAAAGGTCTGAAAAAATTACCTTTTCACTTCAATAGTGATGGAAGCAAGCAATATCTGTATTTGATGAGTTTAACAAGCACTTGATATTTCTTATAAATAAAATGACAGTAAATTAACATGAGAAGTGTTACATTTCTATTTGAAGTTTCCAGCTTAGAATAGAAAGCAGAATCTTACAAAGCTTTTTGTACAAAATGTAAGCTAACAGATCAACCCTATTAAATAAATAATAAATCTGTATTTTTTACAAAAGGGTCTCAGACAGTGATTGCTAATCAGAGGCAAGGTGATGAGCAGTTGTGCAGGTTTCTCATCCTGTCTCTTCTCTCAAGATACGTCACTTGTCTCTTCTCCCAAGATACATCACTCAGTGATTTCCACAGAAAAACATCAATATCCACACCTCACCTTTGTATTCATTAAACACTTTAATTTATTCAGTTGTCATACATTCAGTTAATATTGTAAATCCTTCCCAGTAGATATGAAGATATTTTGCAGATAAGATGCTCAATAAAAGTTCACAGATACTATGAACAACTTTATCACCTGGAACTAAGATACTTCAGCATGCTGTGGTATGTCTTAGAGACAAAAAAATGGGTATCAAATTCTGTATAGACATTGATATAATTTTTTGCAGATGGAGGTCACTTAGTCTCTCATTTCCTTCCCTAAATAATATAAATTTCTTACCTCCTATTATCCTACCATAGCCTAGCTCAAATGGCAGAACTAACAGGGTTTCTCAGAGCACCCTTAGGGAACCAGGCTTGCTCAAGCTCACAGAGCCAAGTTATGTCAGAAACAGTATTTCAGAGTTTCAGACTCTGATCACCATACATACAGAGTAAAATTAATCTTGTGGCATCTCCTTCCTACTTGTTCATTCATGCATCTTTGCCTCTGGTACTGGAAGCATTTTCTCTTACTCCTTGCCTGTTCTCTCATGGACTATCTCTTTCCCTTTCATGTTTCCGTTATGTTTTTCAGAATTGATCTGCTCTTCCCCTACCTGCCTTCTCAGGACGGCTCTCAGGATGGTGAAAGCTGACCAGTATTAAGAAACATACAGTGAACTCAGGTGACTATCCTGCTGCCTTTTCCTTTATCCAGGCTTCCCTGCATTTGCACTGCAGATACTTAGCTGTCGTGCATGCAAAGGGATCCAAATGCAGCCAACTTCTACCCCAGGCAGCTGGTTATGGGTTGCAAGGAGACTTTGTATCTTGCATGGTACTCTCTAAAAAACAAGAGTGAGCAGAAAAGCCACTGGATTTAGCACAATGAATATTCACAAGCATAAATCACCAGTGCAGTATGTCAAAGGCCCAGGCTATGCTAATGAATGCTCGAAGCTAAATCCACCAGAAGCTGGCTTGCAGAATTATAGGGAGTAGGGTAAAGGTAAAAGAAAATAAGTTTTCCCTTCATTAATCAACACAAAATTAATTCAAGCATTGTGCACACAATTATTCAGCTCTATAAAGATACTTAAAGATACAAAGGATTTTAAGCTTGCAGTTCTCTTCAAAGCTTTCTGTTTTCTGAAGCTTTAACTGAAGCATTGAAGTCTATATGCCAAATATACTTTCCTAGTAGCTTGAGAAATAATTTGGTTCTTGGTAAGCTAGCTATTTTCACTCTAGAGAGATAAAATTCAAATACTCCTTCATACAAGAAACTTTATGTTGAAGTGCAGAGTTAGACGTGCTCCTCTGTGGGTGACACCAAGCCTTCTTCGCATGGAATAACCACAGGAACAGCACGCAAAAACACAAGATTAGGTAGCAGTGCGTGGGCAGAGATAATCGTATGAAAAAAAAAGAACAATGAAAGACATAAATCACTAATAAGGTATTTTTGGACTTGCAAGCCCAAACTGACACAGCAGATTAACTGAAATTTTGTATCTGGAACAACCACCCAGTGTTATTACAGAGACAGCACATATTTAAAATGGATCTCAGATAATGCCTGGTTGTTTAGCCAAGTACTGCATTCCTCCACAGCATATGCACTCAGACCATCTGATCTGTCCTAAATATTTATCAGTGGTGTTGGTTCAGTGCACTAGGAAATGACATGTCCTGCTCCACACACATTAGCACTTTGTGGCTGCCATTACAGGAAACAGAGCCATGTTCCTCAAGCCCTGGGACAGCCACCTCGAGCGCTTCTCTGGGATTCTCCAGGAGCAAGCACCACTGAACTTCTCTCTCCCTGCTTGGCCACCACTAAACTTCAGCAACATCTCCCTTCACACAGACATGGGAATGAATTTTTGCTGTCTCCCAGCTGCCACCACCCCAGGGCTGGAATGCAGTAGTTATTAGCACACAAAATCATTTATGCCAAGTAGCAAAGAAGAATGTGGTATCTACTTGAATATGGAGGAGAAGTGTAGGCAGCAACGCTGTAATTATTCAAAGCAGAATTTACCACAGATTGCACCCTCATCTCCTCTTTAATGGTGTTTTGAGACCTCTAAACAAGTGGTTAGGACTTCTCTTCTATGACTAATCAAAAAGGATTTATTGCATCCAGCAGCCCAGAGCTTCCTATCATAAAGGAAATTGATTCATGATTATCTCTGGAGGAAGCAGGTCAGCTACCAAACTTTATACACCACTGCTGGGCTTCCCTTTGAAGAGCTCCTGGGGAAGTCTTACCCATGTCTGACACTATTTATTCTACAAGCCCTGTCAAAATACAGCTGCATTAGCTACTGTCTTAAAAGGTAACCCAAAAAGTAGGATTCACTACAAAGAAAAAAATACCAGTAGCTGTTATCAAAAGAAAAGCAAATGGGACAGTTTCAGAGATGCTTTCATATGTGGAAGGAGTTGAAAGGGCTTTCATGGAACTCTGCAGAAATTAATGGAATGGTATGGCTGCTGTCATATCCAAGAGCCAGTTATCTGATGCTGGGTTTCCTGCATCATTTTTGAAATCAAGAAAAGTTGTAGAGGGACAGGAAAACTCCCTCTTCCACTTCACAGAGTGAGGAAGTTGAAGCACAGTACATAAGCCCACAAAATGGTGGTTTATATCACACATGAAATAATAATTAACAAAATAAATAACTTGTATCATCATTTATCAGTTCCCATATCTTGTTTAGATCTTACTGCCTTGAAGTGGAAAATGAGGTGACGACTATGATTGCATGCAGTATGTTTGGCTGTGCATTCTTTTTTGTCAGGGGAGAGGTGTGTGTTTTTGTTTGGTTTGATCTCTCCCACACACAAACCTGTACACATACACCACTGGCAGGCAGTATCCTGCATGTAGCACTAATCACTGTAGAAAACAAGAATCAAAAAACCAAAAAACTTAAAAATAAGATTTTGCACAGACACACAAAAATCAACATGAAAAACTGATCTTCAAAAGAAGAACTTTGGGAGAAGAGTAATTAAAATTACAACAAACCAGATTTTTTTATAGACCTAACGCAAAGATAGTATGTACTGACTTTTTTTTTTTTTTTTTGAGCCGGGTAAAGAATGCACAAGTGGTAAGAAAGATGAAATCGAAGTCGTAACTTCTAATCCTGAGCAGAAACCCCAGCTTTCACAAGGCAAACAGGTTAAGCAGGCTATACCTCTGGAGATACATCCACAAGCTGTTCCAGCCTGCCTCTCCCAGAACAGGTTGTTCTGAGGCATGGATCAGCCGACCGAAACAGGTGAGGCTCTCGTCTCAGCCCAAGTGCCTTTTTACACAAAATCAGGCTGGAAAGCAAGAAGCACTATTTATTTCTGAGGGTACTCTGTAGATGAAGAAATAAATAGGTAAGACTGATCGAAACTTGTCTGCTGTGCACAAGGACAGGAAAGAATAGTAGGGAACAGTGAGCTGCTAAAGTACAAAATGAGCACAAAACAAGATTACTCAACATCAGTTAAGGGACACTGATTTGTACTCTATAGAGTATAGAACCTACTGCAATCTTGGCATCTATAGCATTTGCACTGCAACTGCATCTATTAAAAGCATTGTTTTACAAGATTAGTTGATTTCTTCAGCATTAAGAATTCAATCTATCACCTCCTAATATGATCTCATTACCAGATTGATCTCACCATCAGTATGTAATCAGAGTAATAGCCAACTTCTAATTGACCAAATAATGCTGAAAAATGTTAACATGGACAACCTATTAGACCACTTTTCCTGCTTTGTCTAATGCTTTTTTCCATCATACAAGAACATCTTTATTTTCTGTCAGGGAAAATGACTGGCTGTTAGAGACAATTTGGACAATTTGTGCATACTGTTAGCCAACGTTACATTCAAGTGAATTGCCATAACCCTTGCTCTCCATTCCCTTCTTAAAAAAAAAGAGGGGAAGGGGGAGACGCCGTTTCACGTGTTGCATCTTGCAAACTATTCAGGGACAGAACCAGGTCTCCTCTCATGCAACTGCATATTATCCCACGCAGTTGAGCTCTCATCTTGATAAGGATCCTCCAGATGACAGAGACTCAGGCTTTCAAATATAAATACCTGACTCTGATAGGGCATGCAGATAATTACATCATTTCGCACAGAAGCCTCAACATTATACACTGAAGTTTGAGCACACAGGAAAATTGCAGTCAGCTTATAATACTTAGAACCACTTAAACAGAGTTTCGTTCTTGACACAGAAATAGTTACTTTCATGTTTCCAAGGAACAGATGTTATCACATGGTTTGATAACCTACTTTCACATTCTTTGTTTATAGTTATTCACTCAGTTTCATTTATTAAAGTTAGTGGATCCGTGCCATGAAACCTCGGTATTATTGTCTCTGGTTTAGGTGATGTTATGGTAATCATCCCGGTTAAAGCTTGGCTGTAACAAGAGGGCTCAACTGAAAGGCATGATTAAAAGCCAAATTATTATTTATGAACTAAATCCTAAAGCACCTAGACTAAACACCTGCAGGATTCAGTAGGTACTGTTAAAGGAGGAAATACATTTCCATCTTCAAGCAACTGTTTTGTTTTAACCCAAGCATTCAGAGAGAACAAATCCTTGCAATGGGAGGCAATATTTTTTACTAGACAAACAGATATAACTCTGGAAAAGCAGACAAGCATTTAGCACTGAGGTCTCCTATAGGTCTCAAAAGTTTGGTGTTTTTTTCTCCAAACAGATAATTTGGTCTAAGCAAATTAAATTTTTCCTTATAAAATTGCTTCTCTCTTATCTTCAGCCAATACAGTTACGAACTGTATAACCATCTTGCAACCTTTTATAAAAAGTTGTTTCTAAAAACTAAAATGCTTCTCACAGCAATGCCACTGTATAGATAGATCAGAGAACAGTCAGACTTTCAAATCTTTCATATTATGCATTCTTTCCAAAAGTAGATTATAACTGCAAGCATGTTATTTTTGAGATTAAAGGAAACAATTCCAGAATAATCAGCTAAATGAGGGATTGCACACAGATATTGAGTAAAGTACAAATTATTCACACTGATTGATCTCTTTGGTTGATCTGCAGTTTCCTGTGAAAACCCTTAGAAAAGCACTTTTCATAAAAGGAAAGAAAAAAGAAAATGAGAGAGAATGGAAACACAAGTGGCACAGTGTTGTAGAACACAAATGCAATACAGACATAATTTCTGCAATAATGCTCAGCACTTAGTGGAAAAGTTTTTGTTGACAATATCCACAGGGACACAGAGAAACATCTTGAAATTGAGATTCTGCACTTCCAGCTGCAGCAGTGCCAGCGTTCAAGGCTACAGCACTGGCAGCTTAAGGAGACACCAGGCTGCTGGGCAGTGCAGCACATTACATTCATTTTCTTCTACTCCCACTCACTCCACATTCTTCTCACTTGACTCTGCTCCCCTTTGCCCCATTTATTGCTTCACAACTCCTGCGGAACTGCCCCCAAAGCCTAAAATAGTCCCTTCATTTCTTCCCTCCTCTTAATTTCCAGCTTCTTTCAACCCTTTCCCTCCTCTCCAGAAGTCCTTCCACAGCCTACCTTTTCTAGATCATTTTGCGGTTTTTCACTGTTAAAACTATTTTAAACAGCAAACATTTCAGGGCAGGAAATGTCTTACCACGTCTGAAATACTGTGTCAGTGATGACAGCATGTGCATGCACACAAAAGCACCATCTTCACCTAAACTGATTTCTAACATTGATGAGAGCACCTATAAGCAGGCTAAAGAAAATTTAACTGCTTTTCCAAGTAAGCCAAAGGACACCAAACAATGAAACTACTTTGAAAAATACATTAAATGTACTCAGCTGAAATTAGTTCTATTTGGAAAAAGAACAAAGAAAACGAAGCCCAACACGAAGTTTACAGTTTTCTTTCAGATCATGTGCCTAAACTTTGGGGGAACAGAAGGAAAATAAAGTAACCATCAATCGGGTAAGGCATTGTAATTGAAACTTGTAACGTTGCTGCAAATACTCACTTTTTCATAAAGAGAATCAAAATTGCTGACTGCTACAATACTGTCTTAAGTTTGACACATTTAACTGTGCTGATTGTTCACAGTACATAAAAAGATTTCAAATTACAGACTTTAAAACTCCTTTGAGATCTAAAATAGAATAAAAATGTGTGTGCTGTAATATAGGTGTGTTACATTACATTCAATGACATGACTGCCTTAATATGGGTATAATATAACATTGTAGGACCCAAGGAGACAATCACAGACATTCAAAACTTTTGCAGAAAATAAGCACACACATAAACTTATCAGGAAGATACACTTGAAATGTCCTAGTAATCAAATACAATCCTTACACAACTAAACTCAATGGACTGTAATTCTCTAAGAAGCAGCTAGCAGCTGACATGGAGAACTTGTAAAGAAAGGAGCCCCAAAATACAAATCTATAATTTGTATTAAGCATTTCCTTATAAGTATTATGAAGCTTCCATAAAGTAGCATTATTAAGAAGAATTAAGGAAATTCTTCTCAATCACACGAAAAGAGAAAAAAATACTCTAAAATGCATGTCTGCATACTTTAACATACTTGAAAAAGCAATAGTTGACTGGTACTCACAGCAGACACCTATAGCTTTTGGATTCATGCCTCCACTATCTCAAACCAGATTGAGAGATTATGGTGGTTCAATCTCACTTTCATCCTTAAAGCAGTGCTTCAGAAAGGGAGGGCGAAAATAATGGGAAACTGTAATTTCCTTTTCTATTCTGTTAGCACATTTCAATTTACACATGGAAAACACAAAATCCATATGTGGGATGTGTATGTCCCCTTTTTTTATAATATAAGGGAAGCTCAAAGCTAAAATCATAGAGGTTAATTCAATATCTCAGAAGAGCATTTAGAAATTTGTCCTTTAAGATACTATTAATTCAAACATATTCTTCTCATTTTCCTCTTCCCAAAGTAAAACTGCTTATGTGATATTTGTCCTTCAGACTGAACTCTGCAGCTAGGAGGATTTTTAAAAAGTCTTGCAAATCCTTTTCTCTTGAACTTGGAAGTGACTTATTAGCATTCTGATCAAAAACTTGCAATGTTTCATAAAGCAACTAAAAATACCACAAACCCGAGCCCAAAGTTTATACTAAAAGTAAAAAAACAAAGAACACTTTTCATTAAACAGCAGTTAACTCTCAAACACCAGCAAGCTCTGAGAGCTGTGCTCTGCACTGAAAATTTGGGATGGGGGGAGCGAAAAACCCCAAATTTAGAAAGGAGAGGGACAGTGACAGCAGCTTTGAAGAAGTGCTCAGGCAGTTCTGGCCATCCGACTGCACCATTTTTAGGAATTGTGTGACAGGCAGCTTTATTACCTAAATGCAGAAGTGCAAATTTTGGCACCCACTGTATCAATTTTTTGCATGTGTTAGTGGCAACTATTTTAATCGGAAGTTCTTTTCTTAATCTAGAGAACAATGCAGCATTGCACTCATATTACTTCAGCAGCAACACGTGGTCATCAGGGTCTATGGTAACTAAAACAATGCATCATTTTGTATCTCCCACTCCCAATCACCAGAGATACTCATGCACAGAGTAAACTAAATTGTTGCCTGGATGATCTGCATTCCCAACTCATAACAACAGTAATTTCACATTGCTCAGAAAAATGGGCAAGACATTACAGCAGATGTGGCTTGAATAAATTTTAAAAAAAAAAATCTGTCTTTCAAAATCTCAAAAATTTCATATACGTCTAGGGTAATTCTTCAGAGTACCAAATACAGCAGAACTGCAGTAGAGCAAGATCTTACTTTCTACTAGCCAAAAGCCTAATCAGCTTATCTATACTGATATTTTAATGATTTAGACTACAACTCACACAGTATTTTCCTTTCAGTACTAGGACAGTAACTACACAAATCTATCAACGTATTGTAACTCTCCTCAAATATAGAAAGCCAAAGGTAAAGCCAGTTTTTAGATATCAGAGGAAAGGTAGGTATCTCATTTTGTTCTACAGTTATCAATTCATTAAAATCAAACTACACATAAGCAAAAAAATTAGTTAAGAAAAGTCGGAATAGGAACAAACACAGCTGTGTCATATAATGGTGTAAGATGATTTAGTTTAGGCATAAAGAGGAATATATTTTCAGGATTCAGACAAGCATTTGAATATTCTTGCAGAAAAGATTACTTCTCAGTTTCACACTCATATCAAAATAATGTGAAAATACAATCACAAGTGCACCAATTAAACTCTTGATAGTCAAAATATTGACTCACAGTTTTACACTGGAGCTACTACAATTCAAACCATTAATATAACTTTAACACATACCAAGACTTCAAGATAAAAATCCTTTTGACATGTTTATTGACATCTGCTACAGTGAAATTTATACTTGGAAACCTAAGACATGTTAAATGCATTTTCCCTACAAAATGCCAAAAGCCAGCTGATTCTGTTATGGACTAATAACCTACAAGGGGGGAAGAATTGAGTTTCCAGATCAAAAGTTGACCATTTGTGTCAATTTTCAAGAGTAGCATCAAATAAGAGATTTTATTTTTTTCTTTTCATTTTACTATCAACAGAAGTCCTTCAAAATTTCATCACTATAGCCAAGTAGAAGTAGTATTTTTCTTGGAACACATTGAAGGAACAGAAAGCCTACCCTATGTAAAACAGCAAAACTATGCAATTACATTTAGACTACCTAACAAGACAACCACTTCTTAAGGAGAAAGCTTTAAGAAATTGAAAATTGTATTCAACAAGTCATCCACACTCTTCAACACCTCAGTGAAAGAAAATATGTATATGCACGCACCTCACTACATCCTACACACAAGCATTTACATTTGTTTGTTTATATTTAAATATGCCTGTCATTTTCCATTTAGGAAACATCTTTTCTCCCCAGGTTTAGGATTCTCTTTGTGTACTTCCATGCAACTACTGTTAATTTGTTTGCTTATTCTACTTAATAAGTAGTCTGACTATAAAGAGGTTCCTTAATTCATTTCACTTTTTGCAGAATAGAAACTACAGTTATCTTCACTAACTTCTTCTATGAAAGGCTGTAATAATTCAAGATAAATTTTACTAAACAGAAAAGGAAACATGACGGTATGTCAAAACCAGATGCATGCATCTATTTGCCCACTCCTTGCCCCAAAACTGAACTCCACATCCCTTCACAACCGGCTACACATGGATACATCCTCTAGAAATTGTTTCCAAATATATAAAAAATATTTGCAGGACTTTCATGATAGCTGTCTTTACATCTGAAGGATTATAGAAACATATTGCACAAAAATAGGGAGCAAAAGCAGCAATGCTTTCTTATACTCAACATCTCAAAACTTAAGTTCAGCATCATAATTGGTTCTGTGGTTGCAGGTAATACTATACTGATAAACTAGAATTTGGACAGCATCAAGGCAATATCTTATTCATGTCCTGAACAGCAAGTATAGTAGTCCAGGAAAAATAGGCAGAGACCAAAAAAGCTCCTCTATTTCATTTGACAACCATTCAAAAAACACAGTGTAGGGAGAGGATTCAGAAAGCATTTAAATCAGGTTTGCTATGATAGCAGCACCACTGGATTTATGCTCATGGGCTTTCTAACTCTTATACTGCTACCACATATCATGGCTAAGACTCTGAAGACTGGGTTTACAAACCTGGCTTCTCTATGGATTCACCCCTGGCACAGAAGAATGTCTGAAGTAGTTTGACAGACAACATATAAAACCACATTGGTGGAAGCAGGGGAAATAATTTTCTGTAGATGGAAACCACCACCATAAGACTTTGCTTGTGACTGATGAAATAAAATTAAACCAGAAGATTTCCAGGGAGAGAATACAGCCCAGAATTACAAAAAAAAAAGAAAAAAAAAGCAGCTCTTGGGAGAAATCTGGGGAATTCCCTGTTTCAGATACAGAAGAGGAAGCAATAGCTGTGCAGATGATGTTTATGAAGTATTGCCTGAACTGGTGAACCTTCACAATAAAATGTCATCATCTAGTGGTGTGGTGTAAGTGCAGGACTGAATCAGAAAGCCTCACGTTAAAGACTCAATTTAGCATCTCCTGTGGTTTGGGAACATGTTCTTTAAGACAAATCTTTCACAAGTGATTCTCAACTGTATCTGGCAACTTTATTCTGAAGTATATTTTGCACAGGTGCTAGACACCAACTCCCATGTAAAAACACTGAGCACTGTTAGCATCCAGAGGGGAGGGAGACAGAATTGGAAAGCATTTATATTTAAAATCAGTGTGAGCACACATTCAAATTGAAAGGACCTTTGAAAGTCCTCACTTAACTGCTTACCTCTTCAAAACAGCAGACTGATAATCACTTGGATAACTTCAGGGAGATGACAATTAAAAGGAAACATTAAAAATGTTCTATGCATGCAAATATATAAGATTATCTTCAGCTATAAAAGCTAAGACCCAGGCTCCAAGAAGAGTTTTGATGGCATTTAGACATCAAAGTCCAGGAGGTCAGTCCTTATGGACATAACCAGATGCATTGCAACTCTGCAGACTTGTGGTTTATGTTACATATAAACCTGTGAGTACAAAGCTGGTACTTCTGTACTTAAGCCTGTTTAGGGGCTTGATTCAGTAGGTGTGAGATTATGCTCTGCAGGGATTTCCACTCACAGCATGCTGTACATGCATTGCTTGCACTGGGAAGCACACCCACAACAGTAAGCACAGCTCTTCTGTAACACTCCAGGCATTTTCAGCCTAAGCAATGGAGAAGCCCCAACTCTAAGAAGACAATCTCTATATTAAGAGAATTTAAATCCCTTCCTCCCAGTAAAGTTCTCAACCCACCAAACAAAGCAACGAGGAGGTAATTTCTACCCCTCCCCTTGAAGGCTGTGTCACTGCAGAAAAAAAACCCACAAGATTCAAAGAGTCTTGAAGAGCTTCAGTCCCTGCTCCACATCAAACAGGCATTAGATAAAGTGCAGGAACACCAGGGAGCTTAAGTGTTCCTTGGTCAGAAAGACAGTAGCTGGGAATCCTGGTACTTAGCACTTAAGCTCATCTGTTTATTGTATATAGAACACAGGCATCTAAATCGAAGTTTAATGGCTATTTTGCAGGCCAGGACTTAGATTCCTGTAGTTCTGGCATGATGATGGGCTGCACTGCAGAAATCAGTCCATTTTGTATCTGCCTCCAAATATGCTGCAGCATTTTTTGGAAATCCATACAGCTCTCAAATCTCCCAAAGCCAATGCTGATCACAGCAAAAACATGACAATTCAGTCCTCTTGAGCTGCCTAACTAGGTTTCAATTACCACAGTTTGGAATTTTACAATGACACTGCACGATCAAGCACAATTAATTTGTATTTTCATTTGTTAGTTAGATGAGCTCCTATTCACTTCTGTACTTCCTCAATTCCGATAGTGCAGAAATTCAAGCTGTGAAGACAACACTGGATTTAGCAATGCCTTCAGGACTTCAAAAAAATACTTCAAATACATCAAAGTGGTCAGATAAGTTAGTACTCAATAGGAAGTTGTTTCTCGAAAGGAAATTGCAAATTTCAGTCAAAGAGGAAGATGGAGAGTTAGAATTAACTAACTGTTCCAAAAACTTCGGAACGCAGGAAGGGCTTGTGAAGGTTGCATAAAGAAATTGCATGCAACCACATAAACAAGCTCAGTTTAGGACGATATAAGTATCTTAAGAATATGTCTCCAAGCGAAAAAAGAAACCCAAAAGAACAAAAAACACTTAGAAGTTTCTAGCATTCAAATATCTAGTTTCCACTGAAGACCCGAGATTATTTCATATTCAGTCAGCAACAAAGCAACTGGTATTCTTATTTGGCCAGTTAATCCTTTCAGCTTAACCTGTGCTTATAGCCAGTGTCCACATTGTGGGCCTCTGGCCACAAGCACAGACAGGGCAGTGAGCTGGATGAGTTTTTAGCTTTCCCTCTGCGGCTTGCAATGCTCCTCTACAGCTAAGGGAGACGTAGGGTCATTTAGTAAAAGAGATAAAATTGGCACTGAGCAAAGACTTTTGTTTTCTACCTGCTCAGCAGAAGACACATTGCTCTTTTTGCCACAAAACACCCACTTCAAGCTGTAATTCTACAGATATATATAGTATTGGCAAAACTTTTCCATTTACCTTGTTACTGTACCTGCATGTAACTGGGAATGTGCCCAGTTCACAGACAGTTTTGCTGTAATACTGTGATAGTGTGGGCTTGGCACAATTACATCACACACATTATCTTGGCAGCCAGGCAGCAGCAGCTCCACCAACTGAGCTCAAGGCCAAGCCATCAACAGTTGTGCTGAATGAGTTGTCTGCACATTTTTACAAAGGCTCTCCCATTTCTTATGTTTGTTTTAATTTGTTGCCCTTATCTTAGTGTTGTACCAACATCCCTGTGCAATATTTGTGTATACCCAGTAAGCTGTGAGAAAACATGCAGTAAGAGGCAACAAACTCTAGCCTTGTCATGATCCCTTTTGCAAACATGATGCTCAGAATTCTTCACTCATGGTGAAGTAAAATAGACCCTGCATAATTAAGACTGAGAACTCTGCCAGGTGCACGTGTGTTTCTTGGAGCCACAGGTCTGCTCACGTCTGAACTTTGGGCTTTTCCGTGTGAGATCACAGCACAACCCTAAGCTTTTTTTAACCTTATTAAATAGCATTCTGAGCCATTTTCAAGCCTTCTCCCAAGAAAATGTAACAGGCTGAAACTAGCTTATGTTAGTTTCAGAAATGACAACAACAATAAACCATGTGTGCCGCCTTGTACAATCCAAGCATCTGGCTGCATTTGACAGATCTGTCCTTCTGGTGGTATCTCTTCATTATGTGGCATCTGCTCCTCCCTTTTCTCCTCTAATTCTTCCTCTTTACATAAAAAACCCCCAAAAAACAAACAAACAAAACCATATCAGACAAAAAATGAAACACAACTGAAGTAAATATTGGAAGCAACTGTATTGCAACTAAAGCAAAAGATTTTTTTAAAAAATGGATGCTAGTATATTTAAGGTCTTCAAGAAATAGCACTTATTGGGCTTTATTAAAGTCACAGAATTAACACCAGAGGTGGAATGTGTGAATGAAAAAACTGATATGTTAGTTGTGGCAGTAATTTTCTTATATAAAGGATGAATCCCAATATGCCAGAAATTAGAGACTTGCATTTAGCTTGCACAAAGTAGACACTCAGCAGCCATGCTGTGTATTTGAAGAGCTGTAGGGATGACACCTCACTTATTGTTCAAAGAGAAGTTGTCTGGAGGCCATGCCTCTGAACTGCGCATTGAACCACTTGCTTTCCACACGCATCAGAACCTTCAGGAGCCCAGAGAGACTAAAAAACTTCTCCTTACATCAGAGCATATTCACCTTCAAGTGCAATACAACAGTAGAAAAAAAATTCACTGAATGCTGGCAAAATGATCAGAGGCAGTAAGAAGAGACATAAAATGAGCGTCCTGGCAGATTCAGAATGAGAAAAAGAAATTTTCTGTAAAATGTATCTCTTCTCTGTCCTCACCACCACCCCCAAAAGTAAATCACATAGCCATGTACAATCCTGCACAGTGGCTTTAATATGCTGCGTGATTAAAGGTGATGATGATGACTATGAGCCATACTATGCATCTTTAGAGGGTTTTCAGTTCAACACTGAGGGGGCCAAATGGGGCTACTGTGTATCTAAAATAGTTTGGTCTGATTAAAGGTGTAATTATATAGTTAGTCATAATAGCTGCCATACTTTAAAAGAAACCCACCTCTCCTTCAGGGGAAGGGAAGGAAATTATGATACTTTATTCATTCAAACACACTCTCAGTTAAATTCAATACAGCATGTGGACTAGATAAATACAGTGACACACAGCCACAAACACTTAGTAATCCAAGATAGAACAAGGAGATGAATCTCAACCTATAATCTTCGCAAAGGGAAACTAAATCTTATGATTAAGAGTTCTGTCATATCTGTGCAGGTATCAGTGGAGGCTGCGTGTTTTCTTCTCAGCTGTCATAAGAAATTA
Organism: Taeniopygia guttata; assembly: GCF_048771995.1. Taxonomy (NCBI): domain Eukaryota; kingdom Metazoa; phylum Chordata; class Aves; order Passeriformes; family Estrildidae; genus Taeniopygia; species Taeniopygia guttata. The sequence goes on along the minus strand of NC_133026.1, from coordinate 110,171,602 downwards.
ATGCCGGTTTTAGGGCCTAAATATGAGCAAAGACATTGTAAACACAGGGTCTGACACAGAGCTTAAGAGATTTATGTGTTTATAAGTTAGCACATAGCTTCTATGGATATCCACACAGCAGATTTGCTCTATTATTGTTACTTTCAGCAAATCACCATTGCAGGTTTGCAGGAATAATGACTTTTGTCTAGAAGGGGTTTCCCTTGACTTAGGTCATCTTTCTCACAGAAGCAGGTGATCTCAAATAGCCTCTACTATTCTAGTATAAAACAGGGTGGGCGAAGGTGATTTCTGTGTAATAGTTATACCTTTTGAGCTAATGCTTCTGGTTACACAGGAGAGAAGATGAAAAAGAAATGCATAATAGACAGGCTTTGGTTTTTCACCATATTTTTTTACCAACACTCCAAGTCCACACTTAACGCCACTAAAGTAATTTAGAGAACCTTGCCCAGCAACTACTGCCTCAAGATCCCCCATGAGATTCAATTTCCCAAGGAGACAGACACAATCCAGACCTAATTCCCTTGGATACAAAGGAGGGAAGGCATGGTCTGCAAAACATTCTAATCCACAGCAGTCCCAGCCTCTAAACCAAATGACAGAACGAGGCTGAATAAAATACACATCCCATTTCGAGAGAAACATACAGGGGAAGGGTGAGAGACACAGGAAAAGAAATTTGTCATTCTTGCTAATAAAGTTTCTAGCTATCCACATAGACACTTGTGCACTCTCTGAAAAATCTTCCTCTGGAATAAAATACTTTGAGCATTTGGTGTGCGCTGAACAAAAGTATTGAGTTTCACTGTTTAACCTTCCTTCTCTCCCTCACTTTTATTTATTCAGCACCGGTGTTAGAATTTTGAAATATTCTATATTTCAACAACTGAACATACATTCCCCACACTAATCATTTGATGAAAGAGAAGGCTGACCAGGACCCAGCTGAGGCATCACATTCCACATAATTTGTTAAATAACACAAAGATAAATCATCTTTCTATGTGCACAGTTTAATCAGCATCCTTTGCCCAACACAGCTCAGCGGTCAAGTTCCAGGAACAATTTTGAGTCCTGTCATCTCATTTTTTTCCAAGCATTCTCTCAAATGATCCTGTAGTTACATCACTGCACCTCCCTTGAGCTAGATTTCCGTATCTTTTACATACTGTCTGCTGTTCTTCAAATTTTTACACACTTGATAAGGGAGCAGAAAAGACAATTGAAAATATACAAGAAAACAGTAAGTTGCATCAACAGAACTATACAAGAAAAAAAGCCAACAGACTAAGACACACTTAAAGCAATAAAATTACAAAACACCACATACAATAGTTTTATTGGAAAGGAGGATGAGAAAATATTCTTTTCCAAATTTCACACCATTTTCTTCCCACCCCACCCCCCTAGATTGGGGGAGGTAGGAAGCAAGAGAGCTTCTTGTCCTTTTAATTTTGTCCTGAAATGTACTTTAAGTAATTGCAAGTGAGTGACATCTAGTGATGAACACAAATCTGATCATCCTCCACTCTCCCACACAGAGAAGATAAGCCAGCAAGCACCAACAGGTAACTCAGGAGTGGGTGTTTCAGGAGTGGGTGTTGAATCATGGGAACCTGACACTACTATGTTTCTCTCCCCTAAAAGCCAAATATCAAGTGAGCCAAGACTCAGAAACTTGGTGCACAGCTAAAAAGAATAAAAATAAAATGGCTAATCTGTCCAAACGAGAGACAGTGAAAACAGATCTAAATCATGACCTGCAAATTCACTTCTCTATTCTCTTTAAAACCAATCAGCTCTCTCTGGAAACACCAAGTTTTCCCAGAGACCTCATTCTTAATTAAAAATATATATCCCAGAAGCAAACAGGAAGAATGGGTTTCTCATTAAATACTAAAATATCAACAGCTGTCTTAGAGACCAGTTAGTGATGTCTCTGGTGATAGAAATGCTGTCCTGTTGTAAAGATGTTAGAAGCTTGTCAAAGACTCTTATTTTGCCAGTAGTTCCAAAATTATTGCTCACAGAGCAGTTACTGGAAGTGAAGGGGAGGGGATCTAGTGTGATTTCTGGTAGGGTTACAGGAAGGAAAAGTATGCTGCTATGCAAAGTAGCAACAACACAGTCCCCTGAAAGGGAAGCTGGAATAAAGAGACTGAGAAAACTGGTTTGATTTTTAACACCATGACATGGGATAATCCTGTACATGGGAAGCTCACCCTGACCAAAAGATTTCTTTGCTTAATGCATTTTTAAGAGCAGTTCAAAGTTCCAGAGCTAAGAGAGTAAAATACAAAATCACGTAGGAAAGGGAAGTGATTAATCTAGCACAGCCATTGCTGCTTTTACACACTTTATGCTGTTTTAGCTATTTATGTCATGAACAGGATTGTCACTGCAAACTCAGGAGTAGCTCCTGCTTTAAAGACACAAAGTCTTTACATCATGATTAAAAGCCATCCAAGGACAAGAGTAAAAAAAAAAAAAGAAATCATAAAAATCAGTGGGCAGAGGAACACATGCTTCAACTTGCAGACCTTTGCAAACTTTGTTCTGCTCAGTAAACCCATGGCCATCTCCTTTTCTCTCCTCACAGATTCATGTGAGGTCAAACTTTACTTTTTTTTTTTTTGTTAATCCTTCTGCAAACATTACGGAAAATCCAAAAGCCTGTAAAATTTAAAGCCATGAAATCCCAAGCTCTCTGGAAAACTAACACAAGAGAGCCATCTACCATGCAAAGGCAGGACTGTCAGGGCTGGGGCAGCAAGGGCCGCCGCTGAAACTTATTTGAATGAACTTGACCCAGGTTGGCGGGCGGCCAGCGCCCGACGTCACCCCGTGACTTAACAGAACACAGTGTTCTTGGCACCCGCACAAGTATGTGTTGAAATCCATGCTGGAGAGGGAGAAAAAAAAAAAGTCAGTGCATGTTTCAAATTAATAAAGGAAAATGGTAATGAAAAGGTAATAAAATGCAAAGGCAGCATTACAGCATTAGAAGTTTTTAATTTTATCTGCTGCATTTTCCTCCCGATTTATTAGTTTATTTATTACTGGTGCTCCCTTATGTACCAGAGGCTCGGTATACGGGTAATTCTCCCCAGGACGAGCCCTTCCCTGTCCAAATCCCATCCCACACGCTCTCCCTCTCACCTCTATCTGTGCCCTACCTGGAAAATTCCAGCGTAGCACTCAGCCAGGCAGTGAGGGCAGAGAGCGCCTGCGTTGCCAGGGCTGCCCCTGACTCACCCCCTCGCCCAGCCCTCACCCAGAGGCAGCACAGCTGGCACCCCAAGCCTATAGGGGATGATTGGTGACACAGTTATGCCACTCACCAAAGGATTGTGCTAACACCTTGTCACGAGATGACAAGCACACAAGTAGAAAGAGGACAGGCAAAATAAACTTATGGAACCACGAACTCTATGTGCTTCCTCCACACACCATATTGCTATTACTTCCCTTTTCTGCATTTCCTCCCTCCCAGACTACCCCTCTTTCTCTCCAAAGTCAGGCCTCAAGTCCTTTCCCTTCTTCTTGCTGGTCACCTCTTATCTCACTGACACCCTGGTCTCCTCTTCAGTGACTGATCCAGACATTTGACACTTGTCAGTGCAGGATCAAAACCAGCTCACACACACTTGCTGAGGAGACTCTCCCACAGCCACCTCTTCAGGGCCTGTACCTGCCACCAGCAAACACAGCAGCATCCTGATGGCACAAGCCTCCAGTAATGCTTTACAGCCAGGCCATCACTCATGACAATAGGAACACGGATCCAGTTTCATCCTCATTACCTTCTGCACACACATTCCCAGCAAAACACCAAGTCCATACCATTAGAGGAACATACAAGGGGATCGTAAGACAAAATTTCTCCCTACCTGGACAGTCCCCGCTGCTTCCACCATTTCAGTGCAAACCTGAAAATCTGCATCAGTTAATATCCTGTGTTCCACAACCCTTCATCCATCAGCTGAGAGAAGAAAACATTTCTGCCTAGTTACAGATTCTGTAAAAAGACATGCATCTAGCAGACAATCCACATCTCTAGCCAGTCCTTCCAATATCCTGAGTCTGTGTTGTATGTGAAAGTTGCACTGATTATTTTTCACCTTGACTATTACACATAGAAAAAAACCATCTGCTAATCAAAGATATGGGAAAACTTGCATAGGAAGCAACTAGGCCCTTTCTGGAGTCCCTGTTCAGTATCACAGAGAACTGTTTCAAAGCACCTTTTCTTCCACTCAGAATTCTGCTTATGCCTTTCAAATTAAAACAGTATTAGCTTCAATACTGTAACAGTAGGGAAAAGAATCATGCTTTAATTCCCCAAGGGTGAAGACCTCAAGTGTTTATATTTTATGCATATAATTTCCTGATGCCCAAAATGCCATTTTTTGAGTAACTGCATCCTAAAATTTAAAAAAAGCCTAGAGAGATTTAAAAAAAAATTCTTACACCATTTTCTTTTGCCTTACTGCGGGATACTCACATGTGATAAAACCACAAATGCTAATCAGGACAAAGCAGAGAATTGAACTACTTGAAGAATGCATAACTTAAAGCTCCCTATAAACAATATACAATCTTTTGACACGACAATATATAAGTGAAAATTTTTACAGAGCAAAAGAAAAAACAGTGCACTCAGTTTCTAATGTCATCTTTTTATGGTCAGACTCCAGATTCAAGAAGGCACAAGTAGCAGAGAAAGTATATTCAGAGTTTGGCAAGTTACAAGAAGAAATGGCATTCAAGTAAGAAATACAAAGATTGCTGATGACAAAAAGGACAGGGAATTCAAACAACACACACATTTCCAGTGACATGCCTTGACTTGATAGTTATCTTTAAGAATCCTTATGGAAGGAGAAGTTCATATTTACTTAAAAAAGATATGCTGGCATTCACACGGTACATTTCTAATGTCAAAGCAGCTGCCTGCCCATTCCCCTCCAAACACAGCTGGAAACATTACTCCTGCAGCAGAGATGGGGGGAAGATTTTCACAGAAGAGGGAAGCTCTTTGGTAGTTTCATGTTTACAAAGGAGTTGACTGGGTTGTCAAGGAGGAAAAAGCCCTGCAGCAATCTTCATACTACATGCTTTGAATACACACAATTAAATTTGTCACAAAATTACGGATGAGTCTTCCGTGAAGCTTTGAAAGCCTGCCCCAGTACCCTCGCCTCTCTCCTAATTGGGTTTGGCAAGGAGCATCAAGATACTGTTAAGTCTGAAAGTTTGCTCGAGAACCAGATCCACAGGTTAGAGAAGTTTTCTCGAGCCACTCCCAGCTGGCTAGTGGGCAAACCACAGAGAGACTGCCAGAGCCTCCAAGGAGGGCAAAGTTGAGGGCAGGATGTGACACACTTACCGCAATCACGAAGGCTACTCGTCTGCCTAACACCCAATGTGGTTACAGCCTCTAAGCAAATGAACAGGACTATTCGCTCAAGAAGGGTGAGATTAATTTTTTATTGTATTATTAAAGTGTGTACTCCCTAAAATCATCTGTTCTTACACCCTTCAAATCTGTAAATGGGATATGAAAAAAAAAAAATTAGCTGGGATCTCTAACAATTAAAAGATAAAGCAACATGGTCTCATGTTTTGTAGCTGACCATAAAAGCCACCAAGGCCATCCACTGCCCCTCTCTTTCCCCTAAATAACCTCATCTCTCTAGAGCATGATGTTCTGTCATATTTTCATTTGCAGTTTAGGGAATCTCAAGTAATTGCATGTAATTAGCTACACCAGGACCAAAATCAGAGTAACACATTGCCTGACTTTGGTATATACTGTTTGAATTAAAATTTTCAACTGAAGCATGTTATGTTTTATTTAACATACAAAAGAAAACCCCACCTATCCACAAGTTTAACAGTAAAATCCCATTTTCAAAGTACAGCTGAATCCTGAGCCATCTCTAACCACGTTCAACTACGTACATATATACAAAAGGATCAACCACAACAGCACACAACTACAGCTAGTTACAAACCCACCAGGTAGGAAAAAAAATGCAGGCAAGAGGGATACTTTTATTTTCTCAAATACAACACTGTCACTTTAAAAGAAGGACGACTATCAGATGCGCCATCCTCCTTAAAAACAAATGTAAGCAAGACTCAGATACTGAAAAAGCACAGAAATATCATGTAATTCCGTTAGCATGCCAAGTTACTAATTTGAGAGTTGGGTCATTTGCTAATGGCAAAGTGAAGAGCACTTATTGTCTGTAATGTTGCAGAACCTGACAATCTAACACGCTTGCCTACTTTCTCCTCACCCCTTTATAAACATAGTTAAAATACTCATTTGGAGGGTCAGAGAAAAGAATCTGGGACATATCCATAACAAGAGTGAGTTCTTAAGTGCAGAAGCAACACAAAAACATGACTTCAGAGCAGCAGGAAATGCAGTGGCACATGACAGATACAATCAAATCCATAGGCGAGTAAATCCGGGATAATGCCACAATTAGGCTGGTGTTGCGTTTCAGCTTCTGCAACATTTAAACTAGAAGCATTTTATATCTATTGCTTTTTTATGACACCCGATCTGTCAGCCCTCACAACACTTTGGTCTGGAAATGACTTATTACCAGATGAAACGCACAGAAAATGAGAGAAAGGAAAAAATGGCAAACTACCTACAGGGCAACACAACAGGATTTATGTCATCTGTGGTTACAATAAATACAGACTGAGGCAAACAAATTGCACCTAACTATGTATACAAAACTCAAGACCTTTCAATTTATTAAATAGAAGTTATTACTGTTTGTAGGAAAGGAGGTGATGCTCCTTGCCAGCTACATATGGCAACATATTTCTAGATGCCTGTTTTTATTTCTACCAATTACAGCTTAGGGTTGATGTGTGTGTTTTCTTTTTCAAAAGCTAGTACAGGTTGAGGTATTTTTCTAAAACAAACATATACACCTGTAGTAGTGACCGCATTTTAACCACAGAAACAAAGTGATACAACCCATCAGGCTTCTGGATGCCACAGTTTCACAATGTTAAACCAGGTTTGTACTCACATCTTACTTAAGTAAAATGTCAAATTGGTGTCTTCAGTCTTAATTTCATCCTTATGTACTGCTAATTCTTTATGTCCATAATTATCACCTTCTTCACTTTAATCTTATGCTTCTGCTTTATTATGGACTAGTTTGCCTTAGTTTGTCCTCTGTGTGGTCTTTCAGAGTTTTAGCAAGTATTGATTTTCCACAGTAGAGTTTCTTCTCTTTCCAACACTACATAGTTAAGGTCATAAAACCAAACAAAAGAATTCCTTTGTAATTTTTTCCAGCATTGTTTGTTTAGATTTCTACGCATGCAATTAGTCTAGTTTCACGTACCAGGAATTAAAACACTGTTCTTGCTAGAAACTGCAGAGACTGGGACTAATGCCTGCCAGAGAGACTGAGGCACCAGGTACAAAGCTTCAGTTTCACTAAACAGAAATAACAAATCAGATTTGATGCTCATTTTAGATGCAAGCAGCAAACCAGGGCTTCCTTATGCTTTAATCCCATCAGCACTGGCATAATGCCACATAAGATAACATGTTAACAAGGTTCTGGAAACTGAGGACTTAAACACACAATAAAGCAGCAATTAAAAAATTGTGGAGATGAAGGAATAACCAAGTGAGAACAGCAAGAACAAGTCAGGCCAGAGACTTGTTGAACTCGGCATCCTATCTGAGACAGTGGCCCACGTGAGGTGCAAAAAGCAAAGAAGCACAGATCAAGTGGATGCTTCTTCCCTGATACACTCCTGAGGAGTGAGGCGACCTGCAACTCTAGAACTTCCCAAGGGAGCATAATCTGAATTACTAGGTAATTAGAATTTTCCCTAGAAAAAAAAAAAATCCGATCACTTTTAAACTGAATTCTGCGAAATTCTGGTAATATTGTAGAATTGCTTATATTCTAATTAAAGTTTTTAATGTCAGCAAAGAAAGTCACTGGAAGGGACCATAGGTAGGTCACCAGCCATAGATTTCTGATTAAGTCATTGTGGTTTATTATTGCTGCAACATCTAAAGAAGTCTCAGAAAAGATATGAGTGTTATGCTGAGAACTGTACCAAAATGTACAAAAATAAGTGGAAACCTCTGTTCAATGAATTTGTGGCAGATAATGAGGCTAAGCATGAAGTGCATTTTTAAAGAGTCACAGTGCTGATCAAAAAAAACCCCAAAAAACATTAAAAGATATTTTTCTTGCAGATCAACCTTACAAAACTACCAACACTTGGGGATCTCCTTCAGAACACTTCATTCATTCATTCCAGCTCATTCCAGATCTGGAAAACACAAGCATCTTTCTTCTTTTCAAAAACAGAGCTAGTGCTGCTAATAAGCAGATGGAGAGTTTTTACAATTACTGGCTGCAAGTCTTGTAAAAATTAAATCCATTTGCTGCTCTTCCACTTAAAATGCATGGTAACAAAGCAACAGAAATTAGCATTCAGCGGTCTCTTAAATCATCCCTCCCTGCTCAAAATGTGAAAATAAACCACCACACACTATATCACCAGCAATCTTACTTTTTCAGCTCTATGATGACGACAAGGATCATGACTGTGTCAAAGGCGAATGACTATTGTCTACATTATTACTTCTGACTGTTCAGAGCATCTGGAGCATGCAAGGCAGAGAGAAAAACTTCCACCACCACTTTCCAAAATCCTTACAAATTAATTGATGGCAATTAACAGTTGACTAGCATTTGAAAACCCTGCAACTCACATGCAGAGGATGTAAAAAGTTTTGCTTCTTCACAACCAAATTTTTGAAGTCACAAGCAACTTCTGCATTAAAAGTGCAGAAATGCTCAAAGTAGCTGCAAAGTTATACACACAACAAAAAATTACATTGGGTACTTTATAATAACATAGTGCAACTCCTCCCCCACAAATCTGTCATTCTTGCCTTCAGAAGTGAGTTGTACCACAGAAATGTGGCACAGAAGTTATGATCCCTTCCAATCCTATATAAACTTATGTCCGAGTTTTCCTTTAATTATCTTTCCACTATTTGCTTGCCATTATTTTCCGAATTATGATTACTTCTACTTACCTCCCAACAAAATGAACTATTATAACTTAAAAATTTATACTCAGCATCCACAAGGATGATCCACTAAGGAGATACGTGAAATATTTTTCACTTATTAAAGTGATGAACCAACTCAGCATCTTCATTATCAACAAGAGTGATTGACACATTCAGGTTTTCTTTTTTTTTAACACCGAAGAAACCAAACCAGAGATTTTGCCACAGATTTTTCCTCTGAGTTAGTTAGATTTGAGAAGCCATCAAAATGCATGGGTATCATTTATCTAAAATTGTAAAGCCATGTAAAAAGAAAAAACAGAATTCTCTGTTTTGATGCCCATCTAAACTACCTTTTTCCTCTACAACTGTTGTGATTAGTAGAAAGTTTTTAACAATTAAATGCTTTTTCATATGAGAAAAGCACCATAGAATCTTTAAATTGTAAATAATGTAAGTCACAAGTCAAAAATAATGTAAGGAATAAACCTAGCTCTACTGTTTGCATAGGAAAACTAGACTCAAGTGCATATAAAGGTTACCAGGTAGAGGGGAATAATCACCTTCCTGGCATTTGTTTCAGACTTGTTTCATGTAAAAACATTGGTTTTGTTGTTGTTCAAACTGACAGTCTTACCTATTGTCTGGCTCATTGCTTTTTAGCCATGAGAATGGCAATTATGTCCTATTTTATTTCCTTGTCCTAAATTTTGCACCCTTCAAAAAGTCTACTTAACCTGGTATGTTTTAGTCCACCATTCCACCCCATAAACTATTTAGGAAAAAATATATCTCTTTCTCTTCTTCTCCTCCTCCAGTTACTACAGACTGAGGCTGATGGCAGTTTCTCAGTCCAAAGAGATGCTTTGGACCTTCCTTTTTAAACCAGCAAGCAAACACCATACAGAAACTCTTATATCCTTCCAACACACCACAAATATCTCACATTATAAGGATTAATCTGTTGAGTTCCATAAAAGAGGAACAAGTAAATAAAAGCTTCTGTAATGTGTCCTGATATACAGCTATATAATCTGGTTTTACAAGCAACTATGTAAAACTGGTGCATTACTATCCACAATATTAATCCTTTTCTCTGTACAAGTCTGCAAAGAACTTGCCAAAAGGCAACATGATGCTTTATCTATAATTGTCACAAATAAAAGGTCTTTTCTTCACGTTCTGCCTTTAAGATAATACACTATTAGACTGGGATGTTTATTTATTTATTCTTTTTATACAAGTAATTATACTATTTTCCCATTCTAAAAGATACCAAAGTGTTCCATATCCTAGACAAATTACATTATTACTGGAACATACCAGATTCACAACTGGGCAAGACCAATTTTTTTTTTTACTTTCATGATGTTTCAATGTACTTCAACAAATGTTTATGCTTAAAAAAACCCATAGTGCTTTTCCAGTTAGCCATAACAATTAAAGATTTAAATTTAAAAAAACCAAAAACCATAAACAAAAAAAGCCCAGACTTACCTTCACACTTCTCCCTCATCTAATCAAGCAAATAAAAAAAACTTCAGTCTGTGAAACGCACTCCAGGGAAGCTAAACTCTTCTCTAGACAAGCCTGGCTAGAGCCATCACCCTCTACAAAATCCATGCTGTCTCAAAAGCTCCTCTCCCTCCTTATGTCTGTACAGAAAGCTTTATTAAAAACAGGAGGTAAGCATAAACTAGGCTAAGTGAAAGAACACCCTCCAGAAGCCGTGCAGAGCAGCAGGTGGTAGAGAACTACAGCTACAAAGGGTATCCACTGCACTAACCAAGTGGAGACTCACTTGCAACATTGTCTTTTAGTATGTGACTTCTCAATGGCCCTGCAAAGGAAGCACCGAGGGTGGTGATAGCAAAAAGGACAAAAATCATACACGCTGAAAAGCCCACAGCAGACAAACATGGGAATAGCTGTAGGGGAGTCTACCAAGGACCATTCTATCCCCCTACTTTTGTCTCCAGCTATGATTAATGTCAGATGTTTAGGGAAGAGTTTAAAACAGGACAAGCATGCAGCAGGGTTGCTATAGAAGAGTCTTCCTGATTCCAGTTTGTGGCTACAACTAGAGGCAAGATCTTTGTATTAAATTCTTAACAGATTTGTCTTGTCTTTCTTTAGTTTGTCCAGTTAGTCTTGAACCCATGTAATCTTTCAGCATCTGCGTCATTCTGTGACAAGAAACTCAGCAACTCATATCAACTGGATGAATAAACTCCATTTTAATGCTGAATCAACCTTCTAGTTTCACTTGATGTGTCTTAGCACGAGACAGCCCCCAGTCATTCAGTTTACTTCTTATCTATTTATGAGGCATGGATTTCTTTCATGCCCTCTCCATAACAATCTCTTTATAAGGTTGAAGATTTCTATTCTCTAGAACGTTTTGCTCCTACTAACTTGCTCTGAAGCTTCTTGAGTTCCACTGCACCTTTTTTCTTATGAATGGAAAGACCAAAGTTACTATCCGCAAGTAGAGTTTGTGTGCAAGCTCAAGGGATTATTAAAGTTGTGGTGTTTTTAGAAGCCTTTCAGAGTACTTAAAACCCAGAACAAACCTCAATCCTTCTCATACCTGACTATTTAGGTCAGGACGAAGCTGCTCTGCCCATTTTGTCTGCCTTCACAAGAAGACAGTTCTAGTCTGGTTTTCTCACTTAGCTTTAACGTTCCATTTCCCATGCATAGGAAGGTGTCAAAGGTGTCTGCAAAACACCAACAAGTTTGCTGCAATCAGTGTTTCTAAAGAGTTGCAACCAGATGAGAGTACTTGGTGGCACAGGACTAAAATGTTCCATTAGGCAAGACAAAACCAGTGAACTGACACCAAACAGGTGAAGGTGAATGGGGACAAGAGAATGAAATAGTGACGGTGCTGAGAAGAGGAGACAGAGTGGGAGGAGAACGACTAGGACTGAGTCAAAAAGAATGCCACTGTGCTGGGACTGAGCAGTGAATCAACAGCCATGTGCAACAGCTTCTCCATGTGTCCAGGAAGCTGGAATAACAAAGCTCAGCTGAAGTTGTGAGTAGTGGGAAAGATATCATATGAAGTAACAATTCCATAGCATATTTCCAGAGAGATTGAGGACAAAGATAAAACCAGCAGGTAGTCAAGGCTGTTGCCCTCGTCTGAAGGCAAATAATGTTATCCTAAGGAGGATAAAAAAGGATGAAGTAGCTGGCCTATACACAAGAATGTGTTAATAGACTCCTACAGAGCAGGCAAAATCCTCTTTAACATATTACAGCTATGGAGTTAGAGACCATCTCCACAGAAAGGGTTAATCAGTCACCAGGGTTGTTAGTCTGGAATATGAGTATCCTGATAACAAAAGAACTGTAAATCTCAACTGTCATCTACAGATGATTCAGATGTTTGGACAGAAACTGCTTATCACAGAACATGACACAGACCCTGACAAACTGGATATGAGAGGCATTATATTTTCATACCATCCCAGTCCCTTCTTATTGTTCCCAAGAAAGCCACCCCTCACCCAACAACATTTCATACCTCCAAATCTCTCAAGTTCTATTATACATAGTCTCAATTTTATTCCATTTGTTCTGCCCCTCTCTTATCGATCTAACACACTTCCACACTGCAATGGGAGCCAGGAACAAAGTTCATGTTCCCCATACCTTACCATGAAACTGCATTCTTTACAAGCTAAAGACACAGTGCTATGACTTAAAAAACCCCAAATCAACCACAAAACAAAACCTCACAGAACTGCTTTCTTCCATATATAGAGGTGGAAGGAGCTTCATTCATTAAAGACAGATACACAGGAGTGTCATCCATTAAAGAGAAACACACTGGGAAAAACCCCAGGGGTTTTTAATAACCCTGAGGTTAGTTTAGAATTCTTTCTAAACTTTGGTCTTCCTGTATTTTCTAAGATATTCTAAATTTACTACTAGATCTTCACAATGCAATATATTCTACAAAGAGCTGCTACACACTAACCTTCACTACAAAAGGAACTTTTCTGTTTTGGTGAAAATTGACAAGGAACTCATTAGAAGGGGAAGCCTAAATACAAGGATAGTTGGATGATTTTGGTACACTTCATGCTTTACTTGTTCTACCAAGAATTGGTTGACCTTGGACATTTAGGTGTCTTATTTTCACTTAAAAGGCATTTTAAAGGCAGCACTACACATGCTTTTTTTTTTTTTGAGACAGACATATGCATGCCTTTCTTATACTGCTGCCACAAACCTCAACACCAGTAAAATTCACTTGTGAAAAGATGAAAGCTGCAACTGCACTAGGAGCCTTGAAATGACATGCAGTGCTTTTTTTCCACAACTGGTTGCAACAAACATCCTGGGTAGTAAAAGAAAACTTTACTTTCTCCGATAAATTAGGTCCCTCTCCTGATGCCATGGATTAACAAAATGGTGACAGAACCAGCCACTAAAAGACCGTAAAATTATTTTTAAAGCACCGTGACAGCCCACAACAAAGACTGAACCAAAGGCTTTTAGAGAATTCAAGTCATTAGCCAATCTACTCTGTTCAGGTCTTCTTCCAGAACTAGAGTGTTTAGAAAGTACATTTATAAGAAAGAGAAATTATTAATACTGGTCCTATGTATTCCAATAAAGTTCTCTTCCACCATTTCTTCAAAATTAATTTCCAACAAATTAAAATCAATCTCTTCTCCAATTTATCCTGAAAACTCCTGAGATAGTTTGGAAGACAAAGCAAAACAAATCAAAACTCAGCAGCTTTCTCATTGCACTCATGATCCTTTGCAGAACACAAAACTATTAGCAAATTATCCATAATAGCAAACAACAGAAAGCCTCATCAGAAGTGAGTAAACCAGCAAGACAAAAGCCTTTAACTTTCTATTAATGCTGTTAATTCCTCTGGCTTTATTCTCTCTCTCCTTTCAAAGGAGAGCACTGCACTCCCAGCAGTGCATGCTCCGCTCATCCCTGTAGCCTCTTCTGCTGCAGCACCAGGCAATTACCAACAGGAGACCTTCTTTCTTTGCTTCATCTTTTTAGATAGAGGTCAGGGCCCTGACAGAGCAAGCATATACCACTTTGTTTCTCCCCGTTACTCCTGAAGATCCTCTGTGATGCTGTCAAGATCCATGCCTCAGAGAGGTACCAGATCTGAGGAAATGCAGATGCCTTGTGTGGCATGCAGCTGCAGGAAAGCTAACACAGGCCTCTTGAATCTTGTTTAAAACACCAGGCAGACTTGGGGAGGATGTGGGAAGACCACAAAGAGAGGGGCATTCAATACATGGATGCTAAGATAGCAATGCTGTCAGCTGCGCTTAAAGTTGTTGCTCTCCAGAGCTGTGTAAGCTTAAGGCTCAGCTGAAGCCTTAAGTTAAACAAAGCAGAGGGGTTGGATTAACATTCACAAACTGCCTGGTGCTTCAAACAACATAAAAATACACTCTGGGAGTGACAGCTCAAGGCAGCAAGGTCTAAAGTCTGTTTATGTCACTGTCATATGTGCCATGATCCATCAGATTTCATACATCCAGAATATGGTACACAGAAATCTCTGCTAAACTTAGTTAGTAAGTCATCCAAGAATTCCACAAACTAGGCACAAAGAAGCACATCTACCTCAGTGACACTGTGGATTCACCTACAAAAGCACCTGTATCTATGAAAACTGTCATCAAAAATGCTTCCTTCAAAATGAACATCACGGACTTCAGGCATTTTTACACCACCAAAAACACATGTAATGTGTATCAAGACACTCATATAACTTTGTCCTTGAGGAAGACAATGAACCAATTCAGCCACACTGACATTTGAACCCCTGTGTTCCAGAATTATAAAGAAAAATAGTCCCAAGATAATGTAAACCATCAAAACAAGGACTATCTGAGCCACTTAGGTATTAGCTAAACAAGTATCACCAGTCCTGTTTTAAACTTAATGGGGTCACTGTTTAACTACAGACTGAAAAAAAAAACTAGTTATAACACAAATAGCTATAGTGCACCCAGAAACATCCTGCTTCCTATTCTGATAATCTGACCAAAATCATGGAAACAAAGTTGAGAGGACAAATATTGTCTGTCACTAAGGAAAAAAGCTTCAAGGCTTGATTCCTGTATCAGAAGATGCAGACACATCCCTGCAGCCAGGATGCAGCAGAAAGCAGCTGGTGCACAGGTTCAGTTTTGTCTGGTCATTCAAGTATAAATCCTTTCACTCTGCAGGCATGAATGCAAAAGGTGTCTGTTTCTGTACCACTACTTACTTGCAATCTGCTGACCTGTAGGTCTTGCCTAAAAGGCCAGCTGAAGACCCCAGTTCTACCCAGGAATATAAGGTTCCTGGTTTTGGCAAGATGAAGAGGAGAGAGACAGGAAAGGGAGAAGGACGCTGCCCAGATAGGTTATGCTGTCTTCATCATTCAAGTTTTCCAGGATCCAACTAGATAAAGCCCTAACCTGGTCTGACCTTATATCTGAGACTGTCTTGTGAAGGTTGAACTGGAGAAATCTGGAAATTGTTTCCAACCTGAATTATTCCATAAATTACACATTTAGAAAAAATTGGAAGCTTGTGAGTATTTTGTATATACTTTAATACACTTCCTTCAGTAGTGAACTGACAAAAGTAAGTGCTTGCAATAACCCAGTCATATCATCACCCTTTATCCATGTCAAGTCATCAGTCTGACAGGATGACACAAATTCCATTTGCCATAATAATGATTCCCTGCCTTGAGATAACCTGCTTTAAATTCTGTTACACAACAATAGTTCTAGACTCATTTCTAATTACCAAGCCAATGTTAGTTATAATTACCATTATAATGGATCAAGAAAGCCAGGAAACAAAAGCAAGTCCAGAAATAACAGCAAATCTTGGCCTGATCATCTTTTAAGCGACCTCTTCAAAATTTCATGAAGTATGTTGAATTCCCCCAGTGTAATGCCACATAAAGACAGAATTTGTTTTGAGGGCTTTTTTTTTTAAGAGCCAGGTTAAGACAGTATAAATCCATGAACTAAACAACTGAATGAACCTTAATTTGAAAGATCAGAAGCCCTCAGGTAAAAGACACAGACCTACAGATATCCATGCAGGAAGGACTTCTAAAATAATGTATTCTTCACTCAGGGAAAACCCCAAAATAAACCTTTTGCACAACATTAAAATAGTTTTTGTACATTATTCAGTATCGCATCAGATCATCAACTGTCAGGGCACACAGACTGCAGCACAATAGAGGGCTGAGAATGTGGCAGGGATTTATTAAAGAGTTTTGAAACACATAATACATGGAAAATCTCTTTTTCAGCTGTTTGTCTTCATTCAGCATAATAGTTTGGGGATATTACCACTCTCTATGTATTCCAGTCCCTACCAGGTGCCTATGTGAGAGCTGGAGAGGGACTTCTTACAAGGTCTTGTAGCAACAGGGCATGGGGGAATGGCTTTAAAATTAATCAGGGCACCTATAGAATAGATATTAGGGAGAAAAATTTTACTGTGATGGTGGTGAGACACTGGAAAAAGTTGTCTAGAGAAGTTGTGGGTGTACCACCTCTGGGTTTGAAGCTGGATGATCTTTACTTTTTCTTCCAAGCCAAACCTGTCTATGGTTCTGAGATTCAAAGGGAACAAGCTCTTAACCATGTGACTTTTTGATAAATTTTCACCCAAACCAGAAGATCAGCAGGAAAGTGTCAACTGCACTTATTAGTGTGCTGTGCATATAAAAAGGATGTACTGTAACCAGTTAAGCTTTATGCTACATAGCAAATACATAAAACTAATTCTTCAAACCATTCTGGCATAAACCTCACTTGCTCCCCATGTCAAGCAAGCAAATCTGGGTACCCATCAGAAACTGATAAAGTGGATTTACCAGAAAGGGCACAAAGAGAAGACCATACTCTTGTAAGATACCAAAATTATATACTCCATACAAATGCTGGCCTACTTTAAGGGATTAAGTGTTTTGAAGAAGGGTTGAAGTGGGGAAGATGATGCCACTCGGTGCAAGAGCCAGAAAAAGTTCCCAGTTTCAGAGGTAATGTGGAAGGGGAGAGGAATTTAGCTATAGGAGCACACATTTTCATTTAATTCCTAGCATTTAAATATTTATTAGTTTAAAATAATTCATAGATTAGCAGCTAAAATATGGAACTCCAGCTCACAAGACAAAAAGTCTCTAGACAAGTTTGGCAAAAAGTAGTCACTACCAGTGCATAGGGAGTTTTCAATTTTGAAGTGATTACATTGCACTCTTTTGAAAAACATGCATGCTGAAAAACTAACATTAATGGTTAATCTCTATGTTAATACCATGTTCTCCAAGAAAAGTTCCCCTAGGTATCCACCACTGGTAGCTGGAAATCAAGGAACTGTAAGAATAGAAACATCTGGGGTCACCTTGTCAGATCTTAGTCCCGCATCATCTTGAGCAAAAATTCAACCACTTATAGGTCAAATGAAAGCTAACATAAAATAACTTTCTCATCCCCTAAAAATAGCTAAAGGAAAGTAAAGCATGGTCCTGTCATATCTTGCACATGCTTCCTTCAAAAATTCTGAAGACAAAAATTAGCTGTTACCACAAGGCCAGCTTCAACTTGCCTTCCTCATTATCCTCTATCAAGCAGCTTTACACATCAATAGTGGATAGCTGATGGGAATGACACAGCACAGGGACTTGGAAAATAAACTGAGTCGTGACTGCAGCTTTACAGCCTAGAGATAAGCAAGAGTCTTATCTTCCAACCAAAACAATACATGAAGCTTTTCTATGCAGTTCATATCATTGAATAGAAGTATTTTTTTAATTAGATATATTAGTATATAAGGGAGTTGGGGAAGAGATTTCCCAGTAGAAACATAATACACTCGTTCCAAAAGTAAATACTACCATAAAGATATTTTGGCAGTAATCCTAAACCTCCAGAATCTCTTGGTATTTGGCATATTTTGAAGTGGCATAAAAGAAATTTCATGGTCTTTTGATTATCCACACACTCCATTAGATTATAGATATTTAGTAAATACCACAAAAATGATGATATATCAACATTTGGCTTTTTTTTCCCTTCCCTCACCATGAACTAGGCCACAAAATTAACAGGCCTTTTTAAAGAATACTCATACAGCAAATGACCTCCTATAGTGAATAGTGCTTTTCTATTCTCTCTTGGAAATGTCTCGGCTTGCCTGCAGTTTTTTCCTTGGAAAACAGCATATCCCAAGTAAAGCAAAACAAAGACTGCAACAGGCAGAGAAATCACTGGGGATTTACCCTCTGGCATACACTGAATTCCCAGAAGAGAGTTTTCTGGTGAGGGTGACCACCCAGCAAAATTCCCACAGTGTGGCACTCCAGCTGGGATGGGGGAAGAGGAAATCTGTAGGGACAATCTCAGTTTCTCAACGTACCCACATCTTTTGTACTAGCATAACTACTCTGGTTAGATTTAAAAAGTTTTTATTACAGTATGGTTGCATCCCAAAAAACCCTCTCATGAGCGCCATTAACATGAACGTGTCTCACAACATTTATCCAGCTTTCCATGTACACTGGGATAAGTCATGCTGGTGCAATAAAAACAGGACAACTTTTACCACTTGCATAAATCTCAATTTTGTTTTCACAGCTTTATGCAGACCATGCAGCCTCTTCTGATGTCAAGACTCGGGCTATATAAAATAAGTTCTTCAAAACTTGCTGAACTCTAAGTGGGACTGACATCCACAAAAGCCTGACTAATGCCAGGTCACACAAGTTGCCACAGCCAGACCCACTGCTTCACAGAATCAATTAGGTTGGAAAAGACTCCAAGATCATCGTCCAACCTATGACCGAACACCGTGTTCAACTAAGTGCCATATCCAGTTTTTCCTTAAACACCTTCAGGGATGTTGACTCCACCACCCTCCTGGGCAGCCCCTTCCAGTGTCTGACTCTTTCTGTGAATAAATTCTTCCTGGTGTCCAACCTGAGCCTCCCTTGGCACAGCTGGAGGCTAATTCTTTTGTCCCCTCAAGTATAACCTGGGAGTAGTCTGACCCCACCTGGCTACACCCTCCTTTCAGGTGGTTGTAGAGAGTGATGAGGCCTCCACGTTCCTCAGACCGAACACCCCCGGTCTCTCAGCTGCTCCTCATCACACTGGTGCTCCAGACCCTTCGCCAGTTCCATTGCCCCTCCCTGGACTCGCTCCAGCCCCTCAATGTCCTTCTTGTAGTGAGGGGCCACGGACAGAGTCCCTGTCCCGCCCTCTGGCCCCAGCAAGGCAGCAGCACTCTGCCATGGGGCTCATTCCTGGGAAACTGGAGGCTGCTTTCTCTCCTGTGCGAGCAGGACTCCCTGTCACACTCACTCGCGAGCATTTTAATACAGAATCGATCCATAAACGAGTTGCAATGAGGCTTTAATCCGCTTCGCTGACAGCCTGGCCCGCGGCCCCGCCGGCCGAGGTTCCCGGGCCTGCGGTGCCCTCTGCCGGGCTGCTCCAGCACCGCTCCCCGGTGGATCTGCTCTCGCCGCCCCCACACCCGCACCTCCTCCGGCCCGTGTTCCCGGCGGCCGGGCCAGCGCTGCCCCTTCCCGCTGCCCCTTCCCGCTGCCCCTCCGGCGGTCACAGCCCGGCCCGGCTGGAGCTTCTCCGCCACACGCCGGGGAGCGCTGCCGGCCCTGGGCTCCCTGCCGCACCAGCCCCCAGCTCCGGAGAAAGCAAATCACAGAGTGACGGAGTCAGTTGTGTTGGAAAAGCCCTTGGAGATCATCGAATCCAACCTCAACAAACACCACGTCAACTACACCACGGCCCTAAGTGCCCCGTCCAGACCTTGTTTGAACACCTCCAGGGACAGTGGCCCTGCGCAGCCCATTTCAAATGTTACTTTGGCCTACGGTACCATCATCATGTGTCTCTTTTCATACAGGTCAGTTCATTTTAAGATACTAAATAAACATCTATAGTTGACACAGAATGCTTATTTAGAAATAAAATTACATTTTCTGCAGTAAAAAAAAAAAAAAAAAGCTACCATATCTTAGCCAGTAATATTCCATTCTCACTGCTTTCCCTTTCTGGAGCTCTGCAATCCTCATCAAATCCTCATCAATGAAAAGGGAGTCCTGCATGTAGTCCTTTACTCCATCATGCTCTATTCCCAACACCTGGGTTTTTAGATAGTCTCAGTCTCAAAGTACTAAAGAGAAATAGGAAATGGTCTCTCACCCACCACACTACAGGAAATTAGGGCACCAACTTGTCACAAGCAGCCAGGGACTGTACAAAGTCCAGATGATTATCTCTAGTGAGAAACTCACTCACCTGATGACTTTTTGCACACACATTGACATACAAGAATTTCAATTTTAATATAAGAACAAGCTGCTTCACTGCAAGGGTAACCAAGCACTGGCACATGTTGCCAGAGAAGTTGTGGAGTGTTTGCTCTTGGAAATACTCAAAACAAAACCCGACACAGCCCTGAACAGCCAGCTTCAGCTGCCCAGATGTGAGTAGAGGGGCTTGACTAGGCACTCTCCAGAGCTGCCTTCTCACCTCAGTCACCCTGTGATCCAGTGACCACACTACCAAGCTCTGTGTGAGGGGCACAGCTTGGTTTTGAGGTTTGGCAGTCAAAGAAATGCCTTGAAATTCTTGTGTACAGAATTCCTTCTGAAAATATAAGGTAAGCAAAATCTTCACACTGCCCCGATTCAAATGCAAACAAATACATTCCATAATTATAGCAGCAGCTTTTTTCCTTAAACTTGGAACAGGTTCTCACCTTACAAAGCTCATCACTCTCCTCTTTGACAGGCAGAGAATTAGTATTTGTGCAAGAATCCGAGTCTGATATCTCTACTGAGCTGTCCTCTTTTTCTGACCTGTCACACTGATCAGTAGAATCAGTATCCTTCTCCCAGTCAATAAGCTCCAAGTCATCTAAAATAGAAGATTGGTAAAAAGAGTTTTTCTTAATCACCATCTATTACAAGCACAAAGTCAGAGTAATACTACAGCTATCCTGAACTTGGGGGAAGAATTTCAAAATTATTTTTTACCTATGTACCTGATCTTTATGTTTAAGTATTTTGTGTCTCATAAAGGCTAAATTCTACTAGGCGAAAATATTCTGTGAGGAAGGATAAAAATCACATATATACAAAAAAAAAAAAAAAAAAAAGATTTCCAAGTACTGTCTGCAAAGAGGCAGTACATTTAACTGCACAGGTAGGTAAGGTTGTTGTCTTTAGTTATTATTAATTTTTCCATGGTTTACTTAGGGGCCTTTTTGCCCAGCTGCATTGGATTTGCCATGTGAAGTTGTTCAGAATTCACTGATCTAAGCACATACCATAAACAATGTTAACTAACATCTGCTATTAGCAGTAACCCTCACAGTGGAACAAAAAAGCTAGTTGAAATGGTCACCTCCTAGAACTCTATGCTGAAATATACAGGTCTGCAAATCAAATCTTTAAGCAAAGAGTGAATTGTTGAGGACAAATTAATAGAAATAGGAATAAGAAAAGATGGAGGTAAAAAAAACAACAAATAAAAAAGCCCCAGACAAATCCACAATGAAATGTCAATAAACAAACAGATGCACACAGAAATGCAGAAAATTTTTTTCCACCATTCTCAGGACCATGTGGTATTTAATGCAACTCCAAAAGTCTATGGTAACTCCAAGGATCTACTGAAGGGCACGGAAACCTGAGCTGCAGTAGCACCCTCACAATCCTTTAGGTCCAAATGCCACAAGGTACTGAAAAAGATAATTTCAATGTGTTTTGCATAAATGAGCATGTTTAAAGGAGAAGATATAAAAGCTTTTCAGGGGGTTGCTTTTTTTGCTTTTGTAAATGTCATATTTCTAACACTGGAATAGTCATGTACAGGGGAGAGGCAGCAGAGAAAGAAGGCACTGCACCATGCTCCAGGCATCTGTACGTATCCATGAACTGTGGCAGTACCTTCTGTACTTGGCAGTGCCTCTGTAATCTAAATACTAGTTTCTACATTGACCTTTCAGACTCTGAAGTCACCCAGAAAAACACACAGCTATATAGTGCTGCCTCCTTCTACACACACAGATGCATTTCTGTCTTTGACTATGAGGAAGCTTCATCAGAAATTTTAAACACAGACACCGCAATCAGGTAGTGTAAAGAAGTTTCATTTGAAGCTGTGTGATAAGTTGCATGCAACTTGTGTCAACAGAATAAATTCCTTGATGAATACAAAAAAAAATCCATTTTATCTTGTCACACTGAAGTACTAACACTCAAAGTGAACTTCACATGAAAGGGAACATCTCTTTAAAAAATACCTTTTCCCTACTGTCACCACACCTACAACTATACCTATATATGCACACAGAGAGGCACATGAGATACAATGCTAAAATTAGTGCATATGATGGTTACTTCAAAAAACACGGAAATTACAGTTCTTTTACTGCCCACTGCTTTCAAGATATTTTTGGGTTGAGAAGAAAAATATGACAATTATTGGACTTCAAGCAGATACATAACACATCAGGATTTCTTCACTAACACAGAGAAACCAAGTTTTGCTATCTTATAAGCATAAAAATATGTCTGTGTATTGTCTCTTACCAAAAAAAAGAGGAAGATTAAAGCCTGCAGGATATACTTGCAGGGGACAAGTGAATGATATTAATGGTAGGTTAGAAAAATCCTATTCAGCAACACATTGCAGTTCAGAAAATGAACAGTCCTTCCTTTTTGAAAAGCGGAAAATTACTAGGAATAACAAAAGATAGCCATCAGATATGTCAATGAGAGTTATATAGATGAAAGAAGGAAGATTTTGCATTTTTGTTTAAAACCTAAGGAGCATATTTCAGCAGTTCATATTTCACATGGAACAGAAAGTCATCAATCAGTCAACCTATTTGCTCAGCCAGACATCCAGGATCCAATCTAACTGTAATATTTCAGATCTAGCTGAAGTAACAACAGGTTAGGTTAACAAAGTCAACCTAACTTATTTTATTTTGTAAAGACTTCCTAACAAGTTCTAATGAAACTTATACATTATCCCAATTAACACTTCTATAATAGAGCATACAATTTTTCTGTCTTCAGCTGCACTCTTTAATCAATTTCTCTCCCCTGTGTCATTTCCTGGTCCATGAATTAGAAAGGAAGTTCTAAGAACCGAACTCATGGCTGTTCACATAGTGCAGCTAACAGGGGAAGCAAGGAAGACTGTGTTCTGAAACAAAAATGCATGGCACAGAAGATGGTGCTATCTGCAGCTGCAAAGCCTGCCATATCTAGTCAGTAGATGCAGACAACTGTGCTCCTTTTACTCCAAGGTTTAAAGTTTTTGTACATAATTAGATTACTCTATACCCAGATGAGCTTTATGAAAAACAAAAAACAAACCCCTCCAACTGATCTAACCAAAATAGGAATGGATCATGTCATTTTGTCAGAATGAGCTCAAGAATATTTTCATTACAGCACCTGAAATGGACAAGGTTTCTTGTTAAATCTTGCATTTGAACTTACCTTCACTAATTCTGTCCTCTAACAATAAATCATGTCTGCTAGGTGATTCCTTTGTTTTGGAAGCATCACTTTTTTTGCTCTGCAACCTTGGAATCAATTTATTTCCATCATCTGAAAAATCACTGCCACTAGAGGTCCATATTATGTCCTCAGCTTCCTTAGAGCTTTCAGCAGCAACAGCTCCTATGAAAAAGCATTGCAAAGTGTTAGATTGTTACAGAAATGCAGTTTTGTTAAATTTAAAAGTATTGAAAATTAAACTGTACTATTTCTAATGGGAAAAATTATAAATTCTGTTACTAGGCATCAGAGATTAATACTGAAGCATTAACTCACGTGTATTTCTTATTCAGACATGCATTATTTTCAGTTTAATTCTCCACAATAAATGCTAACACTTCATTTTAGACAATGGGGCTACCACTGTGTCCTTCAGCAGTGTGAGGAAAAGTCAGGACTGTCTGACGTTTAGTCCCCCTACACACAGTCCTAACACTCCTCCACTCCCCCACATGTACCCTTGTAAAATGCTGTCTGGTTTAAAGAAAGACTGTCCTTAGAATTCTGGGTTTGGGAGCTCTCTGACTTTATCCAACAAGTAACAAAGGAATAATAGTATTCCACCAGTAGAGATTATTCTTCAGTTTTCTCCTGAGAGGAAAAAAAAAAACAACTTCTAAGGTGTTGAAAAGAAAAGCTGGTGTGTTTTTGAAGTAAGCCATTTTAATTCAAAATAACTTTCTGCATTATTTTTAATCACAAAAGCAAGGAGAAAAGGATTCATGCTTAGCATGGAGCATACGGAACTAGGAAGGCAGAATTTTTCACTTCCTACCACTTCTAAAATGTTATAAGTAAATGGGAATTTAGATAATTACTGGGGGTTTGAAATTAGGCAGAAGGGCCCAGAAGCGAAAAACACCACCACATCTCCTCCTGCAACATAGAGAGGTTCTTCTTCGAAATCTAGAAAAGACAGAACCTCAAAAGGCAAAAAAAAAAAAAAAAGGCCCAGTAGGTCACCTACTTACATCCAATAGAAGCAGCACAGCTGCTGGAGCAAGCAGAAATAGAGACTGAAAACACCACCCCCTCTTTCTTTCCTTTCCTCTGGGTTCAAAAAAAACAGAAGGAAAGAACTAGAAAAAGTCAGTAAGCCCTCCTCTTTATTCTGACTAGGGTTCTTTTTTTAATGCCGATATTAAGCAAGTCAAGGGCACACTGTAAAAGCAAGAGGTTGACAAAACTCTGATTTTCTACCTATTGCTCATATTTACAAAATATGTGCTCTCTCATGCCTGCTTGTCTGTCTAGAAGATGACAGAATAATCTCACTTTCAATCTATACAGCTAAGGGCTATTTTTCATTTCCTCCTAATAAAATGTGAAGCATTTAAATATCCCATCCCTTTTATAATACACACCATATACAGCATTAGTGATGCTTCTTTCACCTTTCAAAAGCAATAGCTGAGTGCCTGCAGCTTTGCAGAATAAATTTCTGGCACTATGGGTGAATGATGAGCCCCACCACAACAGCGAGAGGCTGTGTGTCTTATCAAAATTAGCTTCTAATTACAGCAACAGAAGAAGAAAGCAACCAGTATTTTGAACTAACTTTTACCCCAATACAGGTCAAAATAAAGTAACCATAGTCTGAAATAAAACAATAGTATGAGATAATCAAAACATACTAGAAGCACTTTCAGCAGATGTTAACAGCGGTCCAAGATGCTTCTTAATCCTGGATTTCTTATTAGAAGGCCTCTGGGACTATATTAAAAAGAGACAGATTTAATCACTAAGACATTAAAAACAATTTTAACATGAATCAATATAGTCAAAGCTGTTGTTACTCACCTACCAAAGTGTAGCAGAACAATTTCAAATTAAATATAAAAATTTTAAAAGACTGTAATATAATGAGGTACTAAAGCATGAGAATAAAATCTGAATTTTCATGGATTATGAAAATACAAAATTTTGGTGACTATGACAGAAATCACATGTGACCTTGAGAAGAATAGGAGCCAGTCTTTTCAGCACTAAAATGTCAAAAGTGGGCAGAAACAACATGCTTGATAAAGCATGTGTCCTCTTGAAAAGTTACAGAAATAATTACTTGGTTGCCCTGTCTCCGACTTTACTAAATCCCATAAGATATGCAACACTGTGACTGCTCAGTACCAGAAGAACAAACAGAAAAGCAGCTTGGATCAGCACAAAATACTTTTCATTCAGATCTGGCTGATCAAGCAGGATTTTCTACACTTAATTCACTATTACAAACACTATTTAGGTCTAGCAAAAAATCTTCAGATGCAAACTGTGTTGCATTTTTGTTCCACATCTTTTAGGAAATCTAGCATTCCATCCCAAATGTCAAATTACTTTTGCATCTTTCAGTGTATTATTGAAATTTTCTAAGCGATAAATGCTATCTAGAACACAACATATTAACATATGCTCTGCAAGTTACACTAACAAGTTAAGACAATGTCCTTATGTAACTGTGCTTTCCATTTTCTGTCTATTTTGGCAGTTGCAACAACATGCTGTTAGTTTGGAAACAACACCAAAAGAAAAGGCAACATCTTATTATTCACTCGAGCATGGAAATTCACTGTCAGTTTGCATTTCTTTGTTACACCACTAAGGCAGCCTTTTACCTCCAGCACTGAAGTGCTCTCAAAACCATCCCCACACCTAAGCCACGCATTGGAAATCGAAGTAGCAGACACTGATGTCCTGACATTTGATTTTTTCAAACCTAGGGGTGTCTCATCCGGGAATGGTGTGCGTTCTGCATTCCAAAGTCTCTTCCGCTAGAGAAAGTAAAAACAAACCCAGTCAAACAACAGTGTAGACATAATCAATTTCAAGTTAAATTTATTCACTCTAGATTGCCCCTAGTATTTTCTGAATGTTTACAAACAAATTCCAGCTTCTGATGAGCTCAGGAAAAAAAAGTCTCAAACATTTGCAAGCATCTTTTATGCAGCACGAAATAACAACAGCACCACCAGTATCAGGGGTAAATTAAATTTTTGATAAGTACACTTTCTGTTAGTCTAAGTTACATCTCATAGTACCTGATAGCTGCTCAGTGAAGCTGAAAATATTATATTAGTGAGGAGCAACTCACTAAATTCACTGTAACTACATAATGCCTTCAAAGTCATATTTAATGCGCTTTAATTTTGTTTATGCAGGAGGTCACACTAGGTATCACTATACAGCTCGCCATTAAAAATAACTAATCAACAAAAAAAACCCCAAAAAACCCCAAAAAAAACCCAACCAAACAAAAAAAAACCACCCCAGGCTCTTTCAGCTGTAAGAATTACACTTATTTTCACAACCATTTCTGCACCAAAAACATTGCCTCCCCTTACAAGGGATGCCAGAAGTCATTTGGAGCATTAGATAAGTCACAAAACAGGATGTTGATTAGCATCCAGTGCTAATTTCATGCAAGAGATTGTAACATCTGAAAATAGCTGAAGATGAGAGAATTGCCTGTTATCACATCCAAAGCTATCTCTCAGATTCAACACCACTTTACACACAGAAATTGAACTTGAGCACGATAAACATCTTATCCTACTCTGCTACTGAAATTTATCTTAGAAAGAGCTGACTGTGTCATCTAACTACATCTGTCTTCTTCTGATATACTTTCTCTCAAGCAACTACAGGTCCTACCTATAAATTATTCCTCCAAAATTAAGTTAATCAGCACACACATTTTCTGCCAGGCTGGTCAATCAGGACTGTAACATACATATCAAATATATGCACAACAAAAAAACCCCCAAAAAACCAGAAAGTGTAATCACAGAATAAATATGCATATTTGTTTTCTGTAGGGTTTTTTCCAGTGGTCTTGAGAATGAAACCAGCAGTTTCCAAATGCGTACAGTGAGCAGTATCTTACTTCACCCCTCCTGACACATAGTGCTGCTCTGCATGGCAAGAAGACAGAGCAAAACAAATGCACTTTGCAGTTTCCACTGATGATAACTGGCCCTGCTAAGAGCCTCTTCTAAAACTGCCAGGGGTATTTACATCTCAAAGCATCTACTCATCATCAAAGGCAAACTGTCCCCTTAACTACTCCCATAGATATATGAAAGGTACAATCTTGAATCTGATGTGGTATTAAATCCAGAACTAACAGCACTTTGGTAAGGACACGATGTCAGGTAAGGAGACTACAGCAGTTTAACAAGAACATTACAACCCAGAGAGAATTTAAATGCTGCTTCCCTCTCAGTGAAGATGCTGGCCCAAGCCTCGATTTCCAGAGTGCTTAGACAGGAACCTCTGCATTGGGCTGTCCTCTTGGCAAGTGCTTCTGATGGTGTTTAACCTTAGACAGTGCTGGGAGTCCTGGTTATATGCCTGGTTTTGTAGCTTCTAGAAGATTTTGCAAGATACATATTGCAGAGAAAGACTTACAGTATCAAATACAGGTTCCTCTAAAGCTTATTTCTTGAATGGGATGCTGCAGGTTTGAGGAACATGTCTGTGCCAACAGTAGCACCATAGCTTGCAAGCAGGTTTACAGGACACCACTTCTGATGGTCAGTTAAAAGCAGAAATGGTTGCAAATAAGTGAAAATCAATGCACATCATTGCATGCACGAAGAGTTGCATGAAACAGGCTTTGTAATATACTTCAATTGTTAGCAAGTTTAATAAACATAGAACTAGTGAGTCAACCTCTGTTAAGCTTCTTATTCATGTTATTCTTACAATCATGACATTTGCTGACAGACAGCAACCTCAACTTCCCAGTGCTGTCCAATACCAACACAGGAAAGAAAGAGCGTGACATAAGAGGCAGAGGATGAACAGCAGAATGTGGCAGTGGATACACAGCCACTGCTGCACAATTGCCAAGATTTGGGAAGGGGACACCATATAAAAATCAGCAGGATAAAGGCTACATGTTAACTCCCTCTCCCTAAATAAGAAGGGTTAGGATGCAAATAGAAAGGATGTGCTTACAGGCAACAAGGTTAAAAAAGCAAACTGAATAGAACAAATAACTAGGTTTATGTTTCACTTCTATTTAGAGTGCAATCTGAAGTTGCACTGGAAGTGACTTTTAAACAACTGAAATTCAGTGTACTAGACAGTCAAGGCTGTGACAGGCAAGAAGACTTTTCACAATTAATGACTTAATAGCAGAAGAGTTTTATTGAACCCTCACTTCCTTAGCCTGACTAAAGCCAGGGCGGCTCAGGTTTTCAGAGCAGCACTACAGAGCTGTCTCAGGGCAGGTGGTTCCTTGACAAAACAGAAACAACTGGAGTCCCCTCTTCCCCTCCTTCTTTCCGAGCACTTGGTACTTGCCAGACTCTGTGCAGACACAGCAATGATGAACCAAACTGACAGAAAACTTCCTTGGGAAGAAGCACTTGCTATCCACAGCTGCTGCAGCAGCACAAGAAAGGATACAAGGATCAGTGGGACCAGTCCAGCAGCTGCTTGACACTATGGGAGCTTAATTACAACCTGAAGAACCATCAGTACTGTGGACAGTTCTGGTTAATTAGCTTTTTCTTCCATCATGCATCCTGCTCCCCAGATTCAAGAGAATCTGAGACTTTCTGCTACCACCACACAGAAATTTATAGCCACTACAATCACTAAAAAACCTGAAAACAGTCCGTGAAGTCCCAAACCAAGAAAGTACAGAAAAACACCCTGTACATGAGATATTTCTCAGCTTTTGCAAATTCTGGCAGATTCCACTTGGAAGGAAACAAAAGAGAAGTACTTATGATTGTTGATACTGACAGCAGTGACTTTGAGTTCCATGTCTTTAATACAAATACCTTGCCACCATTTCCCACATCCTAGACCATCTTAAAAAACTGGAAAAAAACCCCAAAAAAACCCTAGAGCAAATTAACCCATCCAAATTCCTTGTCAATTTGAATCTCTCCATATAAATGTTTGATGTGAATCCAAGAAACTGGACCTTCAGCTTCAATCCACAGTTACTGAGAGGGCCTGGGAGGAGATGCAAGAGAGCTGAGAGCAGTCTGCAGGGCCTCTGTTTGGCTCTTTGCCTTCAGACATGGTGGGAACAATGCCAATGCTGGGGACAGCACTATCACCCTTCCCCTGCAAAGCCACTTTGGCACAGAGGCGTGGTGTCCAAGGACTTCTGCAACAAGAATACATCTGCTGGCATGCAGAAATGGCAAGTTCTAAAGGCTCTTTGCTTCTGCTCCAGCCTGCTTCATGGCAGCAGAGGAACGAACATTTTAAGGAACTTAATTCTCAGGAATTAATATTTATAATTAAGCTTGCTGTTCCCAAAGAAATGCAGCAACAACTGTGAGTTCTTTAATCTTGAGTCACAAGGTTAACCATCTTTTTATTTTAATCTGAAATAAAAATGGGGCATACAAAAAATAACTTGTGTAATTTACTGAAGGAGTGCATGAAGTGTCTAGAAACACGGTATTGGAATTAAAAAAAAAAAAATCACTGAATCAGGCTCAAAAGAGCTAGAGCATGTAGACCTGCCGTACAGCACAAAATCAAGATTTATTACAAAACAGAGTCAGACAAAAAATCTTGTAAATTGTGTAAGGTGACAGGAACCAAAATATAACCTCTGAAATTTTCAGTTAAAAAGGGGACAGCTAGGATGGCTACATCATAATGGAAATTGCCTTGACCTCTGTTCCCAAAAGCATTGCATTTTGTCTCTGGAGCAGTTCCTCCTAAATGAGTGAAAAAACCCGAGTTACTGCTGTTGGCATTAGTGGGATTAGGACTAAGCCCTCCTCATAAAGGGCATGGCAAGCAACCTTACTTAGTCATTTCCAGTGAGATAAAGGAAAGTCAGCCTACATAGGTAAAGGTGTGAGGAAAAGGGAAGCACACTAAAAAAACTTTGAAAATACATAGTGATTACACAACAGACTACTGCAAGTATGGTGCTGGGGTGTTGAATTTGACTTTGAAATAGATGTTCTTATCTAGAACATCTCCACTCAACCAAGCTGTGTGGTTACTTACGCCCAAGACTTGTTACCCAGAAAGACATTCTGTAAAGTCACTGGGACCATAAACTCAAAGGCTACTCGCTACATGCCCTTTACACTTCAGACAATCCCACTTCTTTGGGGCTATTTCAAAAACCACAGGAAGTGGCCCCAGGAACACATGACCCAATATATTATCTACCTCATATACAAGTGGTATTTCTTTGACACATCACCTTCTCTAACACAAAAAGCAACATCAGCTGAAGGAGAAAACTAGTGATAAAACATTTCACTACATGAACTCCTCCTGCTACTGGCTTTCAAATCCAAAAATTAGTCACTTAAACATCAGTCAGAATTATTCAAATACAATTGATACATTCTTCCTGAGCAGAGTAGAACAAAAAGTATTGAAAGCCACAGCTCTAGTTGCCAGAGACTTTTCATATTAAAAAAAAAAACCAAAAAAACAAACAAACAAACTGATGGGAGCAATTACATAAAAGTATGCAAATATCCAGCACAGACCAACAGCCATCCTCATCTTTCACCTTTGTTCTCATCGCTTCCACATGAAAGTACTCCAACTAAAACATTTCAGCTTGTGTTGGCCTTCAAAAGTCCAATTTGAAGAGAGTACAAAACTGAACTTGACAAGCACCTCACTTTCAGCAAAGTACCATATTCATGATACTGAGTTCTTAAAAGTGTAACTACTGCTTTTAATACCTAGATAAAAAGTTTTAATTTAATATGAAAATATCCTTAGATTTTAAACTCTCAAGTGAGGACTCAAATAAAGGTTGTAGACATGAAGTTATGGTTTGTATTTTTTTCCAGTGAAGATTATTTTCTTACCCCTATGAAAATCAGTATGCATATTTTTCAAAGATGATTCACAAGAACATGTGTGGTGCCTAGAAAGATCCTCATCAAGCTGTAATCCTTCATAAAATAATCTATACTGTATAATCACAGTCAATGACAGCAATGATAACCTGCCATACCATACCTCCTTCTACTCTCATACTAAAGAAATACTAAAACCAAATTAAAATCTTAATTTTCTCATTGCTATTGATGTGTGAGACCAAAACTTTTAAAACACTCTTTCAAAACCTTTCTTTGTGCTCATGATTTTTACTACACAAAATGAAAGACTATTCTCAATGACTTACACTGACATATATAAGATTAACATTTGTCAGGATTTTTTAACCTACACATCCCTTTTTAAGCAAGAGTATAAATTACTATATGCTTACACTGAAAAAAAAAAAACAACTCTCATAGAATAAGAATACTATTGAACTATACTTTGTATTAACAACTACTGGCAAGTAGTCAGAGAGAAATTTGTGATCTATGAAAGGAGTTAAAGCAGAAGTATTTTAGAAAAGCTTACTCAAAATTAAGTTATCAAAAATGTTTAGGATACAATAACAGTATCAGACATTTTTGTTACATCTCAGGTTGGCATGGGTTTTAAATCAATTTAATTAATAGTCAGCAAGTGCACTATTTCCCCTTGATCAGTATAAATTTTCATTCATCAAGGAACATTATCTTTGTCAGCAAAAGGAGTTAGTATTATCACAGGCTATTATTATATTGCAGCAAGAGTTGGTTAAATATTATTTCAGTTAAGTGTGCATTTTTTCACTAGCCAAGAATGTAAAACCTTTCAGAAGAAAACATGCATAGCATCAATTTACAGGTTAATTTATGTGAAGTATAGTAAGTATTTTTAAGCTTGCTGTTGACATTTTCTTCCATTAAAATTTCTTTTAAATGTGCTTATATTTAAACAGCGGTTGAACAGGCACAACAGTATAGACAAAATTCTTTAGGAACCAGATCTGTCATTTGTCAGCTCTACATGTCAAACAACACTTGCAGTTCCTCTTTCAGCAGCACCTCAATATTAGCCTAAGCACAGCTAATCGGAGCCAGCACATCCTAATTGCTCCTCTGCGAGGAACATCAGTGGACCAAGCAAATCGCCAAAGGGACAGAAAAACAGCACGGGGCGCTTCTCCTCCCTCGGCACCCAGACCAGGAAGCGAAGCTCAAAACATAACAATCCTGGCCAATTCCCACAGTTCTCTTTTCCTCTCAAGTTCTACTCTCCCTGCACTTTTTCCCCGACTGCCAAGCAGGAAGGCCGAGCCCCCCGCCCCGCTCGGTGCAGCCGTGCCACGGTGGCTTTCACTGTCAGTGTTGCGCAACCGCGCACACCAGGAACGCGGGGAAGGGCCCTGCTCCCGCCCCGGTCCCAGCGTGGCGGGTCCCCAGCACAAGCACCGCCTTGGAGCCGGATAAGAAAGGGCAGTGAGGGCACAGCGCGGCGGCTGCTGCTCTGCCGCCGCCGCCACCACCACCAGGCACCGCCGCGCCCCTCGCAGCGGGGCCGGGAGGCGCGGCTGGCCGGCGGCCGGGGCGCACGGCAAGGCCGCCGCGAGGAGCGCCACGGCTCGGCCCTGCGGGGCGGCCGGGGAGCATTCACCATCCCGGCCGAGCCCTTCTCCTCCCGTCCCGCCGCCGGTACCTTCCCGCCGGGCATCGCCCCCGGCGCGGCGCCGCGGCCCCGGTCACGTGGCGGGGGAGCACCGGGGGCGGGGCCGAGGGAACCCCCGGCCCGTGCCCGCCCTTTGCAGCTTTGGCGCCGCCGGAGCAGCGGCTGCTGATTGGGCAGGGCGCTGGTGACGTAAGCGGCGGGGCGGGGTTACCGGGAGGGCGGGGCGCGGTGCGCGCGCGCCGGGGGCGGGACGGTGTCCCGGGCGGGGCGGGAGCGCTGCGGGAGCGCTGCCCGGAGCCGGCGGGGATCTCCCAGCTCCGCCGCGCTCCCGACCTCCCTCCCGGGCCAGGGGCTGAGCTGGCAGCGCTGATTATTGAGGGGATGGTGTGGAGAGCGACGTCTGAGCTCTGACCTTCTCTGAGAAGTTTTTCAGCCTGGGTTTCGCCGCTGCATCCTTCGTGATAGCCAAGGTCACTCATGCATCCTTCGTGATACCCAGGTTCACTCGGAAGTCAGTCTCAAATGAATGTTTAACACCACGGGCAGAGAAAGCACAGGGATGGAAACGCTGGCTACATACCTAAGCAAGTAATGTCTAAGCACAAGGCACTTCATGAAAAATACGTTTGCTGTTCAGCCATTCAAATAACATTTTTTTTAACTTCCTAAACCAAAAGTAAGCTGATAAATTTAGCGGCAAAATGGGTAATGTCAGTGCCAAGATGTTGACTTGGAATTAGAACTGCTTTGCATGGATGTTCTCGTCGGTAAAATGATAAGTTGCAGCTAACAGAAGGAGAAAAGGTTGATCACCTTTGCAAATGTTTTACTGGTGCAAGTGGAAACACTGGCAGGAAAGGGACAGATAGGTTATTTTTATATTACTTATTTTATATTCTTGACAAGGTTGCCTTGGCTGTCAGTGCTGCTGTTAAACACAAGTAATAATAAACAATCTTTGTAAAATAAGGTAGTTGTCTCTTGTAGCTTGATAGAATTTATAAAGTACTTACATTTTGATAGAAGGTACTGCATTTTTGTTGTTGAGCCCTAATTACATATATACGTCTATAGTTCAGTTTGTATTTTTCCCAAAGCACCCTATGGCAAATACCCATCTGGCATTCCCTTTATAAAACTGCCACTAATTAAAGTGGATTTTGCAAACAGAAGAGCCAGAAAGATCAGCATCCAAACCCCATACTGCCTTTGATTTTTATGTTCAAAACAGTATTAAAAGCACTGGGTTCTCATCCTTCCAAAATTTTGCAATATTTCTTCTGAAATTACCAGACTGACAAATTAATTCTATTATATATCCTCAAGGTAGGTTGTTGGTTTTTTTTTAAATGTATGTTATTGCACTGCTTAGCTAAATAATCTTACTTTAGAGCTGAACCACAGAGAAATAGACCACAGAAGTCTGGTCTGCTTTAGTGAGTATATTTTTTCTGTACATAAACTCCTTCCAAGAATTCCAAGGTGCTCACACCTGGGAGGAATGTGCTTCTATAGAATCCCAAGAAGGTGACCCAATCTATAGATTCCTTTTGTTTGTTTTCTTGTTCTTCATAAACAAGCACTGAAATTACATGGAAGTAGAGGAAGCATGTGAGAAAACCACCATATATAACAGAGATGCAACTTTTTTAAAAATAATGTCTCCATTTCATTATTAGAAATAATGTGAAGAAAGAATAAGAGAAGCCAAGCTTCTTGACAAAAGCTGAAATTCCATAATACCACTACATTATTCTTCAAGTCTGTTAAAATTTCTGTGCATCATATTTTGGAAGTAATAATTAACACGGTTATTTTTTGAAGAACTGTTTTTTCACCTATATATCTGTGTGCAAGCATATCTGTCTTTTCACAGGCCTAAATAATGGTTTGAGTCCATTGTTTTATCTGATATACTGATTGACTGTATTTGCACTCAAGATCAAATCTACTGCTGCTCAGGGAACATTAAGAAATTGTATACTTTTTGTAGCATGAAAATTCTATGAAAACTATAACATTTCTGTTAGCAATAAAAATTGATTTCTTTAGTGAAATCCAGGAAAAGGAGCACTTATTTGTTGGTCGTGCTGTTGATTGCACCAATGTTCCTTAATCTGCGTGTAGAAAAAACTCTTTTAAAGAAACAAAAAGTGTTTTACACAGAAACAAAAAGTGTTTTACACACACACAGAGTCTGTGTGGTCTTAAAGGTAAGGAAGCTTAAATTACTGAAGTTTGGAGCACTTGTTTATATTGATTAAATGTGCCCATCCTTCGTTCTAATATGGTTTTATGGATTTATTTCCTCTTACAAAGCATTAAGTTTGAGCTTTAAAAGCTTTCCAGTGTACCAAGTCTGGTACAGACAATGTCAAATTCAAACACAGAGAAAAGTTTTTGAATAATTTCTTCAGGAAAGTTTTAAAAGTCATAAGTATCCAGACACTGAACTGAGATGAAATTGGTGAGGAAAAATTCATCAAATATTTTTGAGTCTGTCTTTCAGGGTCAGATAGGTTTTTACGAGTTTATCAGGCAAGAGGTGATCCAAAGGCCTAGGCTAGACAGTCTAGATCCAAAATAACATTTTCTTCTGCAGATTGTGTTGCAGTTTGATCATTCCAGGCTTTCTAGTGATTTTTTAAGGAAATAACATGGAACACTTAAATATTTTTAATCCTCAAGCTACAATGTCAGTTCAACTTTAAATTAAATTGTTCTGTTTCACAGTACAGTACATCACTATGCTGAGGCAAGCTGTAAACTGTGGAAGAAATGGGGAAAAAAAAAAAACCACTAAACCCCTCAGGGGATGCCAGATTGCAGTGAATCAAAGAGTCCGTTTCTAACATTTGCACAAATTAAAAATTAATAGCTGATCATTTAAGAATCAAAAGCAAAATAAAAGTTTTAAATGAATCAGCATACACAGGAAGCTGCCAGCCCTTGCCTCTGGGTCCAAAGTGAGGGGCTCCAGCCTCTGGAGTGTCCTGCTGCTGCCTGGCACACTGAGCCTATGCTGGCTCATCCCAGCATCCCAGCTTCAAGTGCTCCCCATGGCATCTTGCAGTGGCTGGCATTTTTGTCATCTACTATTTCTCTGTGTCAGTGCTATAAAAGGAATATGAGTGCATAACTTTCTGGCAGACAGTAACATTTGGGAAGTATATTTGCCTACTTTTTATAAGATGCCTCTGTAGTTTAATGGGGTTAGTGCAAATAAAATAATATTTTCCAGTCTGAAATTGAAAATCTATCATAAAAATACTCTCTTTTGGCTCAAGCTGGTGAGAAAAAAAATGCAGGCATATATTCAGAGCTGGAAAAAAGTGACATATTTTAAACTTCAATCATTAGACCAGTTTACTCCCATTAAAGTTTTTCCTCTTAATTTAATTCAACAAGATTTTAAAATTACTGAGGGGCTGATAATAACACTGAATTTTATAAATTTTAGTAACTCCAGATACTGAATTTCTTCTTTTAGGTCTAGTATTAATACTACTTTAGCCTAACCATGACTGTGGTGTACCCTTGTGTTGAAGATTTTACAAACACTGGTCCTGAAAAATGCCTTGCCCAAGGGAGAATAGTGTGCTAAAGAGTAGGTAGGCTAACACACAAGTTCCTTCTTCTACTCTTTTGGCATCTGTTCATTTTGGGTTTGGTCTCTTTCTGCTTTTTTTTTCACTTTTTGAAGTAAGCAGGAATGTGCCATTAGATGCCTTCTAGATAAAGGCTATTTCATAGCACACAGCTTTAAGGTGGGGAATAAACAAGACAGAGTAAATTATTAAAAATCAAAATTCCCATACTAGGCAGTCTTCCCTATTCAAGAAGCTCCATCATTATTAATTTATTATTATAACTTACAACAGAGAGAGAGAAGAAAGAAACCCAAGGATTTATTGGGTTATTTATTTATTATTTACTTTATATATATGTGTACATATATGTGTGTATAATATATTTATTATTTATTCTGGGCCTTCCTCAGCCCTCATCTATTTGCCTACCAGTTTGGTAAATAAAGAATACAATTTGTCTTCATATTTGATTTCTGTTTTTCGTAAAAATACCATTTGAATCTACAGAACAGCTATCTTCTTAGCGTTTTCTTGCCAGTAGTACAATAGGTCCACCCTTTCAAGATAATAAACAATTATTTTCTTCTCATTACTATGCATAATTAACAAACAGCACTGAACACCTGGGAATTCCCTTGCTGATTTCACTGAATTCAAATCTGGCCTTGAATTATTTCCCCCGAGCTGATGTTTGGATCAGTCTCTTAATAAAGTCTGACCTGTTGCAGATGCTCCAGCTACAGATGTGAAAAGACTTGAGCTCTTTCTGTAGCGGAGGTTAACTGTGCTCTGATCTGGCATTTTGTCTTAATGCTCATCTCATCCACACTCAAGCTCATGGAATGGAATCAGGTAATAATACTCATGTGCCAGTTAGAGCTCCTCCTTACTCAGGCTATGGCTTATTCCTCTTCCAGAAAATAATTGATGGAATGTGCTGCAGCATTAAGGCTGCTTTCCCTGCTCTTCCCACAGTCCTGAATGTAGGACAAACAGCTTGGATCACAGCTCAAAAAATTGCCCAGAGAAGAACTCTAAATCACCTCAGATTGAAAAACATAGACTAGAATAAGCTCTAAACGTATACATGGGTGTGCATGGAGACAGTGAGAGCATCAGGTGTAGCAGTAAAGCATACGGCTTGAGCTTAGATTACACCTGGGCTTGGCTAGTCCGTGTGTGTGGTCTTAAAGGCCAACTATTCATATGAACCATCATACCTAAATCAAGGCAATTTCCTAAATCAACAGCTAGCACATCAGTACAACTTCCACAGTATTCTCAAACCCCATGCTACTTGTGTCTCAGCTTGCTCTGTGATATTCCATACTTATTCACCAGTCTGTTTCCTGCTCTTTAGTATAACTTATGCTGCCTCCTTTGATGTGCTCATTAGCAGATATGGAATATGCTGAAGTATGAGTTCAAGCAATTGCATTTTCACATGTAGGTTGTCTTTGACAGTCTCTGTTTAGTGGAGTATTTATGAGGGTTTGATGGTTTTTTGTCTTTCATTTATCACCAAAATAGTTTTGAGAGAATAGGAAATAAAACTTTTTTTCTCTGTCTGCTATATGTATCTTCTGTATCTATATATTTTTTACCTAAATCTAGAAGCCTGCAAAGAGAAAAAGTACCTTTTTTTGCCCACCTTCTACCTTTCAGAAAAGCAAACACTTTTTCTACTACTGTCCATCATACTCCGAATAATTGTTCAGACAAATTTCTGCTTCCATATTTGAGGCTTCTAAGGTTAGAGCTAAGAAGTGAAAGTGATAATTCTAAATTGCTTTGGCTTGTTTCAGTAGCTTACTTGCACTAAAAAACTGCAGTACAGGTTGTGAATATTTTCTTATGTACCCTTTTAAA
The DNA here is from genome assembly GCF_048771995.1 of Taeniopygia guttata. Classification (NCBI taxonomy): domain Eukaryota; kingdom Metazoa; phylum Chordata; class Aves; order Passeriformes; family Estrildidae; genus Taeniopygia; species Taeniopygia guttata. The sequence continues at coordinate 110,132,970 of NC_133026.1, read as the reverse complement.
TTAAATCAATAGCATAACAATTTAAAACCATGATAACAACAATGAAGGGGATCCCAAATCAAAATTCAGGATATGAACACATACCCGTCAAATTAAAATTAGAGCTGGCTTATGAAAAATGTAAACTTCAAACACTTTAGCTTTCTTAACAGGTATCAAGCTTTTAACTCAGTAACCTGAAGCTAAGTATTAAAGTTCTGGGTTGTTTTCAAGAGCAGAAGTTCAGCTGCTGCTGCTGGAAGCAGAATGCAGGCGTAAGCACATCTCAATTGATTAATGTGTAATTAATAATACAGAACTAGAACCATTGCATACAGTTTGCACTTAACGATTATAACTTGAACACAATTCCTATCAAACCTGCCCAATTTGTAAAATAACACTGACTCTCACAATACATAAGATGCCTCGTGGGGTGCAAGTAATGGCTTTTAATTGATTTGCTTTCTGGATAGATTCCATTTGGTCCATAAAATCTCAGGCCCTGATGCTCATAATTTCAACTCTCTCTCCCAGCAGTGTACAGCGAAGGTAACACAAGTTGTCATGCCATATACTTAAATATGTTTGCAGCCAAAATATTACTCCTAATGTTTTCCAGTTTGTGGGTTTGTTTTTGTTTGTTGTTGGTTTTTTTTTGGTTTTGTTTTGTTTTTTGCCTGTACCAGTGCCTCATTCCCCTAGAAATCAGGAGGCGCAGAGTGCACTGCTGACTGATGTGGAGTGGCAGGCTCCAGTGCAGGTGCAATAAAAAGATACAAGACTTAGATATTGTTGAAATGCAAAGATAAACCTTAATCTTCAGCGTCACGTGTTTCTCAAACGCGGTACTTAATATTATTTGTGTAGTGTTACTTGGCATGTTTTGCGTTTGTTACTCAGCATTGTTTTGTATAGCGACTTCGCGGGCGCATTCCCATACTCTGTAAATACGGCATCTTTAATAGACCCGTAGCGAGAAAAACAGTTTGGAGATGATTCTGCGACGCGCCTTGGGACGTGAGGTCATTACGGGTGTGAAATACACGGCGTTGGCAGGCGGGCACCGGAGCGTCCTGGGGCCGCGGGGAGCCGCCTGCTCCCACGGGAGCCGCCCGTTCCCAGCCCCGCGGGCCCCCGGCGCGGATGCCCGGACCGGGGGCAGGTCCAGCCCGCGGGGCGCGGCCGGGGAGCCGCCCTCCGCCCGCCCCCGGCCCCGCCGCCTCCCTCATCCGTCCTCCCATCGCTGCCGTCCCTCCGTGCCTCGGTGCCGGCGCGGCGATGTGGCGGTGGCGGTATGTGAGCGGCCGGCAGCTGCACGGCTTCCGACACTACAAGGTACGGGGCAGCCCCGGGGCCGGGAGGGCGGGCGGCGGACGGTCCTCCCCGGGTCGCATCTCGGCTCCGCAGCGCTCCGCTTTGGGCGGCTGGATCCCAGCCACGCCGTGAATGCGGCCCCAGCCGGCCGGGCCATCCCTCCGCCGCCGGAGGGTCCGCGGGGCTCCACCTGTGCCCGCAGCGGGATGTCCCGCACCTCCTGCACCTCCACCTGTGCCCGCCCGCGCCCGGCCCGGCTCTGATGGAGTGCGTGCCCTGGGCAGGAGATGGCTGTTCGCGGGGCGGCAGGTCTCGGTGGAGGCACAGTGAACTGGGCTTTGAGTATCAGCGTCTATAAAAGCTGTGCCCGTTTTAGAGCAGCGTGGTTTTGGAGGCATCCGGTGTTTCTGTAAGAAAGCACGCATTGATGCTGCTTGTCTGGCTGGCTGCAAAGCCAGCACGACACAGGAATGCTCTGGCATAAATAAGAAAGCCGGGGCGTAGGGGGAGAAAGAAAAACTTACTTTAAATAATTCTAACTAAACCTCATGTCTGCAAATAACTAGCACGCAGAATCCCAATAAATGGGTGAATCATTAGATATTTGAATTTACCAGTGTTATATCATGGACTTAGGAGTTACAGGGGATGTGGTACAGGGATCATCCAGGTTTGTGCCAGTAGAGTTGCAGGTGTTTGAAATGGGCCGTGCCACCCTGTTCCCACACCCTCACTTCATTCCTTGTGAAAAGCAGGAGGGGCATACCAGCTTCTACCAGCACAACACCCAGCCTTTTATTTTATGCTCAGTTTGCCAAAGCAGCTCCTTCACCACGCTCCCCAAGATTCTTGCCTTCTTGCTCTTACCATGTGCCTCCCAGCCTGGGCTCCAACCAGAGTGGTTCAGCTTTTCCTGGCTCCTATCAAGCCCTTCCGTTCCCTGGGCCAGTAGCTCTGCCTGTTCACCTCAGCTGGAATGAAGGTGGAGGAAGTGTGGCTTTGAGAGTGCTCTCCAGGTTGCTTCCTAGGAACTTGTTATGCACAGAAGCTAATTAAAATGTACCAACCTGTTTGTGTGTCTCCGATGTGAGAGAGGGCGTGAGTTGCACAGGTCTGTACTTGAACGATGAAGCCACAGTCTTGACTGAGATCAGGAGGAAGAAGAATAAAAAGCAATTTTTAGGATAAATGGACGTTATTATTTAAGTAACTTTCCTGAATTATTTGAGTTCATAGTAGAAATACAGGAACGCTTGTATTACATTCTTTCTGATCACTTGAATGAAAATAGCTTCAAACAAGTGCAGATGAGGAATAATCAAAACAACGTTATTTAAAAAACCTGTAATCATTGTGCCATAATTATGATTTACAGGGCAAATTATTACCAAAAGACAGAATCACATATCAAATAATTTAATTTGAATATATTGGTTTCTCAAGAGCATTGCAAAGAAACCATGTAGGGTAATTTTCTTAAGTACAAGAATCAGCCAATGCAGATACTTAAGGAGTATCTGTTGTACTGTGTTCTGAAAAAAATCCTAGTAAGTGCAGGCTTTAGAAAGATGAAATAAAATTATTTTCTTTTATCTGAGGTTACTTGAGACTGGGATATCTTGAAAATAAATAAATCCAAATAGCATGGGTTTCACACAAAGAAGTACAGCTACATGAGGTTGGTGCTGCTGAGCTGGTCAGGTATCTGCAGCATTTGCCTGGTGCTCCAGGTTGCAGGAGGACCTGGCAGGTGATGGCAGCTCTCCCTATTCCTAAATGCTGCTCACAGTGATTTAAAGTATTCCAAAAATACAAAAAGGGTACGTCAAGGAGACACTAATCATTACCACAATCTCTTGTCCCTCACCCTCCTATACCTAGGGCTTCCACAACCACAGCTTTGTTCTCACGTCCCAGACCTGACACATGCTCTTCAACCTCCTGTTGCCCTCTGGCTGCCCCCTCTTCCCCTTCAGCCTAGATTCTTACTGCATCCTGGTCCTTTAGCTCCCCAACCCCTTGGAGGAGATCGATGCTTCCTTTGCTGCCTACTCAACAGGTGCTAAACTCTGATCTGTGCCCAGGACACATGGGTTACCTCTACCTGGCTATTTCTGCCCTGTGTTTCCTGGTGAACCCTGTTGTGGGATAGTGTGGAGGAATATGTGTGTTGGCCCTGTGAAGAACTAAGTAAACTCTGAAAGGATCTGTGAGCATGCATTCAATATTGAGGTAAAACACTGTAGTGCTTCCGGACTTGAAGAAAACTTTAGATTTAGTGGCATCCATCTCTCTGTTGTACATCAGACTGCAACATTGTACTCACAGTACTATCAGGGGCTTAGCGTACTCCATATTTTGCACAATTTATCTGCTGAGCGTAACACAGCTTAAAAAAATAATTTGTGTAATTAACTCCTTTTGTAAAGGTAAATATGGCCTAAAAAAATGCTGTTCAATTTTCAAAATTTTCACACAGCTGAATTCATTTCTCTGCCATGAATGCTTCAATTGTATGTTTCAGGCACTGTCTGTCTCCTGTTCACAGTTGGAGGAGGGCCTTGGCAACAAAACCAGCACAGTTCTTTGCTAAGGAATGGCAGACCTCTAATGAATGCAGAGATTTCAGCACCCTTTAGCATGTTATGTCCATGTATATTAGGCTTTTGAAGCAAGTTTTCCCTAATTACCAAGCTTTGGCTTACATCACAGAGTGACCTCAGAGCACAAAAATGCATACCCTTAGGATGAACCTAAACCAGACCACAAACACACAAGTAGCCCCAGTACATTCAGTCCATGCTATTATAATGGAACCAGTTTAGTGTGATACCTTCTGAAATCCTTCTAGCACAGGCACTGGCTCCTCAGGTCTAGTTATTTCACCTCACTAATCTGTTCCCATTCATTCTGCCTGTTAATGGGGTTTTAGAGATTCAGTTTTCCTTTTTCTGCTTAAAAGCACACTGAGAACAGGTGGAGATGTGACAATGAGACAGTTCAGACACAACCCTGAGCATTACTGCTGTGATATTTCTGCCATCTTCTTGCCCCTGGGACAGGTGCTGATTTCAGGACAGTTGCATGCTCTGGTGATTAGATGCAACTGTATCACAGAAGATTATTATCCTTGGTTTGTGTCCTGTTCTCCAGGACATGGAGCAACACAGCTGAAAAGCTACAACCAAATGGAATTGTAGGGCTTGGATCGTGTTGTTCCTGCATTTATGTTTTATCAGTGTTTTGTAGTTCTAGAAGAGCACCCATGGAATTAAAGTACTACCTTTTTTTCTCTGCCTGCTTGGGTTTCTGTTGGAAACAAGCTGTTCTGCAACAACCAGGTGATGGATACAGATAAAAGCAGAATTTGGTTCTTTATTTTATCCTTCTCACCAGAATGCAGTAATGTCAGTCGTGAGCTTGCATTGCCATTGTCTCTTCTCATCACTTCATTCTTAGGATTTCCCTCGCATATTTACCTCGAGTCACCTGTTTTTACAGTACCTGTGCACAGAGGTTTTTCAAGCCAGAAAACTTTGATGCTTTATCCTGTTTGAGAATAAAAGAGATCTAAGGACAAACTATAGAGGCTTGACTCAAACAGTAGGCCTGGAAAAGATGAATAAAAATCACATACAACATTAAAAATTAACATCTAAGGTTCCACATTTTCATCTTGTTTTGTCCACACTGTTTCTATCCTCTTAAGTAAATTTTTAGCAGCTGTGGATAAGGGGTGTGGTGAGGAGGGGAGAGTCAATGAAGTATAAGTAGTTTCATTTCAGTGAGGGGTCTGCTACTGACCCATGTTCTCACAAGTAGGTAGAGGTAATTAAGATGAAATAATTGTAAAATGGAAACATTTTAAAGAGTTTTAAATAGTTCTTCAAAGAGAATGGAAACATTTAAAGTTTTCTGTGAAAGTAGGAGGTTCTATCAAGTGGGATTCTACCTACACAACTGTCGGTCTGTCCCAACTCCATTGCTGTACAATACATTCATTAAGTAACAAAAGGGAGAATATAGTAAAATTTTCACTATACTTAAGAATTTTTAAGAATGGGTTTATGATTTAAAATATACTTGGAAGAGGGATATAATAGACAGAAAGCAATATTAAGAAATTCAGTAAACAAGGTTTTGCTTAGGAAAAGAAAATCAACCCTTAAAACATTAAGTAAGAGACAACAGATTGCAGGAAAGATACCAGGGGATCAGAGTGTTGATAGCATTGTGGCTGTTATGATAAAGGGAAAAAAGTTATTAAGCTGGAAATGTCATAAATATGTCAAAGAGCTATGTTTACTCCTGTAGCTGATGTACTGATCAAGTATCAACTGGAATAATGTGTCCTGCCTGCTTTGGCCCACAGTTTACAGTCCTCAGAATGTCATTATGAATACCAAGAGGCTTAGAAAAGATGAACTGTGTGAGGCAGTCTGAGTAACGTGGGAGTAAGAGACTAATAAAGAGTACCCTTTTAAAGAAAGACAGTATGTGAGTTTTGGCTGCACAAAGAGAAATTTAAGGCATCTGCTATGTCAGTCTTGTGTTGATAAGGCCTGCTGGAACAGGTACTAAAGGGAATTGGGCAATCATTTTATCAGTCTTAAGAAATAGCTTGATTTCTCTGAGGCATGACCAACAATCTAGTGTTGAGTATTAATAAAGAAACAGTTGCTGATACCTTTTTATGAAAGTTTTGGGTAATGTATTTTCTTTTAGTGTGCTGACATGGTTGCTTCTTGCAAGCAATGGGGCCATTACCTCATGGAAACTTGATCTGCATCCTTAATGTATACTGAACGTGATCTTGCATTAGGTGAACTCTCTGGGCTAGGAGATCTCTCAAATTACATCCCAGCCCTCATTTTGGAGGGTAAGAGAAACAAGATCAGAGGTATGATGATCACGTTTCAAGGTCTTACTCTTTCTCTTATACTGACTTATACCAGAAGAGCAAAGTGTGTTGAATATAATCTAGTGAATTAATGTCTGGAAATTCAGGATTCACCCAGATACAAGATTGGATTTCTGTGAAGCCTATGCTTTTCCAAGGCTACAAGTGTAACTATGAGATTTAGAAAAATCATGGGTTCTGCTCACCTTGATTGAACAGTAGTTTTGCTTTCTACTCTGGTAACACAAGGAGTTTACATGATTTTGAAAATTTAGGAGAAGAGACTTTAATTTGCATGCTTCCTGGAATTTCTTAGGAGTCAGTTAATAATGGTCATTGCAGTAATGCTCATTGCACATGGATAATTTTATGTATATTGAGTACTTTCTTTACATGTTTATCAAATAGTGTTTTTTCCACATAGTATTTTTAGGTTTTTTTCACTAATATTTAATTCCAAATATTATCTCAAAGCAGTTATCAGTTGTGTCTACCGTAGTTAGATTTTTCAAACCACCAGAGTTTATTAGACTGTGTCCTTGAATATTTGAGGCAGTGAAAACTAATGTTGTCTGGCCTCAATAAAACCATGAGTCAAGAGCCCACAGTTCTACAAATAAAATCTTGCAGTCTTTTTCATGTTACTTTGATGGAAGACTGAGGTTATAATTAAATGTTGTTGCATAGTATGTGAAATAAACAAAATAACTCATTACTCTTACATTATCTGTCACTGCATTCATGTGTCTCATGTATCAAAGAGCCATGGGCCAACTGAACATGTCATTCTGAAAGACAATCTTCATGCATGCATTACCTCTTTTTCCTCATCCTGTTGTAATTCTAGCTGGCAATGTAGCATTTCATGAGTTCTGTAATCAGTATCTTCCTTCTACGTATGATATGTTAATGAACCAACAACTTAATGAAATCACATCACAGAGATGCTGCATTGATATTACTTGCTGCAGGACTTTCTCCCCAGTGATGGGAAATTGTACATGGATTTGAGTGCAATATTACACTCATGAATTTACAAAGGTTCATTAGCTCACTTTTGGGACAAATATGCTCATATAAAGAGTTACATGCCTTGTTGAATCTCATAAAAGTGCAAATACCAACTACATAGTTTCATTTTATTGCTTTATCAAGAGATGATAGCATTCTGAAGTGCTTTTTGGATTTTTATGTGTAGAATATACATGTACACGTATGTATTTTTGTTTATAAATTTGTGTTTTAATAGAAGACTAATTGAAAAGATGTATCTGTGATTTGAATGTGTATTGTTTGGTATAAATCTAAGGCAACCCTTATTCTAAGGGTTGTTTTACAGAGGGAGGATACTGTGAAGTATCCCCTCTCTTGGGCATCAGGATATTAGATAACACAAGGGTTCAGTGTATATGCTACAGAGCCACTGTTTAGTATCTCTTATGGAAACTACAACATGCTTTTAATCTGTCTTCCCTTTTGGGCCTGGAGTTGTTTCCCCACTTTGGGCTCCCCAGGTAATATTTAGGTACACCCTCTGGCAGAGCTCCAGCTGCATGGGTACTTGGTCTACTGTTAGATCTTTAAAGGGCTGCTGGCACATACATGTTTGTACATGCACAGAAATAGGTGTAGCACAAAATTCTGCTGTTTTATTTTTTTTCTTTTTACCAAGTGTGGAAGTCCAATCTGCACAAAAAAACCCATAGAAATCAACTTTCTTGCTATGTTAGAGCTTCCTTCCATAGTGAGTTAAGGATCAGTTGTGTAGTTCCTTAAGAGTGCAGGTTTTGGTTTTAGCAGGATTTATATTTTTAAAGGTGGGCGAGCCTCTACCTTTGTCCCTTTACAGCAGCCCATATGCAGCTGTCTTCTATTACCCCCTGCTCAATATTTAATCATATTTCTATGTTCTTTTTAATTATTTTGGCTTTACTGTTAAGTGCATGAACGTGTCCCACTGAACAAAGCTTTCTCCCGAAGAGAAAGTAGGCAGCATCCTTAATGTAACTACTATTATTTGAAAACTAGTTGCAGACTTCCAGTCCCACTGACTGTCTACCTCTCCCTGGTATGGTGGTTTTGAGCTCCTGGCTGAGCCTACGTTGAGATGGAGGAGACCTGCTGAGGTCCCTTCCCACCTGAATGATCTTGGGATCCGAACCCATGGTTCTGTGACATAAGGGCCATGACATTGCTCTGCAAGCAAGGGGATGTGCCACTGGCAGGCATGAATCCCTAAGAGCAGCCTGTCCTCACCCACAGCTCTACGTGCCCATGACCTCATGGACATGGGTCCATACATACCTCATTAAGGGAAAGGATGTGGCTGACACATGACTCAAGGTGTGTCAGGATTCCTGAAAATGAGGAGATGAACAATAAGTGCACCTTTGCAACAAAACATCCCCAGGACAACAGTTTGTGTAATAACAACTTCCTGATGACTTAGTAATACCAATCAGAATTGTTGAATTGCACAAACTATGCCGTTCTATTATTTACTAGGAATAATATCAGGTAGAAGGAAAACCTAACTATATTTTCTAGCTGTAGTGTGCACAGGCTAATGGAGCTGAAAGTGAGAGGGGAGAGAGGAGCTCAGAAGCCCAACTTGGGCAGCCTCTTCCTTCACAGTGCAGCTGCATCCAGCCCTAGTACAGGCTTATAACTTCTGGACTATTGGACTTATAACTTCTGGACTATTATTAGTGATCTAATAAAAAAACAAAACAAAACAAACCCAAAAAAAACAAAACAAAAAAACCCCATATATATATGTGGGTAGTGGGAAATGCAGACTGCACCAAATTATTGTATAAGAAATAGAAAACCCAAGCCATTATTTATGAATAATTAATTAACTGATAATATAGTGTAAAGGAATTATATTATTAGATATAAGAGGACTGTGTTTTGAAATACATCAGCACTTAAACTGCTGAACATATTTGGTGCCCACAGTGTTGTGGAGCTCTGTTGTTTATAGCATGCTTCTCTTTCTTACCTCTGTGAAGCTTTTGTTAAGACCCAAGACTGTGTCCCATTATAACTACAAACCTGTAAAAACATATATAAAGTAGAATTAAACTCCACATGTTTAATGTATTCTAGGAATTGGAAAGATTGATGGAAAATTGTTACCAGATGTGCCAGTATTCAGTATTTTCTTTAATTTTTGTGTGGTTCCTGAAGTGTAAGGTATTGCAGTAGCCAAGGTCATGTTGCATAAGACCCCAGAAGGGTGATTTGCCACTGAGCTCTCTTCAATATAGACTGGTCCATACCCTGGACTGGCAGGGTCATTTTCCAGCTTTCAAAATCACAAAAACCTCTTATCTTGTGCAAAAGAGAGTCCATTGTCATGCCTTCTTTCCCTTTGTCTGTCATTTACAAAACACCGGTGCTGTGAATGTAAATGACTGAGTGGCACAAAATGATACCACCTGGGACAAGATGACTTAAGTGCAGGAAAGGAATAGTCAGTATAAATAGCAGATGAAATTGAAATAACAATATCATATAGTTATGCAACTACATTTCTTGCAGCTTGCTTTCTCTTCTCACTCTGAAGTGTATGTAGACATGCTTTATAATTTTATCTTAATCGTAGTCTTTCCAAAATTTTATTCTTGTGATACCTCCACAGTGCAAAGCTGGAGAGGACTAGGGAGTCCAGTGAAGATCCAGTGTCAGCTCTCATAAATGGTTAACTCACTCCCTGTTTGGGTTTTGTTTATTTATTTCTCTACAGTCTCTCCAAGGCAATAGCTAGGCTTTTGGTTTGGAAATAGTCTGTTCTGGAGATAGTGCACATAATTTTTTAGTTTCACCATCCTTCATCACTCTTCCAACATGGGCATTTGGGTTTTTGAACATGCATAGCAGACAGGGCTCACTTTCATGCTCTGAAAGTGCCATATTGCTGCGTTACAGCGTAGTCTCCAGATTGTTTCAGATACTTTGAACTTAAACATATTGAATGCTAATGATGTGTTGGGTGTGTAGGGCCAGATGATGAGGCCCAACACCCCTCCAGCAGATGCTGTGACGTGCTGATGTGACCAGTTTTCAATAATGGGAAGTATTTCTAAGCTGTGTGGATGTGAGCCAGAAGGTACCATTTGTCTTGTGTTTAGCAGAGCAGACCTTGATCACTGTGAGTGCTTTTGCCCCTCGAGAGCAGAACAGTGTTTTTTCTACTGTGTAGGCAAACCTTTGCTTTTGCTCATTTTTCTTTCTTCTGTTTTCCTGTTACTTTTCTTGATTGTTTATCCCTTTTTCCTCCCCTCCTCCTTAATCGTGTTTCCTTTCCCCTTTAACACAGGTGACCAGCAGAAACTTCATGCTGTGCTGGATCCCCTGGGTGGAAATTAAGATGCAGGAACACAAAGTTAAAGCACATTTCATGTGTACTGCCCGAGTCACCATGTAGGTGTGCATGTGTCTGGTGTCTGTAGTTTAATTTCTAGCTCTTCTAGAAGGCATTAACACCGAGAGAGAAAGCAGATGATTTTCAAGAAGATATCAGCTATTAAATAAAACCAGAATAAGCATTTTTAAATCTGGGAGTAAGATGAAGTCAATGCCATTTTTCCTATTCCCTTACTACTGCCATTCCCTCTCAACTGTTACAACTTCTTCTTTTAAAAATAATTGAGAGAAGCTTTCTGATTATTCCAAGCCCTTCTTCTTTGTATAAGGACAATCAATCCCTTTTCTAGGGCAGAAACTGTTTGCAGGGAAGTGCTTAGTACTTGTATGAGCCTTGCACTTAAAAACCTCCAACAGGCTTATCCTCTCCACTTTTGTCTTTTAGTATAAGTGCCCTGAAAATGACAGAATTACACAATAGCAAATGGCAGTGCTTTTTTTACATCAACTTTAATGGACTCTTGCATTCATGTTCATTGGTCATAATGTGAGCATGTTACTCAGTACTTTGCTTTTCCAAGCAGCCATGAACATTAAACTCCTGAGGATTTCATGGCCTTGAGGTAAGTATCTTCTTGAGAGCAGAATAAAGCAGAGTATTAAACTGTATAGCAGACTTTATTTGCCAAGTTTTATTTTTTGCCGTGACTGAAAACTATTTTTCCATGGGTGTTTCCTTTGGTCTGGCTAAAACAAATGATTGTAGAGGGAAGCACAAATTTCCATTCTTCTGCACATCTGCTGAATGTTCCTTCCCCACCCAGAGGACCAACAGTTCAGCTACAAACACAGGAATTAACAGGATGAAGTGTGGTGTGTCTTGAAATGTCTTTAGGTGACAAAAGCTGGCTGTAATTCTTGTCTTTTCTTTTTATTTTTCCAATAAGGTCTGTTTTGATTTTTGGTGGTTGACTTTGGAAATTGTGAGGCAAACAAAAAGCTGACTGTCTCTTCTTTGTGTATGTTATGTGTGGATATGTTGGAAAGTTACCTAAACTCTTACATTTTCCAGTAAAGAAAATACAAAAATTGTATATTATCAATATAGTCTGCTATATTTTATCTATAAGAAAACTATTTCAAAAAAATGAGACTGATTTTCCTTTTTTTTTCTTCTAAGAGAAAGCAGTAGTTCTGAACAGCCAGTGAATATTTTGGATAGAAAGCCTCATTTTACTGTTGTTGTTTAACTAGCATTTCCTGATTTTATTCACTACTTTGACTTGGGGGTGAGGGGAGAAAGAGAATGCCAAAATAGAAGCAAGGGTAAAACTCCCTTATTTTGACCTTTGCACATTCTTATCCAGGTATCGCTGAATTATTGAATTTGCTGGTCAGCAAATTGTCTCATATTTCATGTAGTCTTTGAATACCAGCTGGGGTAAGGAAATGGGCAGTAGCCACAGTGAGACTTTGAGCAGACTCCTGATTACCTGAAACCTCAAAGTGCTAATGGATACTTTGAATTTTCTTAATTTTCAGAAGATTTCCATGGTTCTTATGTGAATTCAGTACTAGCTGACTGTTGGTCTGTTGGCATAGGTATTATATGCCTTGGTATTATTCTTAATTTTGGCATAAATGTAAGCAAAGCCCATGGATTTTGGTAATTCATTTGCAAGCTGGACTATCAAAAGTCCAAACAGTTGTAATAATCAGTGGTTGAAAGATAAATATAGCATCTGGACCTGCAAATATATAGAGAATTATGAAAATGTAAGTTTTACCTGCAAATTAATTTTTTTTCTGAGGTAATGTATTTAAGAATTCTAATACATATTCTGATGGAAAATCTGTTGATGAAAAAATTGCATCATGTATTAAGTAATATGGGTGACAGCAGCAGAGAAAAATGACACATCAGAGTGAACACTTACAGCATTTTTAGAAAAATTAAAATCCATGATGCACAGTTCATTAAACTGAAAATTTTATTCCCTTTGGAAATTTAGTCAGTCTGGTCTGACCAGTTACTGATAGGTGATTTTTTGATATTTGTCAGTATGTATTTGCAGTGAATAGCTGTGTTACAATAATTTTATTAGATGCTATGTTTATGATCTGTGATTTAAACTTGAATACACAAAATTACTATGTGAATGCTTTGTTTTGCCCAGAAGGTAATTAAAATATATGCTTTGTATTCAGATATAAAAAAGAAATGTATGGAGGAGTTCCTAAGCATTTCACATGTAGGTACCTGAATTTAAGACAAGTGCCTAAGTTGCTTTGATAATTAATGACTTGGAACAGGTACTTCCAGAGTGCAGTCACCTCCAAAGAGTGGTTGGCTAAGAGAGGTCAATAAATTAACTATATATATGGAGAGACAATTAACTGGTAGTTGAAGTTATGTGAAAGGAGACTCTTTGTCATCAGCTCTTCTGCAAATGAACAGCTTTGTTAAACTGTGGTCTAACACATCCCTATCTTACTTATCCCTATCTTGCTCCCATTTTCTGCACACAATGTTTGGACAGTGCTATATATAGATATATCTGAATCTTTGTGAGTCATATGCATCATCTTAGCAATGTTAAGCCATATATGCACTTTCAAAGTCTAAGAATTTTTGAAATAATTACGTGTACCACCCCAATGATGGATAACTTCTTCCAATGTCTATCTGCCAGGGCTCAAGTACGTGGTTTTGAGTCATTACCAGTTATTACCAGTTAAGGCTGTTCTTTCTAAGATTATTCTGTGTTCTACAGTCTCAAGGCAGGATATAACTTGATACCGTCCCCCGAGGAAAAAGGAGACAACAGCAATTCAGGGTGGCCTCAGATTTCTGAAATATTTTGTTTATAAAAGATATAGATATATACTTACTGGAATTTATAAAATACATGTGTTTTTAAGTCTATCCAACAGACAAATTTTATTGTGGTAATGAACTACTGTGCTATTTTAGAGCTCATTTTTATAATAACATTGCCTTACATGAATTAGCATAGTGCCAATGCAACTGTGTTACTATGACAAAAGCTGTGTATCTCTGCAAGATAATATTCCACCTACAAACACATTCCATATTCACTATCTATCCTACATGCTAGCAATGAATTGGTGCTCAGACTGTGCATTACTGGTAGTGGAAATGAAGGTGTTAAATCCAAAATACAGTAGAAATGCAGAATTTTATAGGGTTGTAAAATTAATAAGAATTTAAAAGTAAAATATGGCTGCAGAGCTGTTTGCCATTTCACAAGCCTAAACCTATGTGTTAATATATGGAGTTGCTAATAAGGTAATTGTAAACCAGGCCAGTGCTTCTAAATTAAATAAAACCTCTACGAATCAGAATAAAATAAATTTACACCAGTCTCACTGAGTGCTCTTAGATGCTGCAGGATATGTAGTCCTGGAAAAATAGCCATTGTTCAGTGCTTTGTTTAACATGCTTGCTTTTTCCTCACAGTACAGTGCTGTGGATACAAATCCTTTATCTGTGTATATTATGCAGCCCATCTGGAATAAAATTATTAAGGTAAGAATTTCATTTAATAAAAACATAACATGTTAATGTAAGAATTTTTTTGAAATATAGCATGTGCTTTCATTTAAAAATACATATTGATCAGTAAAGCTGAAATGAAGACATCTGATAAAACAAACGTTGTAGGATATATAGCAGTGTTTAAGGTATTTTGAGATTTTTTTCCTTAGAAAGAAAGGGCTTGTTTTTGTTTTTTTTTTTTTCTGATTGCTGTAGAAAAGGCATCCATTTCTTTCCTGCATCTTTCATTATTACATTTTTCATTAAACAGCTTTGCAAACATGGATGGTTTTACTTAGTACAGATTATTTTTGTGCAGCATATGCTGCCTAACAACAGCATGGCTTTCTCTCTGTGCTGTGCATATGATTTTATGCAAGTGCTGTCTCATTTTCTCCCGAGGGGACTTGCTTGAGACAGCCAGGCGTTCCTTGCAGAAGCTGAAAATGAGAGTGGTTACCATGATCACCATAACGATTGGAAGATGCCTTCTCTTGAATGCATTGCAATCTGCAGTTTTTAAAAATAAACCACTCGCAAGTAGTTATGCTGTTGTTGGCAAAAAAAAAAAAAAAAAAATCTCAAAAAAAAGATGAACTTTATTGATCTCCAAGGAAGCACTGACTTCAGTGTCTGCCTCATTACAGGAAATGTTTAGGTTGGAGCAGACTTAAAAAGAAACCTTTGTACAAACAAAAATAAAGGATGTATGTAGTCAGAGTGTTGTTGGATCTGCCATCTTTGGATTCTGTAATTCAGGTGTTGCTTATTCCTGATATGGCAGGAAAATCATAATCTCTAATTCGTAACCTCAAAGTAATTTCATGCAAAGTGTTCATATGACACAACTGAAGAATTAAAAAGCAACCTGAACATGGGATGAGAAAAAAATAAGTTCAAAGATGTGACACTGACTTCAGTAATTCAATTCAGAGACTTTGTTTTTATATTGAGGAAAACAATGAGGCAGAAAAGCCCCTCCAGCACTCTGGCATGGAAGATGAATAGAGGCTTTACTGTGCACTTGCCCTTTGGTTTAGGAGATGGGTGGGTATTCATCTGCTGTCAGATTGAAGGGGAGTGTTGTCAATACAAAACTTCCTTTGCAGATAAGTTCTCCTAATAGTTGCAGCATTTTACCAGAAGAAGAACAACATTATTGAATGTTCCCAGGTAGTTTAGGGTGGTAGGTCCTATAAAAAATATGACCTCTTTAGATTTTTAAAAGTCTAATGGAGTTTTAGGTGAGCATGATTTAGTTCACTTCTTGCCAGAGGAGAACCCAAACCAGAGCAAAGAACTTAAAACCCATTTCAACAATCGGAGTACAGAACCAAAGACTGAAGTGGGTGCTGTGTGTACTGTGCCACTTGGTTTGGTTTGAATCCTGAAGATATATCAGTGAATGTTCCACTTCGCCTTCTGGTGCAAGAGGGCTACAGAATACCTCTCAGTGATGTGTCACAAGGCTTTAAAGGGAAATGATGTTGCTCTCAGCTTTTGCAGAAGTAGGCATTCTAACATTAAAAGATACTGCAATGTAGAATCAGAGTCCTGCAGAGGAGCTGGAAGTGCACAGCTGCAGAGGGAAAAGCATTATGTAACTGAGATTGCAGTAGAGTCCATGTTGTTCCTAGAGATAAAAATGAGAACTGCAAGAGCACCAAAATTATTTGCCACAATATAATTATTTGTAAAATATCAGTAGGAATGCAAGTTGCTATAGTGGTTTTATTCCTGAACAGTGCATTGCAATAGGGAGATCAGGATAGTTTTAAAAGTATTTTTAAAGACTGTCTTGCATCTACTATGTTCATTCAAAATTGGGCAGTACAAGTGTGCTTCTTGATGATTGGGAGAAGTTCCTTCACTCAGTTTAGACATCCTGATGCATCCATTTTCAATTCTCAGATATGAATTAATTATTTTTTAGTTTCTAAACTGATAACAATAAAAATTCCACATGGACTATTTTTACTAGATTCTGGAGGAGTTTTAAAAAAAAGCAACCTTAAATACACTGAGCCAAGCAAAAAACCCAAAACAAAACAAAACAAAAAAGCCCACAAAAAAACCACAACCAAACAAACCAAAAAAAGGAAAAAAAAAACAAAACCACCAAAATACCCAAAACAACTCATGAGAACAATGGCTTGAGATTTGGGTCTTGCCTTTCATATGCCTGTTTAATCCTAATGGCAACACAAGTTTCTCTGTGTTCCATAATGCAGAATTCATTGGAAGATATGTTTCCTATGTTATAAGTCATTACCATTCATTGTAAAATGTACTTCCTGTGTTATAAGAAATTATGATGAGCTTGACATTAAAAATCTATGAATTTTTGAGCTGAAAACATATTGTCGGAACCCAGCTCATTTATCTCTGGTGGGGATGTTGGACAATGAGAGGAAAAGGAGGAAATCCCACTGGAGTACACAGGTGTATGCCAGTATCACTGAAATCAATTAAACTCCCCTCTGTTTTCTTTATGAACTTTGATTTTATCAGCAGAATTGAGCAATAGTAGCATTTTAGTGGTCTCAAGTGACCTAGTGAAATTTGAACAGATCTTTGTATAAGTGTGTACTTTACAATTTATTCTCCAAATAGTTCCTATATTAAAGCATTTGCTGTTTGTATTAAGGCTTTTAGAATGAATGGCTAGACCCAGAAAAACAGAAATCAGTTAATACTTCATGGAACTAAGAGTTTTTTAAAAGATTCAAGCACACAAAGGTTTTGCCAGAGAGCAGATGTGATTTGCCCCATGGCACCTCCAGTTGTATTAATCATGGAGCACATTGATGTATTAGACCTCTACTGTCTAATAAAGTTTGCAGCTCATCCTTCTATAGCATACTAATAAATTCAGGCTCTATTTTTCCAAGGTGTGTAAGACGTTAATCTTGAACACTCTGTGATTTTCTAATTATGAAATAGGGTGATGGTAGTGTAGTGCCAACTAAAAAGATAACGAGCATTAGATATAACAAAAGGGATTTTGCAACTGGAATACTTTCCAAATACCTAGACAGATTAGGTTCAGTAAGGATCAAAAGAACATGCTTAAGGGTTTAACTGCAGGAGAGTCTGTTTCCTGAGGACAGAACTCCTGTAACTGTTTTTCATGGTGTATCTCTTAGCCAAAGGGATTGCAATATAACAAGTTGAAAAACCTTTGAAAGTTTCCTTCTTAAAATACACAGTTAGCAAGAAAGTGGATTAAAATAATTTCATTTTCGCACCATGGAAGCATGAATTATTTCCTGTAATAACTTAAAAATGACATTGTGACTGTTTAGAATGATGAGTCTAATTAGAAAGCAGACATTTGTGGTGCCCCACTTGATTTGATAGTCAACAACTCTTATGAATCATCCAGGAAAAAGCAGTCAGTTTATCCATGTATATCTATGTAAACATTTCATCCATATATATAATCTAAATCATAGATCAAAAGAGACAAATCTAGATTTTTTTTTTTTTCAGTGTCTGTGCTTCTTATTTCATGGAAGGTCAGGGATACCAGATAAATCCCCAGCAGGAGAGCCATCTTCTGCATCCTAAGGTAGCAAAACTGGAAGATGTGTGGCTGTTGCTGCATGCTGAGCATGCAGTCAGTGTAAGAAAGGGAGACCATGCAGTGAAGGGTTCCTCCTTAGATGCTCTCCAAAAGGAACTTCAGGGGACATTTGCTGTCCCTTTTCTTAGAGGTTTAGATTTGCCCCTTTGAACACCAAGAATGATAGATATGTTACATTTTAAAAATAGTTGCTCTATGCATTCCATGGTGTATTTTAAATACAATGAGAGCTGACATACAGTGTTTTAAAATCAATGATAAAGTCCTGCTGATAAGGAAAGCAAATATCAAATACAATAGTTTTCCCAATGTTATTACAGAAAACATCTAAGAAAAAAAAAATGGAAAAGTGTTCAGGAACTCTAACCTGATTTTTGGAAGTGTACACTTAGTCGGTACACCATCGGTTTCATGATTTCTCCTGAATATTACAAATTGCTCTATAGTTGAAAAAGATAATCTAGTCAGGATAGTTAATAGTTAAAGCATTCAGATTTTAGAAGTAAATTTAAGTAAATGTAGCAGTATGATAAAATAAATTAATATGTATTTATCTGTCTGTTCAGCTAGCTAGTCCAGAAATAATAACAAAACATTTGATTTCAAAACTATTGTTAGCATAGTTATAGTATACTATATATTCTATAGTATATTGTAATATACTATTCCTATTAGTATCAGGAATTATTTGACTTGGTTTTCTTTAATATTTTCTTGTACTATTTTATTGTGTTGAAGTACTTTATATGCATTTTGAGTCCTTAGACATTCCAAATAATTTAATTATAAGCCTCCAGTATTTTTGTGTTTTAAATATATTGCTAATGTGTTTGAGTGATGGTAATGATTGATACTTAGTATTTCTGCAAATATATTCTGTCTAAAAATCATGTAGAAAGCTGTGTAGGCTATTTCAAACAATATTCTGGAGAAACTGTGTTACTTGGGGAGAGTGTTCTCAAAAGGGATTCCTTTTGCAGTATAAGGAGCACCTTAAAGCCACAGGGAATGAATGCCTGATAATAGTTACTGGGACAAAGAGGTTTAGGTGAAGTCAGAGAGTCTTTTTCAGCACCCTCCAAAGCAAAATGAATTAATAGAGTGTTAATAATTGATGAATAAGGAGGGAGAGCCTGTCATAAAGTTACTATCTAGAGTGTAGGGAGATGCTTGTAATGGGGAGATATTCTGTATCTAAAAGTGTAATGAACTCGGGGTGTGATTTAGTTGATGTTTTGAGTAAGAAATTACTCACATCCTTTGCCTTGGAAAGAAGGACTTTCCTTGTTACAGAGTGGGAATACAATGCTTAAAGAACCTGACACGTGGATACTGAATTACCACACTGGGGTGCTGCAGTCTTCTTTCAGTTCTGATACAGCTGATCACAACAGGCTTCCCTTGGAGGCTGGGTAAATGAGGATAATGTACAACATTTTAGTGCGAGTACAACATTTTAAAAATATCATTCTTACTGCAGTCACAGAAATCAGGCAAAAAGATTGCATTTGAAAATAAATTTCCCAATTAAATGGGGAAATATATACAAATCTGAACATTGTTAATGTCATACAAAAGCTTCTTTCCTGATATAAAATATTTTATTAAAATAAGATTAAAATTTGAAATATAATTTTTCTGATTTTTTCCCTTTCATTTTTAAACAGATAGTGCCTTTGTGGATTGCTCCCAACCTGTTAACATTTTCTGGATTTATTATGATTTTATTTAATTATTTTCTAATATCTTTTTATGACTGGGACTACACTGCATCAGGTAAATATATTAATGTTGTAATTTTTCAGAATTACTGAACTGCTTATACTTCTGAATGTTTCAGGGAGGTATCAGACACTTTAAATCTTACACTTATTCCCTTAATAAGGCTCCTATAGGCACAGATAGGAGAATCTGCCTCACACATAGCATTATTAATTTAGATAATTTTATTGAAAAATCTTATTTAATTTTATCCCTAAAAAGTATTTCAGCATATGCTGCTTGAAGTCTCTGGGAAGATCTCATTATATTTAAAGTTTATTCCTGCGTTTAAATATGCAGCCAAAATCCACTTGAATATTCTTCATAACATTTTCATTGATTTCATATTTCCTGATACCTAAAATGATGCCTGAAGGAGTTAACTTCCCTTTCATTTCTCCACATATTTACACCGTTATTCAAGACTGCTTTTAGACAAAAACATAGTTGCTAAATAAATGTCTTTTCAAATTATGACTTTCTATGTCCAAGTCCATGTTTGCTCTTCACTGAAGATCAAGTTAGAAATTTTTTGATCTAATTGCTCCTGAGCATAGGGCATGTTTGGTTTGGATTCTCAGACCAGATGTTGAAGCCCACAGAAGGTAGTAAGAGTCTTCCAGGTGATTAATATGTAATATATATATATATAGACAAAAGTCTTTGATTTTCTTTAAACTAGACAATTCAGTGAAGATAACACTTTTATTTCCTGAAACAACTACATTTAGCTGCCTTTATTTTGTTATGCCTGTGGTTAGCTTCAGGAGGTACCCTTTGGTGTGTTTCGTTGTACATTTATCATAGCAATTCTAGAGGCAGGGATACTTGTTAGCAGTTTTGGTTCAGAAGTTACATTTTCAGGACCAGCTTGTTATATAGTTGTCTGACCTCGTTCTTGAACACCTGTCACTTTTTTATCAATGCAGATGAAATTTACTCAACCCTGTAATAAAAGAACATCCAGAACAGATCTTTTTTCCATGGGATGATGTTATCTTGGCACATTCTCAGTAGATATACATGGAATTGAAGACATTTGAAATGGTGATTAAGTCTGTTAGAGTTGAGACCTGTATGTGTAGTTTGCAAGCTCTTCCCAAGTCCACATGAGAACAGTACCCGCCATTTCTCAGTTGCTGGGAAACCTTCATACAACCTAAAGGGCCTTTGAACTATCATATATCAATCCTATACCTAGGATCAGAAATAAAAAACTTAATTTCCTGCAGTTGGTTTTCATGGTGCAGTTTGCAGATTTGCAGCTAGGAGTCAGGAATTGTGATATTTTCTTTCAGAATGGCAAGATGAGGCACTGAGAGAAAGGTAATCAGGGCACTGCTTTAAGGGCATCTCCTGGCATCATTCAGGCAAGGACACAGCTTTGTATGCAGGAATTCTCTGTGTTTGGTGCCAGATGGCAAAACCTGAGAGGACTTTGCATTTACAACTGTTTAGTGTTGATGTAGTATTGGGTGATGTTTAAGTTAAATAGAAGTCTCTTGGAAAAAGGATCAATTTCTTTAAGGGACCAGCAATAACCTTGGATTAGTGCTATCAGCAGAACTCGGGCCTCTGTCCAATTCAACCATCATTTCCTTCTCATGGCAAAAAAAAAAAAAAAAAAAAAAAGGTGCTAATATTTCTGCTAGCCTAAGGACAAAAACTTCCTTTTCAGATCTCTGTGATAAGAGTGCTACACAAACCCCAGACTGGTACTGATAATAATGTTTGAAAACTTTTTTTTATATATATATATATTACATTAACATTAACTAATTTTTCAATGGATAGTCTACCCATGACCTGTGAATATTTTTACTTAGTTGCTATCATTGTTTTGTGTAATACTAGAGTCATTTCAGGACCAAAAAAACTCTCAATTACCTTTTGTCCTTTATGGTGAAAACACATTCAAACCTGCTCAGTGCTTCTTTGATAGAGCTCACCAATGCCTGAAGGTCAGACTCAAATATTTCAATCTGTTTGATGCAGTGTGTTAAAATCAATGGCAGCTAGTTTGTATGTACATACATATCTTGGTGGATTTCTTTGATGTTAACCCCTGTTACACTGACTCAATAGCCCATTTTTTTTCAGGTACCAGTCCTGGACTTGTTCCCACCTGGGTGTGGCTGTTCAGTGCTTTTACCACGTTTTGTGCTTATGCTTTAGGTAATGTACAGTGAAATAATTTGCATGTCTGACATTTTCATGTAATTTTATCTTCAAATTTGCTAGTGATTATTCCGAGATAAAGAGGCATTCTGGATGAATTACTCTCTTTCCAAAACAGTTCTCTTAGATTAAACAAACAAACAAATAACCCCCGAACCACAACACACACAAAAAAAATATTCATAAGACTTAAACCTGAAACAGCATATTAAGTAATATATTAGAGGTTCTATTACAGTAACTGTTATCCCTCTTGAAAGTTCAAATTATTTTAGAGGAATGATGGAAATCATAATATAGCAGCAGTCTGGTTCCAATCCCCCTGCCATGGGCAGGGACACCTTCCCCTAGATCAGGCTGTTCAGAGTCCCAGTCTGGCCTTGAACACTTCCAGGAACATTCCCAGCTTCTCCAGACAAAGCAATCCAGTGCCTCACCATCCTCACTGTAAAGATTTTCTTGGTAATACCTAATCTAAACCTACTTTCTTTCAATGAACCCATTCCCCCTTGTGCTATCCCTATATAAAAATTTTGTTCCTTGATGATGAGATTCTGAGAAGCTCAGATGCCAGAATTAGCAAAGGGTGCTTTCAAAGATAGGAAAAGTAAAGGACAAAGCAGAATAAAGGAAATTGTTTGGCACTTCAGTGCTTAAGGAGTGTGTCAGGAGAGATGGTGATGACAGATGTGATGACAGACCTGAGCTTCTTACAGAAATAAATATGTATTTTTTTCTTTCCTCTTGCTGTTTTTCTCCCATAACACCTACACTTCACTTTCATATTCCATTTTTACTACTTTATATTGTGCCATGAGTGTATTTTTAGGTATGTTGCACCTTGCTGTGCAGTGGTGTGAAGACAGACCTGAAATCATGCTGACCTGGCAGTGAGATCCACGTTAGTGTGGCTTTTTTACTTTCTCTTCCAAAGCTCTCTTGTTCCAAGCTAGAGTTTCCACAACATGGTGCAACAGAGTTATTTTTAGGGGATACTAACAGTAGTATATTTAAAGGACTGCATTGTTCTGTGTAATAAGGGCCCAGAAAGGCTGGATACATGTAAAGAAGAAAATCTTATAGGCACAGGAGCAGGCTATCCCTAGGTGAGCCATCAGGGAAGAAGATTGGCCTGGCCAAACAGGGAGCTTTCACTGGCACTTGGGGAGAATAAAGAGTTCATTACCTTGGGAAATAGGGGCAGACAACTCAAGAAGAGTACAAGGATGTCATCAGGTCTTGTAGAGAGAAAACTGGATTGGTGAGAGCTCAGCTAGAACTCCATGTTGTCACCACTGTGAAAAATAATACAAAATGGTTTTATAAATACATTAACAACACAAGGAGGGCCAAGGAAAATCTCCATCCTTTATTAGATGTGGAGGGGAAATTGTAACCAAAGATGAGGAAAAGGCTGAGGTACTTGATGTCTTCTTTGCCTCAATCTTCAGCAGAAAGACCTGATATCCTCAAGGCAGCCACCTGCTGAGCTGGTAGGCAGGGACAGGGAGCAGAACAGAGCCCCTGTAATCCAGGAGGGAGCAGCCAGTGCCCTGCTGCAATCCAGGAGGGAGCAGCCAGTGTCACTTTCTAGCAGAGTAGCTAGAAAGAGACTCAGTGGAAGAGGACCTGGGAGTGCTGGTTGACAGTGGCTAACATTGAGAAGTGTGCCCAGGTAGCCAAAAACACCAATGGTATCCTGGCCTGTATCAGAAAGAGTTTGGATAGCAGGATCAGGGCAGTGATCATCCCTCTGTGCTCAGCATCAGTCAAGCCTCACTTCAAAATCTGTATTCTGCTGTGGGCCCCTCACCAGAAGAAGGACATTGAGATGCTGGGGTGTGTTCAGAGAAGGGCAACAGAGCTGGTCTGTTGTCTGGAGTACAAATCTTATGAAGAGCGGCTGAAGGAGCTGAGGATGTTATGTCTGGAGAAAAGAAGTCTCAAGGATGACCTTATTGCTCTCTACAACCACCTGAAATGAGTCTGTAGCAAGTCGGGGGTCAGTCTCTTCTCCTAGACAACAATCAACAAAGACAAGAGGAAATAACCTCAGGCTATGTCAGGAGTGGTTCCTGTGTGACATCAGGAAGAAATTTTTCTCTGAAAGGGTGGTTAAGCCTTGAAATGGGCTGCCCAGGAAGGTGGTGGAATCGCCATTCCTGGAAAGTGTTCAAGAAACTACTGGACATGGCGCTTAGCATTATGGTTTAGTTGACATGGTGATGTTCAGTCAGAGACTGAACTCAGCGATCTTGGAGGTCTTTTTCAACCTTAATGAGTCTATTCTTTGATGTTAAATGTACTCTCTCTTTGGAACTGTTTCTGGTAAGGCCATTGCAGTGTAGCTATATATTTGTATGCCAGATTTGAGATCCTCAGGCTATATACAGATGTGTTATACATGTAGGCTGCAGTGCTGTGCAGAGGGGCTGACCACTTTTGGAATCAGACCAATGCACGTAGAGGCATCTTGATTCACCTGGAGTATCCCCTGGAGCAGATGTATCCCCCAGCATTCTACATACCTTGGCATTTCTATTCAGTTGGTGAGATTGGGCCAAAATCTTTTTTGTCCAGAATTTCTTTTTATTTGTACCATAAAAAGCAATGGGACAACAATCCCTTGAAGGTGACTACTACTCAGTTTTCTCTAGCAGCTCTGTGTACTCAGAAGCAGTGGTTTCTTTTGTGAAAACCATTTTTTACAGCATTGTGTGGAATTTAATGAAGGGACTATTGCTTCATAAATTGGAATTACATATTGGAACTGTTACTGTGGCACCCCAGAAGGCTCATGGGAAGTTCAGCTTCTGAAATTTTGAATGTAGATGGGTTTTGCCAGTGAAGCTTGTAGTTCCTAATACTTGGAAGACAAGGAATATGGTGTTGACAGTCAAAACTATAATTAACTAATATATACGTAGATTTTTATGTTTGCTGTCCAAACCACTTCATAAAATATTTAGTCGGAGATTTAATTTTGCATGGCCAAAATTTTCCCTCTGGAAGACTGCAAAGAACCATAATAACTAACTAAATATGCAACTGTAAACTTTCTTAGCTTATTTTAATGACACAGTTACTCTCTCCAAATACCCTAACATGCTGCTCTCCATCTCTCCTGCTTTTTTAAGGTGGTTTGGTATCATTTGCTTCCCATGAAATGGAGTATTTTTGCTTTTAATTTGAATTCCACTCTTTAAAAGTTATATAAACTTTATAAAACAGAGTATTTATGAATCTTTGTGAGACAAAATCATAATATAAGAATTCTAAAGCAATGGAAGTGTGAGACAGTGTACGTTAACCAATGAACACACACCATTGTTGACATGAATGATTTCAAACTGAAAGCTAGGCCAGAAAATATTTTTAGTCTTTTAAAAAGCTAATGAAGCTAAATGGAAAATATGGTTAAGGATTTCTGAAAATCCAGTTTGATGTATGTGTCATATAGTTCCTGTATTTTTTTTTCCATGATCATTATAATTAGAATCACTGTATTTTAGGACTATATTATAAGCTCCTTTTTAGAAAAACCAAGTTCTTGCAAAATGAAAACCACTTTTCACTGTGAGGTGAAGCATATTTTATGCTTCAGAGATATTAATGGATGGAAGAATTTCTAATTTCTAATTTTATTGCAATACCTTTCAAGTAACCTCAAGCATATACAGTTTTCTTTCTGCACATTTCAGTAAGATGCTGAAAATGCAATGGAAATATTAATAGAGAGAGAATGAGTCTCTAGAAGGAGGCAAACTATAGTTGAAATCCTCAATGAGATATTTAAGTTTTAGAGTTCTGAGAACTGTCTCAAGAGATTTGTGTTTGAGCAGAGGATATATCACAGCTGTTTAGCTATTACAATAGAGATATAGTCTAAAATCTGTACAAAATCTTTTCCTGGTTTAGGTCCCTGAAGTATATTTACATTAAACAAAACTCACAGTACTGCCAAATAATCCAGGGAAGTAAGTAGCATATGATCTACAGCAGCCGTGGCGTCTTTGGTCTCACTCTGCTGAGTTGTGTTCCTAGTCAGTTTTGGCTTATTAATGCTATCAATAGCTAATAATTGTTAGCTACAGCACCTTCCAAGTAATATCAAAAAGAGAAGCATCTCCATTTTATTTTGAGATTCAAGACAAAACCAAGTAATCTGTAGGGTTTCTTCTATGTACTTTTCCCTAGGAGGTTCATCATGCATGTTTACACTTAACTTTAAGAGGAAAATAGTTCTATTTTTCACCTGCACAGTGTCAGACAAGAGACTAAGGGTATGGTTTGACATTACAACTCGGAAACATTACAACTGCTAGACTACCTTTCTCTGTATTCACCATTCCTCCCTTGTGCCACCTCCCTTGCATTTTGTACCATTCACAGCACCAATTCAGTGACCCAGAAGAAAAGATAATGTTTGCTGTCTTTCCACCAGCTGAACAGGCTGCAGGTCACCCTGTTCAACAGCAGTGAACTATCAGATCAACTCAAACCATATTGTCCAACTACATCCTCAGAGTTACGTCCTGTACTGTGCTGGATCATTTTTTAAGCACTCAAGTACTAAAAGTGATCAACACATAATGCACCTTAACTATAATGCATTCTTAGAATCATATAATTGTACATGTTGGAAAAGACGTTTAAGGTCATCAAGTCCAACCATTAACCCAGCAATGCCAAGTCCACCACTAAACCATGTCCCCAAGTGCTGCATCTGCACATCCTTTAAAATCCTCCAGCGATTGTGACTCCACCACTTACCTGAGCAGCCTGTTCCAAGGGTCTTGGTGTATAAAGTTTTCCTAATGTCCAATGTAACCTCCCCTGGTATGACCTGGGATTGTTTCTTCTTGTACCTGAGAGAAGAGACTGGCCCCCATATCACTAAAACCTCCTTTCAGGTGGTTGTAGAGAGTGATAAGGTCACTCCTGAGTCTCCTTTTCTCCAGGCTAAACAACCCCAACTCTCTCAGACTTGTGCTCCAGACCCTTCCTAGCTCTGTTGCCATTCTCTGGATACACACCAGCACCTCAATGTCCTTCTTGTAGTGAGGGGCCCAGAACTGAACACAGGATTCAAGGTGTGACCTCACCAATGCTGAGTACAGGGGGACAATCACTGTCCTGGTCTGCTGGCCACACTATTTCTGATGGAGGCCAGGATGCCATTGGTCCTTTTGGCCTCCTGAACACATTCTTGTATGAAAACTGAAAAGCACTTTAAAATATATGTAGGCACAAATACAAATAAATGTTGTGAAATTTGTTCCTTTAAGCTGCCATTTAACTGTTAGTCATTGAGGTATTGACCATCAAGGAACTTAAATGCCCTAGTGAATCCACCCCACAAGAGGTGTGAAGGCTCAGAGGGTCCACGACACCAATGGATGGGCAAGAAGCTCTATGGACAATTTCCAGCACTTGAAACTAATTGCAGGAACTGATGTAAAAATGTTTCAACACCCCTGGGGGCAAGTAATTATGAGTGTCTTTCTAAAATTCATGAGGAAGGTGGCATTTAGTTTCAGAGCTGAGGTAAGGACAGAAAAATTACTTGATATCTGGAGCAATTCTTTTATGAGCAGTTCTAACTTGTTGGTATTGAGGGGGCTGTTGTGCTTCAGTTTGCTCTCATTAGTGTAATTTTCCTGTATGTTATATATGGCAGTAGTGAATTGTATGTGAAGAAATCTACTCCTTTTGTTGTGCTCTAATTCTTTCTTTTCCTTTTTCAATCCTTCTAGACTCCATAGATGGGAAACATGCTCGAAGGACTCAGTCCAGTACTCCTCTGGGAGAACTATTTGACCATGGGCTGGATAGCTGGGCTACCTCCATTTTTGTGCTTTCTTTTTTTTCTGTCTGTTCCCGTGACAATGGGAAGACTGGAGTTTCTGTATATACAATGTATATATATTTAAGCATTGTCTTGTTTAACTTCATGTGTTCACACTGGGAGAAATATAACACAGGAGTTCTTTTTCTTCCTTGGGGATATGATATAAGCCAAGTGGTAAGTATTTATCATCCCTGTTTTGGTTTTGGTTTTTTAACTATGTAATTGTTTTCATAATATTAAAGCAATAGAAAAATAGAGTTCAAGGCAAATATATCTGGCTGAGATATTGAAATATGTGAAATTGCAAAACCCTAGAAGTAATTCAGAAATATTTTCTGCATTTGCAATAAAGGGCTGCTCTTGAGCAAATTGTCAGCATCAGTGATTCATTGCTGTGCAGGAGAAAAAAGGCTTGCAGCTAGCCTAGCAGCCAGACAGTGCCCATGAGAATGTCATTTAACTGCATTTGATTTATAGTGTTAACAAAAATTACTGTGCTATCTGAAGCCACAAGCTATTTTCCCCCCAATACCAGATTGTGATCCATGATGTGAATTAGTCCAAGTAGTGTCTATTAACAGTAATTACACAGTTACACACTACCAGACCGTCTCAATTCTACTCCATTTTATAACAAATGTGGTAATGGAAATAGCATTGTACCTATGAAGAGAGCAGTAACTGTTGTCAAGTGAGTTCTGCCTTTGAAAAATAATTCAGTCGTCATGGATATCAAAAAGTCATAGACATTCAGTAAGGTGAATTACTTATCAGCCCACAGTCAGCACCAGCTGAGTTCTTGTCTGGTTTTCAGCCCTGTGGACATCTTCAGAAAACATGCCCAGGGCACCAGCGTGAATGGTATCCTCAGTGCACAGATGAGTAGCAGTATTAACAAGCTCAGTGCCCTTCCAAAGGCCCAGCACTGGGCTTTTTCTGGGCTGGCTTATCTGGGTCTCAGATAGCCAAGGTCTTGCAGTCTGAAGTGCAAAGTCAGTCTTCTGAGCTTCCTGTTACAGGCATGACATGAAAGGTACAGCCAAATAACTGAAAAGAAGTTTGACAAATATTCAAATATGTGTTTTACTAGAAATACAGTATTCTAACTAATGGGTGCAGATGTAATGCTGTAAACATAATCAGAATCCAGTGGTTCGAGAACAACTCAGAGATGGTGGTCCAGCTGTGGTGCATCTGTGTTGTCCCCTAGAAAATAGGTTTTGGGAGAAGTTGGCTCAGGACTAAGACATTAGGCAGCCAGCTGGTCTGCAAGTTTCAGCCATGTCTATGTAAGGCTTCTCTGTGGAGTTTTTCCAGCAGGAGAGGAATAGCAATGTTCAAGCCTATTTCACTTGTTACTCAGATGATCACTGTACATGTGAATGTTTAGAAGGCTCTGCTGGATCGCTGCATCATCCAAATTGTATTAGTGGTTAAATCTGGGAATGGGTATCAACTAGCAGAGCAGTACTGTTAACTCAGTCAGGGCCTGTTACTGACCTGTGCCTGTGGCCCTGTTTTCTCATCTGGGAAATAACAGTAGAAATATTTCCCTGCCTGACAGATTTGTGGTGAGGCTGAATATTAGTAAAGTTTGTAAACTGCTTTGATTAACTGGGATGCAAGGTGCTAACAAGTGTTGTTTCCTGTTCTCCTCTGATGCTGAACTGCTGTCCTGCTCACTTGCTTTTTAGTGCCTTCTGTGATGACTTGATTACAATCAAAGTGATAAGCTTGTAAATGTGAGAATTTTTTGATGTTCTTTAGCACAGTCATCAGCAGTGGTAGAAGACTGTACTACCTGAAATCTCTGTATGTTAGTTTTCCCATTGGTAAAAAAATAGCTGTTGTGATTGCCTATGAACAAAGAGAAGGCAAGCTTTTTAGCTCAAAATGGTATTTTTCCATTAGTCCAAAAATATACTATATGTACACCAGAAGTATATAATATATTTTTTTCCAATTCTACTGACTAGTCTAGTAAAAGATCTTAATTCCCCTGAAAATTTGTTCTTGTTTTGTAAATTCATTCAGCAAATTTATATTATATGTGCACTATTAAAGATAGCTCTTCATTTCCAGTAGCTTAGAGGATACTGGGGACAATAGCAAATAGCTGATGATGAGTAAGAAAGGTAATGTTTCCCTTGCTGGTTTTTTTTTTCTCCATTACTTCTCTGTCAGGTATTCCCACAATCACATTTAGAAGCAGAGAGTGTGAAAGCACTCACTAGCTGCTTCCAGACTGATTCACAATGTTTAATTCAGTATTTTCTCCATGGCATTCCTTGCTGGATTGCTGCAGGAATGTGCCTCTCTGTCCTGTCTTCAGTAATTTCACCTACAGCTTAAGGTTGTACTGGCATGTCAGACACTCAGGTCATCTAGACCCCTGCTTCTGCTTTTAAACTGGTGGGTAGTCAGGAACTTTGGGCTTTGTTATTGCCACAGAAATCAAGAAAAACAGTAGTTACTGTCAGGGTGCAAATAGAGGACTGATGACCTTAATGAGCACTTAACTGGCATGTGGCTCCCAGGACACTGCTGCTGAGTCAGCTCTGCTGTACATAAGCACAGCCTGCTCACGGGCTCTGCCTCAGCTGTGCTGGAGAAAGAGCTGCTGCTCCTCATGAAAAAATACCTTGTTATAGACAGAAATCTGTGGCACTTATGCACATCACGTTTTTCTGTGACTTGATGACTCATCAGAACTGGTAACCCAATTACGCTCGCTGGGATGTAATTGGCACTCCAATTAGCTTTGATTACAGCAGACAATCATTTGCAGGAAGCTGTGGTTTGTAAACTTGAAAAATGGCTCTAATGTGTCTGAGAGATGCTTGGTCAGAGGACCATTATGTTTGTGGATCCAGAATCAAGGTGGCAGCAAATGCAGCAAGGGAAAGCTATTCCTGTCTCTCCTCCCTCCTGCACAAGGATCTATCCTGTGCTGATTCCTGAGTAGCAGGAAAAGGTGCAAGGAGTGGAGCCTCTGTATCATAGCATCTAGAAAATTTCCATGCACTTTTGAGTAAGCACACCTACTGGAAACCCCAAAAGTCTGAAGGCTAAAAAGTAAACCTCTGCTATAATCTGTGAGAAGTTACCTTGGATATATCTTGTGAAAACTAGGACTTATTTTTGTTACAGGACAGACCAAAGAAAGCTAATATCTGCAAATTAAGTTTCTTGAAGGAAAAAAAAAAAAAAAAAAAAGACAAAGCTTTTCTGGCTTCTTGACATATGTTAATTTTCACAGACATCTTGTTTTGCTTTTAAAAATTTTGTTTTCTTTATGAAGAATTTAATATTACCCTAATGAAATACTTGTCTAATCCTGCTGTTGTTTTTCATAAGTCACTGCAGCTGAGTTCATAGCAGGGGAACAAATTACTATTTTTTCCTTACTATGATGTAATGATACATCTGCTCCATTGCTGCTGCCTTAAGTGTAGCTGGATATACCCTTTATATTCTTAATTAAAACTTTCGAAGTGAAGAGCTGTGTGACAGCTGCAGTGGCCCAGACAATTCCACTCTCCTTCCTCTTCCTCTCCCCAGCCGAGAGGGGCAAGCACAGAAGAAGCACAAGCAGCAAAATCCCAAAGGCAACAGGCAGCTCCCTCTGAACCAGCCCTTGCCCTGCAAGGAGACGATGACCAAAAATCCCACAGATAGAGAGAGTTGCGCCTGAAGGGATGGGTGCTTGGACCATGAGCCCCAGGGTTTCAGGCTAAGATGCTTTCCCAGCTACTTCTGCCTGATGGCTTTGGACAGTACCACCTAGAGCTTCTGGGAGAACTCTCTGCCTGCCTTGGAACTCTGAATCAATGGAAGTACATGATGCCCCGAGCAGCTGAAACACTGTAGAACTTCATTTTCTCCTTCCTTTCCATCAAAGCTGGGAAAGGTTTATTTCGTGGGTGCCATATAACAGGTTTTTTCTTGACAAGCTTATTTACAAAACCCATGCTGAAATATGTTCTAGATGACCTTTTCCAGGGATGAACTGCAGCAAGTGTTTCAGGAGCTGGCAGAGAAATCCCAAACAATGCATGTGCACATCACATATTGAAAAAATTTCTACCTCTTCTGAGGGGCAAAAACCCTTTCCTAATAAAAAACAAAATAAAGATGCAAATATATTGTTCTTTGGTCACATTATCAGGATTCACAATTTAATTTCAGACAAAAGGATATTCACTTTCAGAGCTTTTCTAATTTGAAGTGTCTGTGGAAAGCATAGCCTTTCTTGTGAAGAAAAGTATTATTACTCAGTTCCAAAGTTGGAGCACAATGGAACTGTTGAAGTAAGAGAAGTGATAGCAGTGAGGAAGCAGTGCTGGCCAGACCCTGGTGTCTGCTTCAATCTGCCTCTAGACACAGCTGGAAACTGATCTCAATACTCAGTTATCTGAGGGAAGCCCCGTGGTGTATCCATGTAAAATCTGAACAGAAGAACCTACTGTGCACAGGCTTTTTCTGCAGCAGACTTCTTCATTCTTAAGCACTTGATTGTAATTCCCTTGATAATTAATTATTTATTAAATTGGTTAATTAATCTTCCATGTGCTTTTAACTATTTGTCTATAATGTCTAAATGCAAAGTCATCTTTTTAGGTAAAATTTTCCAGAGTATAAGATTTGCAACTTTTAATTATTTATTGAAAGAAAAAAACCTGAGAAAAAAATAAAGTGGAAAAATTGCACATCACATTAAAGCTAACTCCTATTTAAATAGCTTGTAGGAAATCATTCTTACTCTTTTAGGCAAGTGCCACATTTATAATCAGAAGAATGAAGTAGCCTTGTATTTTAAATTACTTTTCTTCCTAGATGTTTATTTTGAGCATTGTGTTAATGGAAAATATTTCAACACATGAGCAATTAATGCTAGTGAAATTGAATATTACAATAAATGTCATGTTTTTGTGGAATCATAAAGAATTTTAAAGCATACCCACATTTTTTTAGACGATGACAAAATATTTGATTTTTTTTCATCATGTAGGATATCACACAGCATACTAAATGTGCCTGTGTGTAAAATAGAAGCAGTAAACCAATGGTAAGAAAAAATACTTATGTACACTCACAGTCTAAAATATAGTGGTCACAAAACTTACACCTGAAATAGTGAAAAGACATGAAAGAGATGGTTATTTAAAAATATCAAGAATTTTAGAGGAAGGTAAGAGGCTAGAAGGTAGAAGACTTTGAGGGGCTATGCTGCCTTATGTTTATATAGAATTTTACCAATGCCACATCAAACAATTATTCTGATTTTACACAGGCACAAATGTGACTATATTGCTGTTATTAACAAAATTGTGGCAAAATAGGGAGCCCCTGCTCAGAATCTAGCTGTCCTGCTGTCAGCTATATCAAAGAGCCTACAAATCAACACCTTGTATTTCCGTATCTTTTCCATCATAAGTATTCCTCATCCTCATAGAGAAGGTCTTGGAAAGCCAAAAATATTCCTGGTCAGATGCTGCTGAGAGTTGGAATCCAGGATTGTACACATCCACTTTACCTTGCTATATAGTTCTCACTTGTGTTATTGTGGTGGGTGGATGCCAGGCATCCACCAAAGCTGCTCTATCATTCCCTTCTGCAACTGGACAGGGAGAGAAAATATAATGAAAGGCTCATGAGCTGATAGAAGGACAGGGAAAGATCACTCACAAATTACTATCATGGGCAAAACAGACTCGGGTCAGGGATATTAATTTAATTTCTTGTGAATCAAAATCAAAGCAGGATAAGGAGAGGTAAGACAAATCTTAAAACACATTTCCCCAACCTCTCCCTTCTTCCTGGGTGCTACCTTCACTCCCCCACTGGCACAGGGAGACAGGGAATGGGAGTTATGGTCAGTTCATTACAGGTTGGTTCTGCTCAGGGAGAGGAGTCCTCCCCCTGCTCCAGAGTGGGTTCCTCCCACGGGAGAATGCTCTCTGTGAATTTCTCCAGTGTGAGTCCATCCCATGAGCTACAGTTCTTCATAAACTGCTGCACCATGGGTACCTTTCCATGGGGTGCAGTCATTCAGAGACAGCCTGCTCCAGTGTGAGTCTCCCACAGGATCACAAGCCCTACCAGGAAACCTGCTCCAGCATGGGCTCCTCTCTCCACGGGTCTGCAGATCCCTGCCAGGAGCTGCTCCAGCATGGGCCTCCTGCAGGTTCACAGCCTCCTCAGAGGCACCTACCTACTCTGATGTGGGGACTCACAGGTGGATCTCTGCATCTCCCTGGATGTCCATGGACTGCAGGGGCACAGCTGCATCCCATGGGCTGCACCACTGGCTGCAGGGGAATCTCAGCTCTGCTGCCTGGAGCATTTTCTATTCCTTCTTCTCCACTGACCTTGTTGTGTGCAGGGCTGTTCCTCTCCCATATTCTCACTCCTTTCTTCTCTGGCAGCAATTACAACTGCACAGTAAGTTTTTTTGTTTGCTTTTTTTTTTTTTGGTTTTGTTTTTTTTTCCCTGTAAAAATATGTTATTCCAGAGGCATTATCACTATTTCTGGTTGGTACAGCCTTGGCCAGTGGTGGGCCCATCCTAGAGCTGTCTGCCATTGGCTCTGCTGGATATGGGAAAAGCTTCTGGCAGCTTCTCACAGAAGCCACCCTTGTAGCCCCACTGCTACCAAAAACTGGCCACACAAACCAAATGCAGTTATTTAATTTGGACTTCTCTTTTTTCAAAAGGCTGCAATTATTTTTACTTGCTAGAGACTACATTTATATCTGAAAAGTACTAAAGCTGATTGATAGTAGAGAGATAAGTAAAAAAACTTTGCCATCTTTTCTTAAGTAAAATTATTCAGTTGAACTTAGGAGCACTGCTTTCTGCTTTACTTTTTTTTTTTTTTTTTTTTTTTTCCACCAGCAGTGCCTTTAAAACAGTTTATACAGATTATTTGCTAGCTGGTTTATACAGCTTAGGCTTTGCTAGTAATTTTGACAATCTTCAATTTTTTGCTAGTATAGCTTAGATCAAAGGACACAGCCATTTTCTCATCCTTCAGGCTCTCTAAAGGAGGTCTGCTTTCTAAAGCTGGAGACAGCTTCAGTGTAGTCAAAGTGATGAGTCCTTAAAAAACAATATACAAAAATTTTGAAGCCAAGGAGTGGTTTTTTCCCCATATGCTACATCTGTTAGGAGGCAGTCTCGATGTGGGAGTCTTGCATCATCAAATCCCAGGGCAGGGCATTCCCTGTGAGAGCCCATTGCATCCACACCCCTGTTCCTAGACATGCACTGACATCTGACAGTGATGCTCATGGCTGCCCTGCCAAAAGTACTGACTGTAAGAATGGTAAATACTGAAGTTCCTCTTTTATCCCTTGCCAAAAAAGTCTGTTCAGGACTCAACGTGTGAGGGTAAATTCAGGCTCCATCAAAGCCGGTTGGAGTTTTGCCATCAACTTTGATGGGGTCAGGATTCCATCCGTCATGTCTTATGGGTAATATAATACAATTTCTTCAGGAAGCCAAATGTTAATTTGGCTGATGCAGTGGATTACAAAACCCAATATATGTGTCCTTCACTTAGGCCAAAATTTGACTCACTGTCTTCAGTGGCCCAAGACATAGTGGCACTCACTTGTGCCTGCTGCTCCTTGCTGTGGATCTGTTGTGCTGCTTATTCTTGAAGAGGCAATTCAAACATCCAGTTCCACAATGCAAAATCCAAGCAAAACCTCATAAAGACCTACATACTGACAGGGCAAGAATCTTGATTTCAGATACAGAGAAGTAAGCGAAACCAAATGTAGCATTATCTACATGTAATAGAAGTTTAAGTGACGTCAGCATTCTGCTCTTAATCTTAAAAAACCTGGTAATTAACAAAGATATTTTCAGTGTATCTTTGAGTTAAAATTTAATAGAAGACCAGGAATGTGCTTGTTGAAGTTCAAATGGAGAAAATACATAACATGGAATAAAACCTGTGTATTAAAAAAAAACTGATTAAGAAATAGTAAAATCTGTAACACAAGTAAAGCTGGAAAATATTTTTTTCATCCCAGAGTATGAAGCTGCATTGAGTGGAAAATATAAAGGTTACTGAATGTTAGCTGGGAATAAAGAGATGAATATGCAGTTTTCTAAATGGCATTGTAATTAACATTGTCATTTTAATTTAGAGCTAGTGTAGCATGAAACATACAGCCCCTTATGGGTCCTGTGGCAAAACTAAGCAGCTGAGAACAAAGCAGGCTAGAGGAGGGCAGCAGTCCCTCTAGCTGGGTGCCCCTGAGTCTTGTGTATGTGTTCTTTCACTCCTAATGACATCTACGTGATTCTTTTAGTGTCCTGCAATGATGTTATCTGTCAAAAAAATCAGGGAAGACTTCATGTCCTTACCATTATTTTTATTTCTTCACATTCCATTGAACATTTTTATTTTTTTATTATTGTTTCAGATGAGCTTACGGTTTTTCTCTTCCCCCCCCTCCCCCGCCTCCAGTTATTATGATATGATCAGTTCAAAGGGCAGAGCTGCAAAAATATGCACATTACTAATTCTGAAGGCTGTATCAAAAACAGGGAAGAGCATGTGCAGTGGGGATAAAAGTGGCAATAAAAGTGGATTTAGGTATTTCGAAAATCTAAGTCAGTAATACCTAACACATACAAACAGATGCACACATTACCAGGGAAGCTGCTTGCTTACCGTATTTCATACATTTTAAATAATTCTGTTGGTGACCCTGCAAGTTGCTTCTCTGCTTAGAAATAATTTTGCCATGGCAGCAGAAGGTAAAATAGGAATAGGAGCTAATAAAATATTTTTTTATTACTTTTACATTTGTATTAAGATGATAAATGAAATTCTCTACCTTTTGATGTAATGGATTGAAAATAATTTATCTTTTTTTCTGTAGGTGTTAATAGCAGCATATCTGCTCACTGGTACTGTTGGTGTGGAGGTCTGGCAGAAGCCTTTTCTGTTTGGTTATTATATTACAGATGTATTAGTTATCCTGCTTATAGGTAAGTGTCCAGATCTATGCAAAAGTGTACAGCTTCTTTATTATTTTGATTTAATAGTTTTTATATTTTCCTCTTTTATTTGGTTTTACTTTTCTAAGTGTTGGCTTGTGCAAAAATACATGAATAGAGATAATTAAAAGGGTTATTACTGGAAAACTTTTAAAAAGAAGATAACTTTGGAAATTATTTTCCTCACTGAATTACTGTATGCTGCATACAAATAATATAGAAAATGCTCCTTATCTGCATGTGCAGTTCAGTGCAGTGTGCTGGCTTGCTGGGCTCCCAAAGTCTCAGGAACTCCTCATGTCACTCAGATAAAGTGTTACTTATATTCATACATTTATGTATATTCTAAGTTTAATGTTTTGGTCTGGAGCACACTATGTTCCAAAACATTATGTACAGAGGGGATGAAGACATTATTTAAATAACCTTAGATGCACAACTGTAAATATGAATAAAAGCCAGGTTGTTTCTAAGCTCTTTAGTATTCCTTTGCAAACAGAAGAGATCTATTTTTCATACACAGCAATAGCCTATTTGGTCATTATTTGATACTGTCAGTGTAGTTTGAAATGAGCATTGAATGTTTTTTGACTGCTATATCAAGACTGAGAACAAGAGCACTTACATTTTAATGAGTTAAAAATATAGAAGTCTTAGCTGAAAATATGTGTAAGTAAAACGTTTTTGATGTGTTGCTTGAAAGGTGAAGAAATTAGTATATGCATTTTTGAGATTTTTAAATGAGCATACAAGTGGTGAGAAGAGGGCGATATGAACACTCCAGGCTTGCATCCAAAGAAACATCTGCCCTTGAGCTGAATGGAGGACATGGTTATAGGTGCTTCTCCCACGTCGAGCATTTTGCACTGATGTGTGCTTTCACCGCCCTCTCCCTATGGAAAGGTTGGCAGCAGGTACCACCTTTTGCCCCAGCACTGTTTCCCAGAATTTCCAGATTAGAAAGGACCCTGTGTTCAGGCTGTGCTTTCTAATGAGCAGTGTCTGCAAGGACGTGATTTTGTACTTTACCCCAAAAAAACCCAACAGTGTGTGACCAAGATGATACAGTCTTTTTCTAGTCAGACCTGATTTAGGCACTCTGAGGAAAAGAAAGAAAGGAAGAGGGGAAAGACAGTAGTTGCCTTTTCAGTAGTCAGTGAATTATTCACCTTTGACAGAGGTGTAGTTGAAGACAGGGAGTGATTTGTGCTCTTGCAGCAGCACTGCAAGCCCAGGGGAGATGGATGCTGGCTCACCCAGAAAGGGCAGCTTAGGGCAGCGTTAGGTGTTAGCAGAGACCAGCCCACTGAACACGCCTGGTCTGTGCTGCACACATCAGTGCTTGGTTCCTGTCACTAAGACACATGAGATCCCATTCAGGGAGTGTTCTGATGGCTTCCCTTGCACTTGGGAAGCCATGGATGAAGGTCTAATTCAAACTGTTAACATCGTAGGAAGCATTTGTGGAAGGGAAGCATTTCAGCGTTATCAGATCTGCAGGTGTAGCATCCTTTTTCATACTCTGCCAGAACCAGCTGCAAAGCAATGTTCAATGGACTGTTCCATTAACACAAGAAAGAAGTACTGCTTCTGTCTTCTGTGGTATGCTTGTATGAATAGATTTGTGAGTACAGAATAGTATTTCTTCCATCACTGTCCCAAGCAGAGTAGGCTTAAGTAGGAGCCAAAAGGTTTCTCCAAAAACCTTGTCTCACACTATGCACAATGGCAACTTTTGCAACTTAGTTGAAGTTAAATATGGGTTTAAAGGATGCAAAATAATAGTCTTGGCTGACTCTATTACAGAATTATCATAGTGCTTAGTAAATCTCTTAGAATCATACACCAAATTTAAATATAGAAAAAGTAGTATCCTTCCACTAAGGGTCATGTTGGTCCAGAAAACACTGCCATTTCGTATTTGAAACTCAGCTCAGCAGTAAGGTGGTTATCACTGGGTAGCCTGTGTGCAGTAACTAGGGATATGTGAAATTTTTAGAAGCTTGTGGTAAATTGCAGGACCCCACTGTGACTGCAGAAAAAGTACCTGTCTAACCTACATCAAGGACCAAGCAGCCAGGAAAATTCAATTATTCTCTCCCTTAGAGAGACTGCAACAAGTGTGTCTTGCTCAGACAGTACCATTTGTATCAGAGAGCCCACTCTGGCTTGCTCAGTTAAATGCCTCTGTGGCTAGTTAAAAACAAAGTGGGCCTCTGGTGCTTTTTACAAGCTAGTTTCCCAGGATCCTGAGAGGAGCCATTAAACCATAAATTGCTGTGCTTAACCATCTGATGGCACTTAGTAGTCACTAGTGGTCCTTCTAACAACGAACCTGTAGCTGCTCCATCAATACTTGGCATTTGTTTGGTGCTTTTACTGTTCCATACACAACAGGAGTTCAGCTGCTGAGCCATGGCTTCTCCAAGAGCAGCTGGGCTTTAGCTCCTACCTTCTGTGGTGGGAAGAAATCCAAACAACATGCACAAAAGTGTTTTTCAGATGTCATTCCTGGAGTTTTCTGGGGAAAAAAAATAACCCATGTATAACCTACGGATGAACTCTACAAAAGCACCTCTTCAGAGGAAGCTGTGGTATCACCAGGTGACACTCACTCATTGAAAATAATGGAGCTTTTATCAGGTGCCAGAACACACAAAGATATACATAAAAGTGCAGCAATACTGGTGTTTAGATTAGATCTTTTAGGAAAGAGAACTTTATGTAAGTTCCTGGGAACTGTCTGGCACACTGTGAACACCTGTAGGAAAGCCAAGTCCTGAGCTGCTGAGCTGTGACCTCAGAGGACTACCCTGTGAAACAGAGAAACTTCAGCGTAGTATTTTATGGGAATTTGTCAGCTACCCAGCAAACATGATCCTGTAATTTTCACTGGCAGTGAATACAATTCCATCCTTCAGCTCCAAA
Organism: Taeniopygia guttata; assembly: GCF_048771995.1. Taxonomy (NCBI): domain Eukaryota; kingdom Metazoa; phylum Chordata; class Aves; order Passeriformes; family Estrildidae; genus Taeniopygia; species Taeniopygia guttata. Next base: position 110,093,521 of record NC_133026.1, on the reverse strand, counting down.
ACACACACCTAGCTGGACCTTGAATCAATGAGGAAGGTCCTTCTCCCGTTTCCAGAGTATGTTGACCTGGCTACTAGGCAGAAATACCTTTTGTCTCACAACATGGGAGCAGACAGACCCTTTTAAAGTTATGTGCCTGTGTGCTCATCTGGAACTAATTATTCTGCACTCATCAGGGCTCCTGTGCATGACACTCCAAAAGCTCTCTTGGGATTTAACCACAGTTGTCCCATAGCATTTTCTGGCTAACTAGGGTCCCTTCAAAGGGCAGCACTGGGGTGAGAGCTATCATTTATTTTTACCCCTCCAGGGCATCCCAAATGCCTAACATTCTCTGTCACTCTGCTATCAGGTTGACAGCAATATGAAATATTTACAATAAGCATTTTAAAGCAGTCAGTTCTGTACATAAATTCTAGTACCACAATGATACTGTAGACTTTGTGAGAAGATTTTCACCGACAGGTTGGCATCTGTAGTTCAGGGAGCAGCATTACTAATTGATGATGGTTTCTGTCTCATGTTGCTATTAAATGACCTGTAGGTGCATGCTCTGAATGAAGCATTTCCCATGTTTGGGACCTTCATACTTGCTCTGTATGAAGATTTTATAATGTCTAATAAAATTTGAGTTCAGGCTACAATCCTTTCCTGGAGAAAGGAAGATGGAGACATGCATGTTACTGGAAATTCCTTTTGGTATATTCTTTTGCTCAGAATTGACTGAGGGCTTGAAAGTTGTGGTGGGATGTACACAAACAAGTGGGGTTAGCACATCAGCTTCATTCCTTAGGAAGGTAAATTGGAAAAATTATACACAGAGTTTCCTACTCCTTCTTGGTATTAATTGCAACCACAAGAATAGCCCTCATGGGAAAAGGATCACTTAAGCATGGAGTGGATATGTTATACTTCATCAGTGCATGGTACATAGAGCAGACTATTTTGTAATCCAGACATGTTTGACTCTACTCTGTGTGGTCAGCAATGCCCAGATCTGGCTACTGAAGCCTGTGGCAAAGGTGAAACAAGTTTTCAGTGTGTAGGTTTGATCAGGAAATGTGAATTGAGTATTTATATCTGTCAGAAAACTGAAACTTGAACTTTGTTTTAGAGATGTGGCCAAAGCATTCAGAATTTTTTCCTATGATGTGCAAGGGTTTGGCTTCTATGTGGACTTCTACAGTGTTTTCCTTGAGGATCACTCTTCCCCAAGCTATTTAAGTACATAAAATGAGGAGTGAAAACATAAATGAACAGATAATAGCAGCAAAAAAGTAATGATGAGGCCAAGCTGTAACATTTAAAACATGCCAATTATGTGAATTTCATCATAGTGGGAAAGCACAGTTACTCCTCTAAAACAGTGCTTTGTACTTACACTGTGCTACATCCTGTATATCAAAGGAGGACACACAAGTCCTTGCCATGGGTGTTCATACAGCAGCCTGCCCCTTTTTCAGTGTCAGAAACTGTTTAGGAGGCCACAATCAAATTATGAATTGTTTCTGCCCCCATGGAATGATGTCATTCTGTAGTGAGCTCCTATAGTTCCCATTGCAAAGTGGCTGATGGTTCTGCCCTAGCTATGACTTGCTGAATGATTACAGGTTAAATGCAATGTTTTCAAAAGGTTTTTGCTCCGACAGGCTTTGACCAGTGCTGCTTGAGAAGCGTGGTTAACATGAGTTGGCTTCTACGTGTCTGTCACCAATTCAACATTTATTAAGGCATTGTTGTGACAGATTGTACAAGGCTCCGTTAAAGGGAAGGGTGTGAAATACTCCCCTGTCACTTGAGATATATTTTTAAGAAGCCACTGAGTTCATGTTTGGAGTAACTCATCTGAACCAGTCAGAACAATAACCTAGAAAAGCAGAGTGCTCAAGGCCAGAGGCAGAGCAGTGTCACAGGATGCTGATTACAGGTGGGAATGAGTTTGGTGGTGTTAAGGTGTCAAGAGTCATTTCTGGGGCTCTGGGACCCCCAGGAGAAGGTCAAACAGGGGAGCTTGCCTGGCAGAGTCCTTCTGGAAGCCAGTCTGGGCTTTTCAAATAAAGGCACTGTTTCTCTGGTGCTCAATTCTGCCTGTGCCCAGAAAAAGAATGATGTTTGAACACAGCTACATCAAAGAAGCAGCTACAGCCATAAACTAATTTTTCAATTGGTACGAAATCCCTCTGAATGACAATTGTTATCTTACAGCTGAGTTCGAGATAAATGCCATGTGTAATTCCTTGGACACTGAAAATAAGGTATAAAATCAATAAACATGATAAAGACATATCTTTTCAACAAGCATGATAAGCGCATCCTTCTACAATCTTTGTACTCAAAAAATATCTTAGATGCTAAACGTCCAAAACCTACATCAACTTTGCGCATGAAGACAGTGCTTATGTTTACCTTATGTTCCCTTAATACCTGTAAAATTATTTCATATGGTGGATTTGGGGTGTATTTTTCACCCTAATGTATTCAGACTTCACAGGCTCAATTAAGTCTGCAAATTATATATTTTTTTTCTAAGGTTTTCCCCCCAGCTACTAAGTGGTGTTAAGTTTGTAATTTTATAATGTAATAAAAAGTAATTGTTTTTTAATGGACAGCTCAAAATGCAATTATGTATTTGCACAATCAATTAAAAGAGTTGTCTGCTCAAGACATGCCAAGGAAGGTCACACTGTTCCATAGAAAGCTTCTGTTCCTGAAACAAGTGCTTTTAAAATGTTCACTTTTTGATGAAGCTTGCTTCCAGGCACCTATCAGTGTGCTAAACATTCAGTGTGTTAAGGTATTTTCATGTGTCTAGCTGCTCTAAATGTGCCAGGAATTTGAGAAAAACACCATGGAAAAAGTATTTAAATATTTTTCCAAGCTAATATTGAGGAGAGTGATAGTATTTAATTTGTAAGCTGAAATGCAAGTACAACCGCCTGCTGTTAGAGAGTTGGTCAACTTGTGTGATATGCCCAGAAGGACTGCACAGTCCTCTTCCTGCCTCCCAAATGGGATGAGTGCTCTGGGGAGTATTTTTTGGGGGGGAGCATAGCAGGGATGGTGCTTTCCTGAACAAATTCACACAGCTTCCAATGCAGCATTCACCTAAAATTACATCCCTCTATTGCACTGTCTCATTTTTGAATTTTTGACTTTTAGCTATCAGGAGAGCCAATTCTTAACAAATAAGATGTCAGTGCTCTTCTTAGGACAGTTTAAGGATGATTCATTTGCCAGGACTTTACTAACAAAAGTGATTTATGATAGCAAAGGTGTGGAGAAGATAAACTGTGAAGTTTGTCCTTCCTTTGAAGCACTATAGCTTGTTTAGTGGTTTAGGTGTCTTGGAGTCACTTAATTTGGCGGTGTTTACAGTCTGTGAGGTTTTGTGTTTTCAGAAACGTGGCTCCCTGCATCAGGCTGTTTCCTTTGTCTGAGTGCCAGGATGGGCCTGTTGGGTGCTGAAATAGCTTTTTCTGGAAGTGACAGTAGTGTCAGCAGTTTGTTTTCTCTCTTTTTCTACAATGAGCAAGTCTGTATTTTGCAGAAATACCTGAATTAAATCAGGTACAACAGCCACAGTAACTGCAGCATGTCATGGAAACAATCTGTCTGCCTGTAGATCTTCAGTAGTCTTTAAATTTAGTTACATGAGCATTTAAAGTCCCCTCAGATAATTAAAATATATTACTGTTAGTCCAAATAACATAGCTGACAAGGTATCATGGTATTCATTGTGTGCTAGCTTTTTAAAATTATTATTTTATTCAGCTGCATCACAAAACACCTTATTGATTTGGAATTGAATTTGAAAGCAATAAATGAAATCTAAAGTTGTCCTTAAAATTGATGGGAATTGCCTTTTGATCTCCTTTATACACATATATGTATACACACATATATGTATATGTGCACACATATGTATACGCATGTCTGTGTATGTATACGTGTGCTTTTTTACATACACACACTTGGAAAACAAGATAATGCCTTCATTTCTTCACTTTGGATATGTCTTTAATCCCGAATTTCTGAATGCATTGGGATTTATTTGTTTGTTTGTTTATGCTTATGTTTGGCATTTTTTAATATGGACAAAATAATTCCTAATAAAGAGCTTTAAAAAGGTCTGTTTTTCTGAAAAGGGAGTTTACATTGTGCAACACAGAGGCCTGACGATAGGATTGTACCTAAATCCGAGGATTTGGGCTTGATACTTTCAGCCTAGCGTGACACAAGAATTCCCTGTGTATCTGTGCCGCCCATCTGTGCTGTGGTATTTCTGCCTTTAATATAGGCCTGTGTTCTTACAGTTGGGTCTCAGATTTTAAATCAGCTGAAGAATGGGAAAATACTAAAGAAGAAGCTAAAAAATGCTGGAAGAGCTGTGTACTACTTCTAAGAACACTTGAGGAGTTCTATTTTCCCATATGTTTTAAAACATCTAGTCAGCTGAAATTGAATTTTAAAAGTTATTTTAAAATAAAATATGTACTTTTAGGACATACAAACCAAAAAAAAGAGCTCCATGATCATCACTTGGGCAGTGCCTGGGTGGCTGAGTGCCAGAGAGCCAGCAGTGGGTTTGCTTTCCAGGCTGCACCTTTTGTTCCTCAGAGCAGCAGGGAATGGCAGCAATGCGGATGCAGCAGTTTAGCTCCTGGGCACAAAGGGATCCTTAATGCCAATTAAACAGCAGACTTTATGAGTACCAAAAGCAGCCCCCCGAGGCAGGCCTCTTAAGCTAAAAAAGATGGGAAAGTAACATATTGTAGGAAATGATGGAATTCTGAAAATCCCATAAGAAACGGGGAACACCCTTTGCTTCCCTGATGCATCCTCAGCTCTTTCGCTGTGCTAAAAGCAAAGCTGTGTAAAAATACAGGGGAGTAACTGGTGGAACTGCCCCGTTTGGAAAGTGGCTTTTTGCTAGCTGGGGGACTGTTTGTGGTCAGTGTGTTGTTTCTAACTAAAATGGCACTTCATAAAAATAACAAATTGTTGGCAACCATTGCTCTTTGAATTCTATTTCTAGTTCTAGTCTCTATTTCTGTTCCTCTCGGTTGCTTTTCTCCTAACAAATCAAACTTCAGGATTGCAGCAGGAAATTTAGATTTAACCTCAAGAGTCAATGTTTTGTCTCATGTCTGCTCTAATGTGATACAGATGTTGGAACTGCTGTACGTAACTCAAGATTTTATTGAACTAGCGCTCCCTACCTAATAGAAAACATAGCTAACTGGAGTGCACATTAAACACAGATCACTCTGAAGGCACTAAGCCTGTGAATTCTAGAAATATATTGACAAAATACTTGGGATATTACTTCAATTGCACATCCTTCAGCTGTTTGGTAGGAAGTTTCTGCCATAGTAAAGAAGCAGAGCTCCTAATTGTTTTAAAAAGCAAAGCCAAAAAGTAAACAATAAAAAGAATGCAATACCTGAAATTATTTACAGGCTGGCTTTTCTTTTTTTCCAATTCTTTGTTTCCCTCTCTTTAGCAGATAACCAGAAAGACTGGAGAGACAGATTATCTGTTGCATCCCTTTTTACTTTTTTTTTTTTTTTTCCAGCAACCCTGATCTCCACTTTTCTTTCATGTTGTTTTCCTTTTCTTGAGTTGCCACTGTGGCCAGAGTTTGATAAACACTTGGATATGTCCTTGATGAGGACTGACGAGTGAACACTAACTTTTCTCAAGACACTGCTATGTCACATTTGCCTCAGTACAAAGTAATCTGAAATCATATCTTTCCTCTATTCTTTTTTTCCCTCCATATTACTAATAATAAGATTAAAGCTTTCTACTTTTCTGTACAGGCAGCATAGTGCTTCTTAAATGAGATGTTTTAGGTCAAAACTAGAAAGTGTAACACATCAGAGGGCTTTTCTTGCCCACAATAAAATAGGAATTATGTATTAATTTAGTGCATCACACTCAAGTCTCATGCCCTATAATAAAAAAGCAGTGCAGTAATGTGCTACCCAAAGCAATCTCTAAGCATCAAATTGACCAGGGAAAACCCTCAATACAAAAAAGTGTGGGGAAAAGTACAAACCAGAGAGCTCTGCAGGGAATGACATAGATTTAAAAAGTCATATATATTTTCACCTAGTTAGGACTGACTCATAGTGGCTTTTTTGTTTAAATCTCAAGCTTCCACTTGTTGCTGAAAGTCTTCTTTGATTCTTGGGTGGATCAGTGTATTTTGGATGTGGGTGTTAGAGGGGGTACAGCTGAGTCTTCAGGCAGCTCAGGGGCTGCTGGCAGCTGTGTTGATAATACCAGCAGGGAGACACAGCATTAGCAAAGGCAAAGCCCTCGTGCTTTGTGGGTTAAAGCTGACCTCTAGAAACATCACAGCTGTCTTAGAAAAAGAAGTAAAAACCTTTCACTTGTTCAAATGATGGAGGTGTCATAAAAATTAATTAATTTCAGCTATTGTATTATCAAAACAGATCATTAGTTGACCCTTAATATTTTGAACTATAAACTTATTTCCCCACTAATGTGAACAGCCCAGCTTGAAGTTTATTGTTTTTCTATATTCCACTGGAAGGCTTTTGGTGTTAGACTCAGATTTTTCTAGATAAACAGCATCTCATGTAAAGTAGGGCTGTTCTGGGTCCTGCAGACAAACCTGTATAAAAAATAATTGTTCCTATCTATTAGCTATATCAGAATTTTTATTAAAATATTTCGTTCTTATCACTCATTACGTAGGAAATTCTGTATCAGCAACAGCTAGCTTTTGGGAAAAAAAGAGGACAGTTTTATTATTGCTGAAAGCCCCCAGCCTCAGTTCATATCCTGTAATGAGTACAGGAATACTGAATCATTTTTAGAATAGTACACAAGGTCTGTTATAAAATGAAAAAACTCTGAGGTCATCAGTGTCAAATTACATATTCATGTTTTTCTCTTCCAGGCTTCAGCTTGTTTCTATCGTTTCCACAAACACTATACAACATTCACAGGTAAGTTAATTAACATTAAATAAGTTCTATCACTTCCTATTTAATTCTATATATTTAATGGTTTCTTCATTTACAAATAAATGTAATGCTTGAAGTAGACTAGCTTCTTTCATCCAGATGTCATCCTGATAATGTAGTAAAAGTTTTTTCTGGTAAGTTTTCAGAATCTGACCAGTTTACTTTTTATGTTTACAACTCTCTCCTTTTCCTTTCACTTGCTGTTCTCCAAGCAGTCTCACAGTGGTCTTGCACAGTAAACTGATAAAGGTTCTGTAGTAAAAACCACTGTATTTTATTTGCAATCAAATGTGATTTGTAACTTCTGCCTGTGCTGGTTGAATTCCGTAGCTGACCATCCTGCACTCTGTGAAGTACTTAATTGTCTTCCTGGTCCTTCTGTAAAACTCCCCTCTGTTTGAAGTCTGCAGATAATTGCTATCAGATGTAAGCTAGGCAGGTGGCAAGTTGTGATTACATCTAAGAACTGGCTTGCTGCACCCAAGAATTTTGTACACAGTTAGTTTATATTCCAATGGCCTATTTTTATTAATGCTGCCTGCCTTCCCCTAGTATTTGCTAGCTCATTTCACTCATCTGTCACTTCAGGTCTCTCAGGTCCTAAGTGTCCTGGAGGAGGGACTGTCACTGCATGTCTTCAGGAATTAGTGGAAACATTTAACATTTAAATTTTAGAGAGTCTACCAGACCATGTCACATCTCTCCTACACAGTCCTTGTTGTGTGGTGGCACTCAGTGCAGTCACCAAAAGCATGCACAGCCCCGGGTGTGGGGCAGGAAGCATGGAGTGCTGGGAGATGTGGGGCAGGAAAGGCTGAGGACCTGCAGAAAGGCTGGGCTGTGGGGCAGGGGGCTGGGAATCAGCTGTGCAAGGAAGTCTTGTTCAGAAATGACAGAGAGGGAAGCACCTTGTGCATGTCAGCCCCTGGCAGTAGCAGCCTTTACCCCAGTGAGCATTGAGGGTTTGGTTTCCTTCCTTTCCTGTCAGGACTTTTGTTTAGTGTTTTCCTTTTCAAGTCATCACTTGACATAGTTCCTCTCAAGCCTTCCGCTGGGCTTATCATTCCTCTGAAGAGCACAAAAATTTTAAACTACCAGTCAGGTTTGCCTGAATGATGCATGCACAAGCTCTTTGGTGATGAAGGATCTGAATTTTCCAATAATCTCTCTTTCTTTATCCTGATGCCTGCTCTCAGTTGTTATTTTAGTAGTAGGTAATTCCTTTTTGGCATGAGAAAGATATTTCTTGGATTTTTGTCTAGCAGTTTCTATAAATACATATGTTCAAAGATTTTAAACAGGACATTTCCCAGTACATTTCAGAGAATTGCTCTTCTGAACTAGCTGTATGAAGGAATGGTTTAGTGGTAGTGAACTTAGTGCAATAATTTACTACCTATAAAAAACAGTTTAAAATACCCAAGAAAACACAATGCATCATTAATTTTTTCTGTGCTCTAATTAGCCAAAAAGCCTCCCCTTTAGGCTCTATTTGAACTAAAGTACCTAAATCCTAATGTACAGGATCCTCAAGCAGCATGACCTCCAGACCCCTTAGCAAGAGCAATACCTGCCAGCCATGTGCTTCACTCTGCTGCCGCTGAAAACGTGGGGTGTATTGACTGAAACAAGTTTATGTCTCATGTTAGAAGCTTCATCCTCTAAAGCCATATATTTTGAATTCACAGCATGTCTGCATGCTTGAGAGTACTGCAGCTCACTTTGTGTGAGTTTACTGGTCCATTGCCAGACAATGGTGAGCAAGCAAAGCTGATCAGGAGCTATGTGAATAAATCAGTATATTTTAACCCCAGAAATAAATGTTACTTAGATATATTACAATTTCTTATAAAATGTCTGGTGTCTAGCACATTTGCACTGGTTGCAAGATAAATTCTTGGGCTGAGTTTGGTCTAGAGTTTGAAATTACTGTGTAGAAATAGAATGGATAAAATTACTTTTTCTACAAAACTATTGTATTTATTTCCAGAGCACATTTAAAGAAAACACTGAAGATTAATTCTCTGTATGATGGACTGCTACCTCTTGTGTCACCTCTGTTGCTGTTCATTCTTCTTACAGTCTGGGTGGTTTTATCTCCAAGCAACATATTAGCAAAGCAACCCCGACTGTTTTTATGGATGGTTGGGGTTGCTTTCTCAAATGTTATTGTAAGTATATTTGAGGTGGTGGTATTATTTAGAGATATCTTTCTATTTTTTTTTTTTTTTTGTGAATAAGCAGAAGGGAGCAGAAAATGTAGCTAAAATAAGCAGAGTCACACAGCTCTTTCACCTCTGTGTTACAGTCAGTCTCATAAAAATATACCACAACACGTGTCTGGACTGGGGACACTTACAGTACTGAAGTACCTCCTCTGCCACAGCATAACACTTTTGTGAGGGTTCTAGTTTGTATTCTAAGGGTTCATGAAAACCCTAGGGATGCCTTACAGAAATATGATACTCCCCAACATACAAGCAGAACAGGGTATTTGTCAAAGTGAAAGAAAGGTCAACACAGGCACAGATTTACTAGCAAGAGTGGAGGGCTTGTAGCTTGCTCTTGTGTCCATTACTGTGGTCCATGCATTCCTATATCCTGCAGTTCAGCTGATACTACATTTTCCCTTCACCACTTAGAAAAAGGCTGTACCAGTGACAGCATGTTTTAGGGAAAGATGTAAAGAGCTGTAGGGGCCTCGTGATGGCTCTCTGCTCACAGATTAGTTTCTCCTGTCATGGTGACCAGTTTCCCTCCTTTCATTCCCAAGGGACAGCACAAACCTCTGTGCAGCTGTAGCTGCAGCACTGCAGCCAGGCAGTAGTGCTGAGCCCAGGTAACCCAGGGCTTTCTTCTCTGGGGGAAGCCAGGAGAGCAGCCAAGCAAAAAGGTGTTCTTGCATTTAAGCAAAAATACCCTAGAGGATAGTGACTAGTGTCATCTTAGGAGAATAGACTCCAACACCATCTAAAAATCTTGCCATTGAGCAATGCTCAATGTGGAAGACTGGAAGTGTCTTGTACTATGAGACAGATCTTCAAAAATACGAGATTTTTAAAGAGAAAACATAACCCCTTTAGAAATCTGAATTCAGGAATGGAAAAAAAGTTATAATTGTGGTGTTCGTTAGACGTATCCTATAAATGTACATTTCTGAAGGTCACAAATCAAACAGTTCCATCTTAAGGACTTAATCTCACAAAAATTTGTTGATTTTCAGATGTGTTTTATTGTATACATTATTCATTACCTAATTTTTCTTAAGAGAATAGTGGGGATTGCAAAATGAGAAATACAATTACTTCATGCCAGTAAGGAAAATGCTTTCAGAGTTTGGCAGAGGGCACATTCTGCACATACATCTTAACCAACCAAGAGTGATTGTGGCAGGATGCTTGCAGAAGGAAAATAGTAAGGCAAACCAGAGATTTCTTTACAGGCTGCAGTTTATCAGATATTGAGTGCAATACATATTCTTCAGACTTCGTTTGTTCTTTCCCCAAAACATACATTGAAGAGTTGGAGGCCTATGCAAATTAAAAATGTATGCATGATAGCTGAAAATGTTAACATTTTAAAAGCAAGCATTAAAAATGTATGGGTTTTAGTTGGAATTTGTAACATTCTAGAGTTCAAAATCAAGCCTGCATTTCCTTTCACCTCTTCTGGTTCCTTAGTCATGTTTCCTCTGGCATCAGAGGAAGGCTTGTCATGGCAATACTTTTCTTCTCCATGATAGCCTGACACATTGAGTTTCCATTACCTGCTCTGCAGACCACAAATTGCAGACCATGGCTCTCTACCTGCCATCCCAGTTCTAGTATCTGGAACTTCTCACACCTTTGACCATTTGTTTGGTCACTCAAATATTTTAAGTATAACAATGGTTTAAAACAATGTGAAATCCACCCTATGGCCAGGTTCAGTTATGCAGGCAGAAAAATTATAGCTTATAGATTGCTTTAGCAATTTATGTTACCCTCTGGAATGATTCCCAAAGGACTCATAAAACCAGTGTTATTAAAAAAATTCACAATCAATACTGAGAATATAAGTGAAAATATTAACATTAGGTACAAAGGCTTACTTCTTCTACTATTCAAAGTTAATTATTTTTTCATGGTTTATTTTTGCATTCTTCAGCTTCTACAGCACAAGCAGTAAAGCCAGTATTTCTTTCCTATGGTCTGACTCCTACTGCTGCTGTCATAAGATTTCAGGCACTGCACAGGGAATGAGTTTTTCATTCTTCTGCTGTTTTCAGGATACATAAAATCTATTTTTAACCACATTTCAATTTTGAGTGAAACTAAATCAATAAAATATTTCAGATGTGCCTAAATTCCTTTTCTTTTTTGTAATGGGAATGATATATATGAGACACATTTCTTAAGGAGCCTAAGCCAGACAAAACACTTTGGTGTGCTTAATTGCTTTTAAAATACTGAATTTCAAGTGAATTAGTCTCATTATGTTTCCAGAACTCAACAGAATTAAGCTAATTGCCTTCAGTTAAACCATGCACCATATATTCATTTTTTCCACCATTCTGAGTGGGATCCCTTTCTCTGGGCCCCCAGCTGCATCTCCAGGGAGTGCACTGCCATAACCGAGCCAAGAAATTGGTGTTTTAGTACATAAAGGAGTGCTAGAAAAGAGAAACAGGATGTGAAAATGTCATATATTGACTTCCCTCCCTTCTATACAATGAACCAGAAGATATTTCTGTCAGGCTGCATGTTTAGAATACCAGCACACTCTCCCAGTGATTAATTAGGTGGTGGCACATTTGATTTGAGATCACAACTTTACCAGCCCCTGTGAAAACATAAGATGGCAAACAAATTCCCCTTTTGTGAAGATGTGCTTCCGCTTATCAAGTGTATCAAAACCCTGTCTCCAGGAAAGGGTGTTTTTTAAATCGTAGTAATGTCCTCCAGGACACCATGAGGCACAAAGGTGTGTGCCAACGCAGCCTTCTCACCAGAAACGAGCCCCATTTTGAACTGCAGCCTTGTTTCCTCCTTACCCAAAACAACTTTTCCTTAGACCCTCAGGGGTGGCCCAGCGCTTCTCACCTGGCCCCTTTTGCTCCGACAGTGCAAGGTGATCGTCTGCCAGATGAGCAGCACGCAGCCGGAGCTGTTCCACTGGTTCCTGTTCCCGCTGGCGCTGGTGGTGTACGCGGCCATCTCGGGGCTGCTGGGCAGCATGGAAGAAGCGGCCCTGGGCACGCTCACCGCCCTGCTCACGGCTGCCCATGTGCACTACGGCGTCTGCGTGGTGAGCTGAGGGGTCTGGAAAGCTTGGGGCATTGTCTAGGAGTCTGAATGTTTATGTTCTGGGTTTTTTTTTTTAGTCCCGTGTGTTGTTTTATGTAGCCTAAAGTTTAAAAAAAAAAAGAAATAGGTTTATTGCAGGCAATGCCTTTTTTCATGTGCAGCAACTTCAGTGATGTGAATTATTCCAATGTAGCCAACTGGTCTCAGCTTTAAACCCATCAGAATCAGAATATTTATGGACTGGTTTTACGTGGCAGTCGACCCATGAGGCATGAATGCACCAACCTCTCTTTTTTGCCTTTCTTCTTGCTAAGGTCACTTGACTGAAAAAAATAGCAAGGTAAAATGCAAAGTGACATAAATAGAAATAATAAAATAAGGTCTACTTTGGTTTGAATCTGCAGGCAAAATAGGTGTCCCAATTTTTTTTTTCTTGGCCCTCTGCTACCATCTCTCAAGCTGGTGACATGAATAGTTTTCCAGTTCATTCAATCTTACCAGCACATTTTTGTCTGCTACATCTCAGTCTTGTCATTGTCATCTGAACTAGTGCTTAAATTGAGTTTTACTTCTTTGATGCCCACTTTTATAAATTGTCAAATGATCCTTTAGCAACTCTTTTAAAGGCTTTAGCTTTTAGATAAAACACCTTGCACGGCAAAGGTCTCATTTCAGAGGGAGCTGGCTTTTATTTAAGCCACAGCAATGGGATATAAGGATTATTCTTTGAAAACAGCCTTTTGTCAGCAGACATTGGTGGCACAGTAGAGTCTACCCAAGCAACAACATGGGCCTGTTGGTGGGGGTCAGAATGGAAATACCTGGTCAAAATTCAAAATTGACTGAGGGGCCCAGCTCCATCACAGCTTATGTCACCTGTGAATCCAGTCTGTAGCCATTTTACTTCCCAGCAGTGTGTTGCAAGAGGAATGTAAGGAAAACAGCTCTCTTGTTTAAATATTTACAGGTTTCTGTGTACTCAGGGATCCCCAAGTATGTGAGGACTGTGGTTGGGTCCTCCCCCTCTTACTGGGAGAGGAAAGGCAGTGAATTGTGAAGCATATACAAAACAGGCTGCTAATCTCTGTGATTTCTCTTTAGGGTAGGCAGCTGAGCGAGCACTTGAACATTTACATCTTTTCCCTGAAGAAACGCGTCCAAGAGTGAACACCTGCACTATGATCAGACTGTAACACTTGACATGGAGATTTGCAGCTCTTCTGATGTGATAAATAGTTGGAATGAATCTGATTAAAATAACCAAAGAATAGAATAGTACGGATATCTGAACCACTACAACAATGAGCTATGCAGCCAGATGCTTCATCTCAGAGGATGATGCCTGTCCAGCAGAGAACTTTACCAAGTTGTTCCGTCGATATTATTCTTTATACCAAGCCATGTTACTCGCCTCTCTTTTGTCTTCCTCCTTCTTACCACTGTGTCCAAAGTCCTGGATGAATCCATGCTGGATTACACAAGATCTTTGGTGGTTTATAACCAGCACTGGTTTGCCCAGCCTAGTCACCAGTGGGACCCCAGCAATGTACATCCTTCCCACTCGCACATCTGTGCCTGCTTTATTTGCCATATTTATTTTCTCAAAACTCATTTCTTCCACACAACCTCCTGAAAGGCTTATGTACATTCAGTCTTTTCCTCACCTCATATGAATGTGTGAAGACAAGAGAATGAGCTCAGAAAGCTATGGGTACAGTAAAGTGTTTTTGAAATGTACAGTTTTTTCCCCATTCTCAGCATTAAGATGAGTCTCAGCTGACCTGTCAGAAATGCAGGCTTAATACAGCAGCAGCTGGCCCTTCTATTTATTTTCTAGGCAGTAACAAGCACATTGTTTATATTTCAGTAGCAACAAACAATATAGCCTACAAAGGTAAACAGCTGAAAATAAATTTGGCCAGCAAACCTTTGAAGATTTGCCTATTTATCTTCAAAACTAGTTTCAGTCCAACATCATCTACCAGTGCAAAATGGTAAAAAAGTCATTATTTGCCTGTGTGCTTGAAGCAAATTCTTGTGGTTTTAGAAAATGCCATAGGAAAGAGAAACAAGGAATTTTTTTCTTTTAAACATTACATGTTTGCATGCAGATGTAAACTGCTCCCTTCATCTATAATACACGTGGATTTTCTGTGTGCCTTGGAGGAGGGAGTAAGAATTTCAGTTTCATGTCTTTTCATATGCTGCCCTAGCCGGAGGGCCTTTGTGGCCTTGAAGCACTAATTAAATCTGTCCACCTCCCCAAGGTAAGCACAGAGGGATGTGATTGACAGTCTGGCATGTTTATTAACTATTTAAGCATCTCACTTGCCAGAAGCCAGGTGAAAGTGCAGTTTTTGAGCTGTTGAGCTGAGTCTGAAGTTCATCTTTTTCAGTTCTTAGACTGTTTCTGTGGGTTCATCACTAGCCTGATCATTTTTGCCCCCCAGTTAACTTACCCTTACATCTGTAGCTCCTATTAATATTTTCAGCTGAGCACTGGCAAGTTGTATGAGCAGCTTCAGCTTAAGCTGGTTGCAGCAGTTGCCCTACCACAACACCAGCAGGGCTGATTTCCCCAGGCAGCCCTTACCACAGGCACCAGGGAACAAGCCTGCACATCAGCTTCCTCTGTTCACAAAGCAGAAATATCGGAAGGTTCCTTCAGGTTTGAAAAAATCCATGGTCCGCCTACCAAACAAGCACATGGAGCGTCCCACCCCCCAGACAATCAGGTGAGTCACAGTTCAAGCAGCTCCAGGTGTGAGTCAGGCAGAGGAGACAGGTCATGCTGTAATGCTGAGTCAGAGGTTTGCCAAGAGCTGGGCAAGGAAGGGAGGATACCCTTCAGCACCACTGTGGTCCAGCACAGGAGGCATCTCCCAGGCTTCTTCCTCACCAGTGTGGCAGCCACGCCCTTACCCTGTGTGATGCCCAGGAAACATGGGGTGTCACAGAGGTGCTCCCTGACTGCCCAAGGACTCCCCTGGAGTAAGTCTGAAATCTCTTTATTTGATGAGATTTGCCAAAAAAGGTTGTTCTGACTGTATTTGAAGGGGAGTGATGAGTTTGATGTTGCTGCATGCACCCAGCAGTCTCAATATTTGATGAAGTTAAACACTACATCCGATACCTGATACACTGCCACGAAAGCCTCACCTGCTTTATAAAGGCAGTTTGTATTTCACCTTTCCATCACAAGCATTGAGGAAACTGGTGAGAAAAGAATTGGGATACAATAAACAAAACTCCAAATTGAATGTGGTCATACAGGAGAAACTCTGTGGACAGGCTTCCTTTTTCCATCTGTCTTGCACTTATTTAGGAAACAAGCTGGAAATAAGGGTCACAGAAGCAGTGCAATTTGATGTACTGGAATGGAGTATTTATAAATATTCATTAAATGAAATTATAAAACTTGAACTACCACAACCTGCCTGCACTTGTACCTTTCTAAAGAGAAATTGAGTATCACTTTTAAATGACATTATTCTCTTTCCAGTTTTTTCACCTGCTGTATGAAAACATGGCAAATAACTTTGTTTTTCTTCTTTAAAGCAATTTGTCACTACAATCTGTATAAAGACAAGTGTAAAAAGAAATTGTGTATTGCACGGTGTATATATTGAATTATTAGCTGTTGTAGATGACAACTGGTTCAGTGAATAGGAAGAAAAATGCTTTTCTTCATAGGGCTGTACGGTCACAGATTTATTTTGCAGTCAGGTATGTAGATGACCTAACAGTCCAACAATACATTTTTTTGGTCACATTATGGCAGAAAGTTTTCAACTATCTGAATTGGAAAATATATAATTTTTTTTTATGCTTTAGAACATTTGCACTAATCCAAGGACATGCCTTCCTCCTGGTCTTATGAAAAGCAACTAAAGAAGAGCTGCTCTCCCAGGTCTGAATGCCTGGGCTGGAAACGGGCTCCTCTGGTCCTTGCTTCATCCCCCGCTCCTTTGTCAGAGGCCCAGGGATACCTGGAGCAGAGGAGTGCAGGCTGGTGGCTCACAACAGGGTCACTTCAACACAGAGGAAAAGGGTCCTGATCCAAGGCTCAGACCTCCTGCCCTTGAGCAGCAACTGCTGCAGCTACAAAAGACCAGAGCTGTGAGAACTGTAAGGAATTTTGCCCCTTCTCTCCCAACAAAGCCTCATACTTGAATCTAAAATCTAGGTGACTTTTAGGTACTGCACTGAAGATTCATCCCTGAATACCTGGCCACCGTGAGGAAGCCCACTGGGAGCTTTGGTACCTTTCTGTAGTGCTCTCTTTGCCTCCTGGCTGCTGCCAGTTTTGCTTTGGACTGATACCCAAGGGAGTTAGGACACCAAAATCTGAAAGCATTTACCATAAAGGAAAATGTGCTGTTTACATACACATACATACGTGCATTTTCTGTTTTGATTTATAAAAGGGAATACAGTTGCTGAGCTCTTGGGAAAACAGATGCTATCCACACACACAGGGTAAGCAAACTTCTGGATTTTTAAAGCAGCTGCCTTTTTCTTCCAGCTCCCATATGCAGCCCCGATGAATCAAAAATATGTATTTAATCCAGAAAATTATTATTTTAGAATGTTCTGAATAGTCTCTAGAGCTAGACAGATTTTAACATATATTTTTTTATTAAATATGTAAAAAGATAAACGCAAGTCAAGTTATTCACATATTCAGACAAAAATCTACTCTATCATGCGACAGTTTGTGGATAATGTAAAATGACTGATACATCTGAATAAGACTTTTTTGTATCTATTATGCCATTACTTATCTATTTATAATTAACAATACATATGTTTACATTCCTTTCAGTTTACATTTAATAGATAACCAAAGCTTTATGGTGTGCTATTTAGTAAAGGTAATTACAAATGCATATTAAAACCATAACAGAAGAATGGGTTACTCACAGGGGGTGGGGGGAAGGACAACTCTTTTCCCTTTCAGAACACTGCTCTCCCCTCAGCACAGCCACGTTTCTGGTGCACCCAAAGAATTTTACTGCCCTGGCTCCCTACATCAGTCACTCCCCCCTTGATACAAGCAGTGAGAGGGCTATGGTCCTCAGATCAGAAACAGGATGCAAGGAATTTTCAGGAAACAAATTTCAGTTTTTTAAATTTTTTTTCCATGTGTGCTTCAAAAGAGAGAGAAGAAGAGAGGCACAACAGCCTGGCTATGAACTGTCTGGGGAGCTCAGCTACCCCATTTGCACCATTTGCACCTTCAGAAAAATGTTTTCCTTTGAAGTGCTCTCCATGCACCTGCTCAAGTATTGGCTGAAGGATGAACTCCAGTAAGCAGAGACGTGCTGATGAAATTAAGTTTATAGCCTGATCCTTGCCCCATTCAGAGATCCCATAAAGGTTAAAGGACATTCTGGAGTCTGGAAAAAAATTAGTAACTGCTCTTCAACAGTATTATGAAGAACTACTGTTTATTACAATGACAATTGTAATAAGTACATATGTTCTAATAAACACAAATACAACAAAAATGACAATTCCCCCCATTTGTGGTGATTCTTGGAAATAATTATTTTGGAAAAAACACGATTTTATAAACCAGACATTATTTGTAACCAATTGAAAAGGGAGAGGAAAGCGCTGGCCTGCAAGTTGCAGTACTTTGATTTCATCACTGGGTAGGATGTGAGGTCAATACTGGGTGCAGGGCTGGAAAAACTTCAGCCTGCAGGGTCCAGAAACTCTTCTGCTGTGCAGGGGGAGGATCAAGGAATAGAAATACCTGTTCTGGTGCTCAACAGCATTTTATATATTGTTGGTGGTGCAACACAACAGCAGGGTTCTCACATTTAACTAAGAGCCACTTAGCTGCAAAAGATTGATTAGGAATGGAAAACTGCATGTGCATGTGTGTGTGCCTGGGGGCTGATATATTGGAAACCTTTCTATGGAAATACAAGCTGGGGACCTAACGCTTTAGAAGCCTATGAACACCTAAAATGATTTAGCTGTTCAATAGGCTGTGGAGTTTTCAGTGAATGCCAATTGGGATGGGACTTCCATGTACCTGCTAAATCAGCACAACAAACCAGAACTCAGAAAATGAAGTGAGTGAATACCAGGCGTTAAATAACCAGAAAGACTACAATGCACAGTGGTAGGAGAAGAACAAGGAATGCTTTTTATACTTCATACCTCTCTTTATAAAATACCATCATTTAGAACAGGGCCATGGGACCACACTGGAAGGGTGTCCCACTGCAGACATCTCCAGCGCACACGTGGTTCTGTACCACACTGGCCTTGAAGGAGGAAGGTTAGCCAAGAGCAGAGCCAGCTCAGTGGCCTCCGTCAGATGGTCCCCTTCTAATCTGTGCCCTGTCTCCAGGAGGACTCCTCACAGCTTCTCCATGCTTTAGAAGCAGCCTTAAACTTGTGAAGTATCTACCATCTATTTCCAGGGGAATTTAGGGTATGGTTCAGGGCTGCTGCTGTTGCTGTTTTCCCCCATACTTGGCACTAGTGACAAAATTTCTGTCTTCTAGACTTGTATGGCTGGGACAGTGGAAGGGAGAAGGAAAGTGTAAAGAAATGGCTGGCCTACTTTCTTCTTTTCTGAGAAGCAGGAAGCCAAGGATGATGGTACAGACTGTCCTGCATCTACGCTTGTGTCAAGGAGATTTCTCTCCTCCCTCAGCACTGGGCTCTGCGGAGGTAGAGGTGCAGCTGGAGGCTGGGACTGGATTCCTCAGAAAGGAAGAAAAGCTGGGAAATTTCTATTGACTAGTTAGGAAACTGGGAGGGTTTTTCAAAAAGCTTAAGTGGATGTCTGTTCCTCTAGAAATCAGCCAAAAAACATACCATGCAGCTTTTTAACATGGGGGTATAAATCTCCCAGTGAAACAGATGCTCTGCCTTCCATTTGTGAAGGCAGGGAAGGAATAAATGTGAGCAACACAAGCGTTTTCCTCCACAACACAACCTCATAGTTGTGGCTTGAGTATGACATCCATTGTATCCCTTTATTTCAACTGTTTGGCCAAATTGATGCCCCAAGGCAGATGTACTAGAAAATGCAAAAGCACCACAAAGTGAGAGACACAGCTAGTGGTACAGAACTCCTTGCCACACAAAATGCCAATATAAATATGTTAGAACAAGTTACAAGTGTATCATACTTAAGACGAAAAAAAAATAAATATATATATTTTTAAAGAGCAGAACAAATCTCAAGCAGCCAAGTGGTGACGTTGCAGTGATGTACAGTAGGTGATGTAGCCCTACAACCTCTTGGGAAGATACACTGAAAGAAGACTCCTGCAAATGCATCTTGGCAAAGTACTGGTACAGAATGCAGTGTTTGGCTGGCACTCACTATGGTACATAAATGTTAATGGCAGACTGGGAGTGAACTGATTTCAAGTTTGAGGCCGCACATGTTCCATTCTCCAGAAGAAAGTTCTCACACAAAACGAAAATTGTCAGAGATGCTGCATGAGTCAGTACTCATCCTGCTGCTGGGGCTGTTCATGGACTTGCTCTTCACCTTCATGCTCATCTGTGTGGCTCTCCTGTAGGGAGAAAAAGATCCCAAAACACTCTTCAGCAGAAAGCATTCCTCATGTAATCTTACCCTGTGGTGCTCACTGTAGCATAAAACTTAACAATTTTCATGCAAAGAAGTACAAAATGAGCTGTTACCTGAGGAAAAGCAAGTATTACATTAAAATGTACTTTCTTTACTTCTAATTGAGGCATATGCAGTACTGGTATTTCCCTAGAAAAAATTACAGCTTTCAACTCCACTGTCTGTTATCTGTTCTGGTGAGTGAACCCTTTGAATAGATAGTGGTATGCCAACAGTTAAATGCTGTACCATAGCATCTTGATGTCCTCCCATTTTCAGCTTGTCCAAGGTTTTCTGAACCTGTCTGCCATAGTTTTCACACAATCTTCTCTCAAGATTTTAGATCACTAAATGGACAAGACGCTTTTACTATCACCTGCCTGAAAAATTCAACACAGCCTCCTTTTTGAGGTCAGGCGTATTACTTTCCCAAAATAATACACCCATGCCAACTCCCATAGACTTACAAACACATTTTCTTGGGGAGGCTGGGGGGAAGAGCCCCATATTTATATAGACTTATTGAGCTACTGTAAAAAGCACTAATTACTAAGTAATCACTTCCCATTGTTTTTATGCTCAGTATTATCCAAAGCTGTCTCTGCATATACATTCCCACTGGAAGATGAATCCCTGACACAAGGAAAGGCTGTATCCTCGCTGCAGGTGACACCAGTTCCAAACAACTTTCAAATTACAGGCAACAGGCCTACTATCCTGAGATGACCTCAATGTTATGTGAGCTCAAAAAGTCTGGCTGACTTTTAGAGCATCCCTTCTGGACTGCCATTAAGCACAGCTGCATTTACAGCTTTCCTCTCAAGTGCTTTCCATCTTTCCACAGCATGGTTCACTGAAGAGATCCTTTTCGTGTATGCTCTGCCCTGCATTAGTACTGCTCTGCTGTAGGCAGCTCCAAAGGAAAACACTTTTCCAAGACACTGAGCTGCCATTCAAAATCTGGCATCCCCAGTGGGCTACCTCTGCAGAACCCCCCTGGCTCCCTAACTTTTGTTAGAAGTAAGCGGGTTGAACAACAAATTTTAACAAATTGCTACTGCTATGTTTTCAAATATGACACAAAAGTCAAAAGAAAAGGAAGGCCATCATTTTAGTTTCCCCACAACAGTCCAGAACAGCTCATGAAACAAACTAATTCCCTTCTGGCAATAAAATATTTATCTAAAGAGCAAAAGAGGAATAAGGTTCCTAACATTTACCGATACAATGGAAAGAGTAATCCATTTATCATGTATAGAAACAGCCCAATTTCAATTGAAAGCAAACTTTCTATCACTCAGGTGCCATTTTCAGGTAGAAGTCACACATCAGTCAGGGCAGCTGAAGTTAAGCACGTTTTGGCCCTCTGGAGGAAATGATGCCCTTATTCCATACATTAGCTACATCATGTCAAAACAGCTTTGTGAGCAGTACCTAAAAACTGCAGCTCCTGCGATGGGGTGCAAGGGTGCAGGATGTGCAGAGAACAGGAGGTTCACAGGGAGGAGCTGACAGCTGGGAGAAGGTGACCCTGCCCTGCAGGGTGAGAAAACTGAAGCTTCTTTAGCTGCAGTGAGTGATGCTGCCTTAACCCCATCTGTCCTGACCCTCCTGCTGTGCTCAGGTGACCTGCTCTGGAATGCACATGCTCCACAGGCCCTGTGTGATGACTTGATGGAATGCATTGTTAGAAAGCCCACTTGTGCAGACTTTCTGGGTCATGTACATGCTTTCCTCTCATCCATACAATAGGAAAAGCCTCTAAGCACAGGGAGTGGAATCTACTCCACAGCTCTGAAGAGGGGTGGTGGCCCCTATTTTGCCAGGTTTATCTTTAATGGAAATAGTGAATCTTATGATGTAACTACCTCAGAAGTTGTTCTGAGACTTGGGACATGTTTTTCAGTATGTACAGTTTGTATAAATACATGAAATGGGAACCATAAGAGTCCAATTACTTTGGGACTGTGGAATCTCATTGAACAGCATCCCCTAATAAGGGAAGTAGTGGAAGATCTATTTAGAGCATCTATTTCTGGCTTGAGCCAGATGACCATGGTCATCTCTGTCTCCCATGTTGAGAGATGGTCTCTTTTGACCCTTAGATCCATCTGCCTCAAACTATTCAGGTGTGCCTGCAGACTGAAGACTTAGACTATGAAAGTGTTGGGGAAGCTGAGGGCCTTTTCCAAGAGTAGCAGCAGATATAGAAGCTGCTAGAGCAGAAAGTTACCAAACCAGCTGCATTTCAAGCAATTGCTCTGGGAAACTGAGCAGAGCAACTGAGATACCCAATATGAGCAATTCTCCCAGCTTCTACATGAACTGAACCACAACAGCCTGTGCAGGAAAGCAAAAGCTCATGACCAAGTGCTTTACACACTGAGAGCTTGAAAAGCAGGCACCACATCTCTCCATCACTCAAATGTAGCCTTTGAGCACTGTTCTCTGGCAACTTTGATATTTTTGATGAAGGAGTAGGATTACAGATGACCAATTCATAATTAAAAATTACAAAGGTCTACAGACTGACCAGACACGACAGTAGAAGATATGTTATTCCTCTTGCTTAAGCAGAGACATAATGATGAGGTTTAAGCAGAATCGTAACAGGGAAAAGAAAAGGAAGCCTCTAAAGAGAAGGAACCAACTGGATTGATATTTGCACTGCTCAAGCTCACCAAAATCAAGCAAAAAAATAAATTAAAAAAAAGAGAAATAAAAAAAAGTGTTCAGTCTTCAAAAATTAGTTCTTACTGAATTAAGCAAAACAGATGTTTAGGAGGTGACATGACTGAAACTACACTATAAAGTGAAATTCTGAGAAAAATAATTACCTCATTCCCCATCCCAAGACATGAACCTACAATAATCAAACACCTGGGGAGTGAGCCTTTGAGGGACTGAACTCTATACTTGCATTTTGAATCATTCTGTACACAATTTACCTAATAGCCTCATGGCCTGACTAGGAAAGCCAAACTGCGATTACCAAGGGATTAATCTGCAAAATACTGCAAGATAAAGAATTTGACTTGGGGCAAATTCATTACAGAGGGAGAGAGAATAAAAACCCAGATCTGAAGGGCAAAGCAGGGCAATAAGAGAGTGAAGTCCAAACCCAAAAAGTAGGCAGGATCTGAACCAGCACTAAGCTACAGTATTTGGTTTAGTGCTAATGCATTTGGGTCTCTCCTCAGCAAGTCACTGTCCATCTGTTAAGCTGCGGAGATCAAGTCTCCCACCAAAAGGAGTAAAAAAAATTGTGTGAGGAATGGCCTCTGTATTCTGCTCTCTGGAGGAGCAGTGCTCTCCTGCTGCAGTGACACACCCAGTCTCCAACAGTAACCACATTTTAGATGAAAGCACAGGTGTTGTATGTAGTTCACATGTAGGCATGGGTGATGATTTCAACAGAGAAAGGACTGGGGGAAGAAGCAGATAAAACACTGGGAAACTAACTGAAGTAGAACATTTTGTAATGTGTTCTGCCAGTAAGGAAAACTGCAGAAGGAAAAGCAACAAATGAATTCCTTGCTGTGGAACCACTTTGCTATCTAAGCCAACAGACAGATAGATGTGGTAGGAGTATGGGGTGAAAAGGGATTTTTCTGGCTTTGCTTTATAAATAAATCATTGCTCTTGAATCCAGAAGACATTTTCTCTGACCGCTGTATATATATGTAACACTTTTACCCTGTTATCACATGCCTGGCAAATTTGTCTTATTGTTTATTCCTACAAAAATAATGTTTTCCTCCTCGTTTTCCTCTCTAGCACTCACTCTGCACTGCTGAACAAATCCTCTTTCCCTTGTCACTTCTCATCTGAGCAGTGACACCTGTTAGCTTCAAACTTGTGGCTCTCT
Source organism: Taeniopygia guttata (assembly GCF_048771995.1). Lineage (NCBI taxonomy): Eukaryota > Metazoa > Chordata > Aves > Passeriformes > Estrildidae > Taeniopygia > Taeniopygia guttata. Next base: position 110,069,764 of record NC_133026.1, on the reverse strand, counting down.
TGCACCTGATTTTCAAACATTTAGGCCCTACATTAGCATCTTTTAGAAAAAGTATGTTGAATTAGTAGTTCCTTCAGCAGTAGTTTTGATACTAAACTAAGTCAGCTGACTGCTGCTGCACCAGCTTTCTGGGAGCAGATGTAAGAACAGCCTATGGTACCACAGCGCTGCCAAGGGATTAAGTTGATGCTTGTACACTCTGGAGCCAAAGCCTTCCTCCACTGGTGCCTGAAGGGTCAATTGTCAGTACAATCCATACAGGGATTTGGTTAACATGAATGGGAGTAGTTCAGCTAAATCTCCACTGAATCATTATCCCTGAATGTCTCTGAGGAATTTAACCAGCACCCTTTGCAGCTTGCTTTGTTCAGTGTCTACACCATTAAATCTAAGATGCAATGAAATTCTTGCTTAATCTTGCAGACAATACACTTCTGAAATTTTGCTAATAGAGGATTATTTGGTTTGCACAAAGAAGAATTCTGCCTATAGCAACAGGATAAAAAATGCTAAAGAGCATTATCTTTGTAGATATAATTATGTGTTTGGCAATCTGCACCATGCATCTTCCAACAGTGCTGCATGGGCCAGAGAAGATTCACAGCTGTAGACAGGGAACAGCACCTCTGCCAGAATTTTTGTGATTTTCAGCACATTAAAGAACATGAGTAAAAGACTTCATGCACATAGGGGGAGATGAAAAAAACAAAACTAAGGCTCAGAACCATATGAAATCAATTTAAAATTGTGACACAGACCCTCCCCTTTTAGATAAAGCACAGCAAACGCAGAATACAAAACCTACACTGAAGCAGTGAAAAGCAACAAACCTCCTGAATCCTCTCCTCAAGCTAAAAAGTCTGTTGTTTGCAATTGCAAATTTGGGGAGGAGTCACAGGAATCCTAGCTGCTACAGTTCTGCAGTTCTAAATATGGGATATGACCCAATACTACACCAATAAAATTTTATGTAATTAAGATTTTTTTGTTAAAATAAAAACCATTTAGCTCAACTTACGTGTTCATCTGAAGCATAAAGGACTTCCATTAGCCGATTGACAAGGTCATTATTCTCTCCCCCATGCTCTTGGCAGAGAAGTTCTATCTCCCTTAATTTGCCAAAGTAGAAATCCCTTTCCTTCTCCACGCCTTCAAGTGCAAGTTTTAATGAATGTACCTGTATATAAACCAAGACATGATGCATCAGTTTTGAGGTGCACTACAGACAAAGGAACACAGTCTAAAATTTTGTATGCAAAACAATCTTAAAATACATATTTTATTTTATAGCTTGAAATGAAGTTCAGTTTTCTTTCTGCGGTGCTAAATTGAACCTTACTCCACAGAGATTCAGGCTCCTCCACTACTCCCCCTGCAGACATCTTAACCTTGATCCTTAAAGGTCAATTTTCTCAGCACTCCTTAAAAACTAAAGCTCAAAGAAGGAGTGCAGAAATCAGGCCTACCTAAGCCATGTCTCCTAACAGGGCTGCCAGAAATGTTGTGTAGTGGTAACTCATAAAACTTGCAGCTCAGTACTTGCATTATTTTGCCTGGACAAATGTGTAGTTGTTGGGAAACCTACAATATCTCCTTGCCTAAAAATACATTGAACTAGCAGAGAACAGAAACAGTCTAATTAGGAAATTAAAAGGTCCTCTAGTTACAAATGTGCTATTGCTATGCTGGTTTTCCACCTCTACTGTTCTGCTTCCTCACTTACCACATTTTACAAACCTGTGTTTCAGCACCCTGCTGCCATGACTGGGTGCACCATGGGCTACCTGCTCTGAGTGATGTGCTGTTTCTATAACAAATTCTCTCAAATGCCAAGTACCTTTCTCCTTGCAACTTTGCTCACAAGAGTCTGCAAGCTATGCTGTCGGCCTCAATTTCACCACTAGGACTGTTGAAAATAGTTCATGGGCAATGTAGCTGTTAATGATTAGGCTTTGTATAAATCATTACAGATGCTGCAATATATTTTTATACATATATATTTTAAAAAGAAAGGTTTTGTGGGAGCATAACATATAAACTTCTGTCTAATGGGGTATACGTAATCAGGATAACATCTAAGTGGCTTGGCAATTCAGAGGATAGCAGCATAAAAACCAACAGAAATAATCACAGATAATGCTGTCTACAGTAAACACACTGACCACAATCCCAGCCAACTACAGCCAAATTAACATTCACATTTTAAAGCCTGAAATTATACAAATGATTTTCTAAATAACACATGCTAAATAAATTAAATCATATCAGACTACATTTCAGTGAACTGATACGATTTAATAGAAACTTCTGTGTTGCCAGTTCTACTGCAAGTTAATTTATTTCCTTCACTAGTAAAAGTACCAGCAGAGTTCAAACAATGCTTTGATAGCCTACTAAATCTTTTCAGTCTGTTTTTCCATGACTGTTGAGCTAGGGATGCCTTCTTCTGACCTTTGATTGCACTCTCAAAGGCATCAAGCAGCAGCACTGACCTGTTACCAGAGCAGGATCTCAGGGCATCTAATTTATGTACTAATTCATTTCTGACTAGCTCTCTTAAGTGTGACACTCAAGTCTTCCTTGACAGTTTGAATCCATTATGGATATAATGACCATAGTTATCTTAAAGTAACTATGTTTTTACAAAAGCAGGAATAACAAAATGAAACAAGAGTCTACAATATTCTGGTCTATAGATGAAGATGTCATACTTAGGATGTGCCTTCTGGAACTGCCACAGCATATTGCTTAGAGCAGTGCCTGAATACAGCCAGAATAAGAATGTAACTGCTTCCAGATCTCTTGCTCTGTGCTTGCTAGAGCTTGGGAAAACAACGAACTTCAGCTGAAAAACTGGCAGCTAATAGCTGAGACTATCTCCCCTTCTGACCTATTTACTATGAAGACATTCTCCTGTTTTCATTCTCTCACATTCATGCTGTTTAAAGAAACAAAATCCTTAAACTATATAAACATATGCACAGACTTAATTAACTACTGTATATAGTAAACATTGTTATAACCAAACTAGATATGCTTTCCTTTGGTTCCAGCTACCTGTCTGTGCCACGTGAATCCATACTTCTTCAGATACTTTGCACATCTGCATCCTAGTTTTTCCTTCCATAAGCGTGCCAAAAGGCTGACACTTGAGGAACAGCTCACGTCACCCCCCATGCTCTATTTCTGGACCAAAAGTACTCCTCTGCAACCCAGTTAATGGTGCAAAGGCAGCAGTTCCTACTGACTGGTCTTTTCTCCGATGGCACTTAGTGGTACATGAATACTCACAGGGCTGCAGAGCCAGGCTACAGATTAGGTTCAGCTGTAGACAAAAAGCCACAATGATGCTGTTTTCAGAAACTACATGTATATCAGCACACAGATATGGTTCCTGGGACCATTCTCCAAATGTAGAAGTCCCTTCTCTGTATGCAATAGCCCCTGGTTTGTGTTGTCGCCTCAGCTGTACTCAGACACTCTTTGGGGGAGAGAGTAATTACAATGCTACGGGTAATCAAGTTCCAGTGCAGAGTGACACTCCCTGGAATTTAATTTTGGAGTTTAATTTACTGGTACAGTTTGAAGATGATTTTAAGGGAAACTTTGAGATTGTAGGGAGCCATTAACTGGCAAATGTTAGGGACAATTATTAAAAATAGCTCATTAAGCTACACTATGGTAAAACAAAGTGTGCAGACATCCCCACTAATTAAACTTTTCTGCTACAAATTGCATGGAAGTTCAGATGTTTCAATCTCCATCGGCTGCTATCCATGAAAGGAATGAAAAAACTATTAGAGCCACACAGGACTCTGATATCCAATACACAATTCAGCACTTCTTACTTATAATCAACACAGAAACACGGTAACGGTGACTGCTGCCCTCATCTCCACAACTGCTGCAGAGTAGTAAAAACCAGGCAATTTGGCTCTTGCAGCATATTCACACTGGGGGTCAGGAAAATCTGGCTCAGAGCTGCTTGCAGCATAGCTTTTTTGGCTCGTGTAATATGGCCACAGTTTACAAGTATCCATTAGTGGGAAATGAGATACCAAATGCTGTCAGCATTAAGAAAAAAGCCTTCTAGACCATTCTAGCTAGATGATGTCTCTTAAAAACTAGCTATTAAGGAACCAGTTTTTCATATCCTCAAAATTTCTTCTCTTTGGTGATGGGGGAAATCATCAGTTTTGCTTCAGGGTTATTTGTATATAAAGCTTAAGGTTTTCACACGTGGAACGTGCTAGGAATATGTTAGCAGGGGATATGACAGTGGCTGTCTATTTCAGTAAAGATCAAATGATTCTATGTTGCTCACATGCCAACCAACTCTTCCTCCTGAAGCAAACACATTCTGACTTCTGAGTACAAATGTTGCAGTTTAAGTTGCATTAAGCTGACACTTGAACTCTGCTTGACATTGATTAAAAAAAAGGATTCCATGAAAAATATATACGTCCATTCCTTGTGCAACATTTAAAAACTTTTCTGTTACAGCAACAATCTAGAGCCCATTTGGAAAGCTGGTGGACCCTGGTGTGCTCTCTGCTGCTCAGAAAAATACCCTGAATCTATAGAGTGCCATGTCTGGGATGCAGCTATCCATCCACCATCTTTCTGTGTACAGCTCATCAAAAACATGCAAACCATGCCCCAGCAAGCTGAAATCATTGTTGTTCAGGTCAGTGAAAGTCTGAAACTGAAATGCCCTTAACTGTGGAAAATTATACTTGATCCAGAATAATGATTGCTTCCTGAATACAGCTGCCACGAACTCTAAAATATGAGTTTTTTTCCTTTCCATTTTCCCTAACCAAGGACAAATACAGGGATCAGGCCTCATTTAGTGGCATTTACACCATTCTGACAGCACAGTCTTAAGCCAGATGCAGGTATTTATTCTTGTCCAGTGCAGACACTCCTGCAGTTCAGAAATGAGAGAATGGTGTAAAGCTCCAGAGCATAAACAAAAATGAAGCCCGTACATTACTAACATTACATAAATTCTGAACCTTTAAAATTATATCACAAAACATTATTTATAACTAAGTATTCTCAGCAAGGTAGATTGCATTTTCAAATGAAAATGGTGTGTTAGCTTCTTTAACACCTTCCTTCCAGAAAGCAGAGCACAATGCTTTAGACTCACTTTAATTGCAAACCTCTTAACACCTTGGTATGACAAACAGGCTAGTTTTCTCCACAGTGGTGCATTAAATTATTGATTTAAAATTAGTAATACACAAGAGCAAAGACACTATTTGGATTTTTCCTATCCAGGTGAAATAAAAGATATATTTCAACATCTAATAAAATTATCATGATTCAGCTAGACTTACATGTCACTCCTAAGAACATAATTTAAAAATACTGGCAAAAATCAGTCATCTCTGCCAGACATTATTTTTCACAATAAATCTCTCCATTTTTTTTAAATTTCTTTCCAGCCAAACGATTTCCACTTTTTGTCCCTTTGTAATTCTGAAGAGCATCATTCATCAGAAGACAATATTAAATTTCATGCCTGCCTGTGACAGTGAATGCATCTACTTTTGTGCCTAAAGCAAATTTACCTGTTCACTGAGCTGTATGACTTGAGTTTCCAAATCTTTATCTGATTTGGATGCTGAGCTGCTTGGTGTAGCTTTTTTTGCTGAAGATGGGCGAGAAGGTGTTGATCCTGGTTTAGAAGCTGGACTGGATTTAGCAGCACCTGAAAAACACAGTAAATTAGTAAACCTTAAACAAGATTGATCTCTGTAATAAATGCATTCCTATTAACCTGGTACTGAAACACAAGAATTGGTTTTACAGCCATCCATCCTCTCTCTTACTTCAAGGTGACAGTAGAGGAAATTCCACTGCTGTTATGCCTTGGGAAAGGAAAAACCACACTTCCTACCAATCTGAGTTTGCTACTGAGAGTGAGGCAACTCTAAAACCAAAATAAACAATATCACACCAGGAATCAAAAGTTCCCTTGGATGTGAGCAGCTTTCAGCTCAAAAAAAATGTGCTGTTAAGTGAGCATTCCCCCATCCTATTACTTAACATACATAGTTATCTTCAATTTCCCTGGAGAAAGACAGTGCTGAAATAAAGTCAACTAAACTGCCTCTGTGCTTTTTTTCATTTTCAAATGCAAACCACCCTGAGACCAGGGCACTGAAATTCAGACAGAGCAGAGTTAAAACCATTGGTGAACTCACAGTCGGCCGCAGTGACCAGAAAATGTGTTTTGATATCCTTAGGTTTTTCTATTTCTTTTTAAATTACTGGTGCTGTGAAGCTGCCAGAATATGGAGCAACATCTTCACTGCAAAAATGGCAAGTAATGAGTGCATACAGATACTCTTTTTCTGCAATGACTTGTCACATAAATGCCCAAGCAGAACAACAGTTGTGTGAAAAGGTTTGCAGTGCCTTCACAGGAACCTCCCAGCCAGCTTTTCATGCCTTGCTCTGCCTCTCCATCTTTCATCTCCTGATGCTGGCTGTTCCTTACAGTCATTCAGCCCAAACAAGAGTGCCTGGCTCACACCTCTCCCCCTGCCTCAGCTCCCACAAGCACTGCACTCTGACTCGGCCTCTTCCTTATTGCCTCCAACAAGGAATAAATTTGAGATGCACTGGACGGACATCTGATACTGGTTTGCTTAAGAAGACAAAACAGAAACCCAGCCTCTCTCTGGCCTCTTTGATTTATTAAGCAGGCACATGAATCAGAGGTCCTGCTCAGCAGCACCCATGTTCATCGCTGATTCCTACAATGAGCAAAACACCGTTGTCCAAATGTGCTGACAGGCTCCATGCCATCCTCCACCATCAAATGCTGTCAGTTCTGAAGCCTGAGCCATGCAGGAGACTGCCCAAATCCAGCAGGCACCCAGCTCCCAGCTGAGCTCCGAGCTTGCTGTTCACCAGTTCCAGAGGGATTTTGCTCAGGCTTTCTCAGCAGCCACCTTCTACCCCACACCTCACCAGCTGCTCCTCCCATAGGATTGCTTGATTTATGGCACACCACAAACAGTTCTAAGTTGTCATTTCCACAATGCATCCCCAGTGTCAGACAATGCTTTAATAAAGCAATTCTTTGAAAAACCAATGTATTAAAAAAAGCCATTACTAGGAAGAAACTGCAAGGAGGCAGGGAGAGGAAGAGACAGCCTGTGGGGCTGTCCATATGCACGGACTGTGGAGCTCACAGAGTTTCACTGACCTAGAACTGTGACAGTTGTTCATTGGAGGAATTGGAAAGTGATGAGAAAGGAGAGCACCAATGGGTTATTTAATCAAGCTTAAGCTTTCCTGATATAGTCACAGGCCTCCCTCTGTAGCAAGCATCTCCTCCCACCCCTATGGATAACTCTGTATTAACTGGGTCACCTAAAGCCAACAGAACACAAACAAACAACTTGATAATTCAGTTAGCATGTGTAAACATTTCTGTGCAAGACAGCCATCCTCCTTTTCTATGCTCTTTAATATAAGACAGATAAGGGGGAGAAAAAGCATACTGGTGAGAGTTTTTTTGTGGTTTTGTTGTGGATTTTTTTCCCTTTTGTTTGGTATTTTTTGTTTTGGTTTTGTTTTGTTTTTGTTTGGTTTTTTTTTTAGAAACTGGTGAGTCCAATAGCTTCCATGTCTGTTGCATACACAAACTCTTCTCTAGCATATGTCAGATATAGTACACAGGCTTGCTAAAGCTTTTTTAGCACTTTTTACGCACCATACTTAGATCAGCAAAGAATTAATAATTAGTTGAAAAACATTAAAAATGCCAAGATCTTTTGCTGCTATTTTTCTTTATGAAATTAAGCTAAACTTTAGAATTCTGCTTCAATGCTTTCTAGATTCAGCCCATATTATAACTAAGTAAATATCAACTGCTTTAGAGCAGGATTGATGAAATGTTCTCAAAGCCAGGAAAATAATTTTCATTTGGATTAGCAGATAAACAGAAGTAAACTAGTGTCAAAATACGCAATAAGAATGCAAAGATGAAATAAAATCACTTTGACTCTAGCATTCCAGCTAGTCTCAAGTTATCTAATGACCGAAGCAGCAACATTTACTTCTTACTGTATTCTACAACTACAAGATGCAGGTTCAGGGTATCAACTGAAAGGTAAACACTTTAAAGCTGGCACAGAGAGAGCTAAGGAAAGAGCAGGCACAAATATTTGATCCCCAGGTATTCTCTCAAATTTGCAGCTAAGGTGCCCTCCCAGAGTGTGCTGAGCAAGGCTCATCCCCAGTGCCTGCAGCACTGATATGTGGCATTGTATTCTGCCCTCCTTTGAAAACAACAAAGCCCTTTGGATTTCTACAGCAAAGTGCCACTAAGCTTTATAAAGCCCAGACAAATAAAAAGAAATCAACTTTTGCTCCACTGCTCAGGATCAGCTCTTAACATGACCACAGAATTCCAATTTCAGTAACACAGATAAAAACCAGCTAAATAGGTACCAGGAGGTATCAGCGACAGCCGGATAGAGCTTAATTGCGACAGAGAATGCTTAGGGATTTTTAATTTAAAATTCCCTGGAAGTAAAAAAAAAGCTTTACTGCACATTTATTGTAAGGCATCAGTTCTATAATCAGCCCAGAAGTAAGCTTCCATTTTAGCAGAAGCCTAATTTCATAAAATAATTAAAGGATGCTGGCCAGTAGAGTAATGCAAAGTACTTGAAACAGCCAGATATCTAAACAGAGACAAAAGACCTTGATAGACTTAATGACTTGGTGTTGAGAAATGGTTTTGCAGTCAATTAGTGCAATAATGGAATAACTCCTAATGCACGGCTCAGAGGGACTACATAACCAAAGCAGTTTAAATTCTTTCCAACATCATATCTTCCATGAACATATTTATATATGACCCATTTACACATTCTGAGAAAGCACAAAATTTTACATAGGTATTTCAGATAAAAAGTATCCAAATATCATCTATTTTACCTGATCAGGGAGAAAATTTTATTGTAATCTGCAACATAACTGTTTGCCATTATCAATTCCTCTTCAAGCTTCTTACTGATGTTCAAAAAGAAATGCACGGCCGTTCCCTGGAAAGGAACATCCCCATGCCCCAAAACATGCTGGCAGCCAAAAGACTGGACAGCACTGTGGCAGAAGAGGATTTGGGGGTCCTGGTGGGCACCGAGCTGAGCATGAGCCAGCAGAGCACCCTTCCAGCAAGGAAGGCCAGCAGCCTCCTGGGCTGCACTGGGAAGAGCATCATCAGCAGGCTGAGGGAGGTGATACTCCCCCTCTAGTCAGCACTGGCGAGGCACATGAGGAATGCTCGCTCCGGTTCAGGGCTCCCCGGGACAGAATGAACTGGAGAGAGTCCAACAATGGGCCACAAAGACTAAGGGAATGGAGCACCTCACATACAAGCCAAGTCAGAAAGCCAAGTTCAGCCTGGAGAAGAGAGGCTTCAAGGGGGATCTTATCTACACCTCAAGAGAAGGTGCAAAGAAGGAAGGAAACAGGCTCCTTTTAGTGATCCCCAGAGGATGACAGGCAATGGACACAAAATGAAACACAAGAAATTCCATTTAAACATAAGAAAAAACTCCACTCTGAGGGTTATCGAATACTGGAACAAACTGGAGAGAGAGGTTAAAGATATTTCCAGCCTTGGAGATACTAAAAATGTGACTGGATACGGTCCTGGGCAATCAGCTCAAGGTGACTCTGCTTTCAGAAGAACAATTTGACAGGATGATCTCAGAGGTGTCTTCCCACCTCCACTGTTCTGTGAGAACTTTTGTGACAGCATGCTCTGATTTTAGGTCAATGTAGGATTCCAATTAGAATTTTTTTTTTTTTTTGTAAAGAGTATTGCAGCTGTTTCAATTAGCACCTGGATAACTTTTTCTACTTGCCCACATAACACTAGGAGAAGATGAGAAAAGTAAATTCACAACTGAAAGACAAATTATTCTGTTCTTGTACTGAATTAAGATGAGCCAGCCTTGAAATGCCTTAGAGGTTTCCATCTGTGGTACTCCAAAAACAATTACTAGGTTTTTTTTGTAAAAAAAACTCCATAATTAAATATATACCATACAGTTTCAGCTTCACTATTCTTTTTGCTAAATACCTAAGTTCTACAAACAGATGCAAACTTCTGCAACATAAAACAGTGGATGTTGGCACTGTGCAGCTTGGGGTACAAAAAAGCTGTGCTGCAAATTCCCGTTCTCTTTACATCACAGGCACAGTCTTGTAACAAGAGACCTACTTAACGTTTAAAGATAAATCTTCCTTGAAGCTATATGAGTAATTAGTATGCTGTTAAATATTTATGCAAAATTTCAAGAAAACACGTGCATGAATACAGTGTGGACGTGCATAAGGAGAGTGTGGAGAGCAATGGAAGCCCTGAGCAAGCACAAGACTTGGCTGAGCCCACACAACCACTGCTTCAGTGGAATTTGGGAATCACTCACAGTCTATTTTAGTCAAATTAAAGGACTTCATAAAATGAATATTCCTGACTCATACCGCAGGAGAAAAACCCAACCCAACAAAAGGCCACAGTAATTTCTTCACAAGCTAAAAAGAAACTCTCCACCTACCTAAACAAAGAGAGCAAGAACAGTAGATTAATTAATATTCACACATTCTTATTGTTGTAGCTACACCAGGACACAATAAAATGCTCAGTTTAGGGACACTGAAAGAAATTATGACAAATGATACTTAATGGGAATTAAATGACCTCAGACAAAACCTGACTTGACTTTCCAAATCCCAACATGCTGCAGTGCAGTTGTCCTAATTATTTTGTGGCGCTGCCTTCCCCTGGCTGGCAGGACCATTCTGTCCTCCCAGCTCCTCGAACTTTCACTGCTGCTGGTCCAGTACAGCCTGGTGAGCTCAGCACTCATCCCCTCTGCCAGACAGCTGGCAAAGAGAAGTGTGTATGAGTACTTGAAACTTTCACAATTTCAAGAGAGCTATCCAAGTAAGAAAATCCAATGGAGGCCACTTGTCAAATGAAAAAGTTTTACTGATGGCATGACTGCCTCAATTTGTCTTTAATACAAGATTTTATAGAAGGGAACTAACCAAACCAAAACTAACCAAAACCAAAGCCTTTCCCCCATCAGGAAAGAAGACTTTACTCTAGATTTAAAATAACCAATATTTATTTATTATTTAAAATAATTAACAATTGATTTCAGTTTCTTCTCGACTGAAACCTCTATTTGCTCTAGAAACATCTTTATGCAAACATTCATCTTCAATGGATGGAACCATTCCACAGGCTTACACAAGAACAAAATTTAAAATTTAAAGTGCTCTTAAAAACCTGTATTTTCTAAAATCTCACTGTCTGCTTAGCTCTAAGGAGAAAGCAGTCTCAAAAGGAAAATCTGGGGAAAAAATCTGCAAAGAAATGCATGTTGGAAAATGAAAGAATGTGCAAACATTTGTGCAACACAGACACTCAAACCACACCCATGGTACACTGAAAATTAAGATAGCCATTTTCACCATTTCCAAACACAATTATCTCTCTTGAAAAAAGGTCCTGGCTCATGCACTGCAAGCACGTTGCTTCCTGGTCTAAATTCTTGAGCTCAGTGATTTAAAAATTAAATTCTCCTCATGCTGGCAGGGGAGATGTGTCTGTGTTACAGCTGAGCCACTTTACCTCCCAGGCCGGCGCTGTCACTGCACATGCTGTTCCCCTCGGTTAGTACAATTCCTTGGCCTTGTATGAACTAGGGATGAAAACACTCTCAGTTTGTCACCCTGCAGCTCTTTCCATCTCTAGCTCTGCCACGCTGTCCTGGGAGCACTGCACCACTGTGAGCAAAAATTGCCATTGCCAGCAGCTACTGCCTGCCACTGGAGAAAACAGGTAGCAAGGCTTGGTGGAAAGCAAAAGAAAAAAAAAGGCATTAGGAGTTCTCTAGTCTCCCAGGAGTCCTAATTGTATCACTAGCTGCTAAAATAAAGACAGGACTCACTGAGTATTTTTATCCCTCAAAATTAATTTACAGCACATCCATCACAGCAGGATATACTGTTTCCCTACAGAAAATCAGTATTTCTCTTGTGCAATTGGCTTTTCGATGGCACATTATATATAATGCATTCATGCACAAACAGTTCATTCTGCCCTGGTTATTTTCCCTGTCATAGCGTGAGTATTTTTAGCCCTCATGTGATCCTCCAGTATTTTCCAGCTCTGCTTTAGTCATCCTGCTCTCACTGAATATTTCAAACTAAAAAAATCTAACAGCCTTCAGATCTAAGAACCTCTCACATTTTTAGCTTACATGTAAATAATTAATTTTATTAAGCTGTCTTATACTCGTGTATTTTTGACACCTCCCACCCATACACTAGAGAGTGCTCCATGGAGATTTGCTCTGACATACAGGAATACTTACATAAGACACTAAGCTAAAATCCTGACAACCTGATCACTATTTTCAATTTTGATCAGATGAAGCCTTTTCCGCTATTTCCCGCAGGGAGCATTAGAACTGGCACAAACAACAGTGCCCTAATATTTTAATCCTGAACCACAATTTTGACTCTACATCTGTAGGCTGTTTACCACTGCATTAGAGAAGAGCGGAGGCTGTAGGAGATCGAAACTCGGCTCAGGGCTGGCAGATGGCATCAGCTCTAAAAGCAGCTGTGGTGCTGCTGCCAAGAACCTACAGCGGTGGTCTGTGCTGCTCCTTGAAGGAGGAAAAAGACCCTCATTTCCCCCGGGAGCTGCATTCACCTGGTGAAACCTTGCTGCTTCTACTGCTTCTAGAAGCACACCATGGCACGCTAGCAAAGCCATCCACCCACGGCCCCACCGTCAGCTCGGCCACAAATCGGCTGTGTCTGAAGGAAGGGACAAGGCAGCGCGAGGGAAGCACAGCAGATTAGTTGTAGGGACCTATTTATCCTTCCATTTTCAAGCTGCATTATCCTTGACCTGTGCTGACTCCCCAGTAGGATCATCTTCAGAATGGGAAGGCCTATGGCTGCTGGCCTGCTCACCAATTAACACAAAAAACAGTGCATTTTTACACTTCTCAAGTTTTGGGTTGTTCTAAAAGTGTTTATTTTTCAAGTTAAATAAAGACCACACTCTGCATTCATAGAAAAATGGGTTAATATCCATTTACAGGTACAGGAAAAAGCTACCTGATACCAGGCATTCCGTCAATCTTTAGAGTCTGATTAATATATCAAAAATAATTTTAATTCATGCCAGTACCTTTCTGGATAAGTTTTCGGAGAAGCCTTTAAGGATCTGACCACTTGTTAACTCAAGGACATATATCTTAGTCTACCTCTGAAAATACATTGTTAGAACAGTGCTATGAAGCATTAATGAATAGTCATCATCTCCTAAATCACTCAAATCCAAAACTCTGTCAAAGGGCACTGGAAGAGTTACTCCACAGAGCAAAAGGAATCCCTGAAATGCATTTGAAACTGCCAGTAGCTAAAGTAAATTATTCCTTTAGAAATACATATATCTAATCAATTTTGAATAGGCATATTTTAAAGCCTGCCAAACCCCCAAATACAAATGTGTACCCATCTATCTGCTCACTCCTGACACCAAACAATAGGTATGTACATTTAGATATTTCCACTGCATGGTGTTTTAAAACTTCTGGATTATGCTGAAAGATCTTCTGGGTTCTTTATTTTTTTCTCACAAGTGCTTCCTTTTGTTTTGTTAATAAACTGACAAGGCAGTACTAAAACTTCAAAGCTCCACTGTTAAGGTGAAGCAAATCAGACAAATTAATAACAGCACCCAGCTGTGTGGTGTGATCATGCGCTGGAGGGAAGGGATGTCTTCCAGAGGGACTTTTGAAAGGCCTGAGAGGTGGGTCTGTGCAAACCTCATGAAGTTCAACATGGCCAAGTGCAAGGTCCTGCACCTGGTTCAGGGCAATCCCAAGCACAAATACAGGCTGGGTGGAGAATGGATTGAGAGCAGCCCTGAGAAGAACTTGGGGGTGTCGGTTGATGAGAAGCTTAGCATGAGCCAGCAATGTGCACTTGCAGCCCAGAAGGCCAACAATATCCTGGGGTTTACATTATGGTTCCTATAGCAGCGGTAATGAATACAGAAACGCATCTTTCATGGTAATTTCCCAGCTGCCCAGAACTTGTTCCTGCATCATCCCAATTTACTCCCAAATAGAGGGCACACACAAGTTTGCAGATGCATACAGAACTCTTCCCAGAGCATCAGTAAAGGCTCCCATTTCTTCCAACATGCAAGTTCTACAATTGGATGAGGTGAGGCAAAAAGGCACCATGCATCAGTGCCACGAAAATGTGCTCACCCAGAATTCAGTAAACCATGGAATGACTGGCACCTAACTGAATTAGTTCTGTTCTGAAATACAAGCAGCAAGAAAAGCTGGAACTCTCATTTCACCCAGCATCATGTACCATCCATAGCCCACTATCCTCAGCTCAGAAATTGAACTAGTATCCAGCCCTGTCTTCTGTATTTCTGAACAATATTTAAGTTAACAATGAAGGACGTTTTCCATGAAAAAGCTAACTCTCACAGCCACAGGATCTTGTCAAGACTCATCACACTATCTCATTTGTACAATTCCATACAAAGGCTGGGAAGGCACATGACATGCTCTTCATACAACCAACAACACAACATGACATTATCCTCCAGATCAGCTGGCTGGTTCCACTCCAGTAGCTACTCAATTTCTGTAGGATTGTCACCTGCACAGCTTTAATTTGGTTGACATATTTGTGACTTTGGGAAGAACAGACCATCTGTAAGAAGAATTAACAAGCACAGTAAAGTCTGTGTTTAATAAAAGTGTCTTTTCCAATTTCTGTATTGGACAACATCTTGACATTAGCACTTGAGTTTTCTGTTTCCAAAGGGAGTGCAAGCCATCACATGGGAAATTGGAATGTGCCAGACCCTGAAATTCAGAAGTGCAGGCATAAGATAGTGCAAAATAAAGATGTAAACAAGCTTTAGAAGCCCAGAGTTGTACTGGCCTGCTATTAGGTGCCCTATTTCCTGGAAGCACTAATGAGCTGAAGGCAGCTGGCCAAGTATGCCCCACTTTGACGTCAGAAGTGATCAGAGCAGAACACTGAAATCTGGGTAGGATTCCAGAGCACAAGGTGGCCTAAAAGTGAGAGTGCTTCGTGTTCCACACCTGCGCCTGCTTTTGTGAGTACTGGTGCATATCTGAGCCCATGTGAGGACACGTCACAGATTTAAAATCAACTAAATATTAATCCTTATTTGAGGAGTGGGTTAGCATAAACCCAGGGCAAACCAATGAAGGAATTAGGTGTGTGTGCATGTGTATTTCCATATGCACAAACCTATGTCCAGTAATACTTTTTTAGTGACTATTTATTTTTCTTAGTTGCTCTCCTGTTCACTTAATTCTCAGTTAACAAAAACAGCATCTGCTTAGTGACTAGCCATACCCATGTTACATAAACACCAAAGATCAGGTTTAGTCCTTTGGCTTGTTCAGAAACACTGCTGTGGTTTAACCCTAGCAGGCAGCTGAGCCTCCACAGCTGATCGCTCACTGTATCCTGCAGTGAGATGGGGGAGAAACTCAGGTGAAAGATGAGAAAATTCATAGGTTGAGATAAAGACAGGTTTAATAGGTAAAACAAAATCCACGCAAACAATTCATTCACCACTTCCCATGGGCAGGCAGGAATTAACCTATCTCCAGGAAAGCCAGACTCCACCACTCCTCATGGTGATTTGGCAAGACAAATGCTGTAACTCTCAACATCCCTCCCCACCCTTCTCCTTATTCCTTCCCAGTTTTTCTGGCTAAGCACAATGCCATGTGGTATGGATTATCTGTGCAGTTTATTTGGGTTAGCTGTCCTGACTGTGTCCCCTCCAAATTTCTTGGGCACCCCCAGCCTGCTTGTTGGCAAGGCAATGTGAGAAACTGAAAAAGCCTGGACTCTGTGTAAGTACTGATTAGCAATAATTAAAACATCCATGCCTTATCAACACTGTTTTGGTTTTAAATTAAAAATTTAGCACCAATCTCCTCTGAAGCATTCTCTATCCTAGCAAAATGTACCACAAGCACAAAATAAAAAAAATTAGAATACTGAGGTATCTTTGTGAAAGAGCAAAACCCATATGTTTTTCTGTGAGGAGGACTAGCATACCCAAAAAATAAGCACACATAAAACCAAAAATAACTTAATTTTTGTTCTTCTGGTCAGTCCTTAAGATTTGGAAACAATTTGCATACCATAGCAATTAAAAAATAAATCAGCTTGTGCATGCATCTTCCTATAAAGGTGGAGGTGTGAAAGAGGAACACACTCCATTTAATGTTCCTGAATACACTTGCATACACCACATTCTGCAACAGGGTGGTTAAAAGCCTTTGTCTCCACCACAAGACATTACCAGAGTCCATGTCATTTACATGGAGGGGGTTCAGTGGAAGAGATCTTATGCTCACTAGGGCTGGGCCAAACTAGAGCACACAAGAGGTTAACTTTCTGCTGTCTCAAGATGCTAAGCCTATGATAAGGTAAAAAATGGCGCAACCACCCCAGTAAATAATTTTTAACTAGTATTTAAGGTGAGCAGACCACAGATTATAATTGTCTTCAGAGACAGAAATGGAATTCTTTAAGAGCCAAAATACCTGCAGTTGGAGAGTTTGCATGGTGAGACTTTTTGGGCAGGTTAAAGATCTGTTCACCAGGATCTGGTGGAGGAAGAGCATCTTGGCCTTGTCGAGCTTCCACAGGATCATACTCCTTCCCATCATAGTTAGCATCAAAGAACTTCTTAAACCATTGAATGAAATCTAAGTTGTCCTGGAAGCGCCCTTTCACCAGTTTTTCCACAGGAATTACCTAAAAGGTAGACATTAGCATCCAATATTACTTCACTGCTCTTTTTAAATATAAAAATTACACATACACCATTATTTGAAAAAAATCTACTAACTGCATCAACAAATAACCCTCTGTCATTGTTTTGTTCCGAAAAGAAAAGGTCAGCTTGCAAGTGCTCTTAAACATTGAAAACCCAATGAGACCCAGTCTTTGAAGCAGTGATACAGTGGGTGTATGTAAGCCTTTATAGCTATGGCTCCACAGAGATACTCCCTTACATCCATGGGTACATCCCATGATGAATGACACTGTTCTGGGAGTAACGCTACATTCAGCCAACTAGGGATTTCTGCTTTTAATGGACATGGTACATTTGACGTACTACAAACAAACAATTCTTCAAAAACTCCCAACACATGTTTCTTTCTCTCTGTCCTATTGTTTGAACTACAAAACCCAGCAGCTTTTCCAAGACATGCTAAAGTTCAAACCAACCTACATTTTGGCAGCACATTGTCGTCATATGAACCAAGCCTGAGGTTTTAACCTTGTAATTTTTTTCTGTTCCACATATAGCTATACATAGAACAGTTTGTGGACATGCAGAAGTTGACTTAAATGCCTTATAAAGTTCTAGTAAAACAAAGGAAAGGCTATGAGGATGTCTCCATATCAATATCTTAGAAATTTTTCACAGATATGAAACCTCTAAAAGGTGTCTTCAGCCAATATTGCAGTACTCAAGGCTTCCTTCAAGACACTGTGGGCAGGCAGGGACTACAGCTGGCAGAAGAGCTGCCCTGCTTTGCTTAATTAATGCAGCTGATTAAACAGTCAAGTTAGGTGTACCTTAATGCCTCTTGAATGTTATGAATTTTCAGCTGGAAAAGGGTTTTCATTTTCTTCTTCAGGATGAAGCCAACTGTACAGCATTTTATAAATCTATGATGCTTCTGCAAGAATTGACATTGCATTTTGCATGTGTTTTCAGGTTGTTCCATTTGTACCTCAGCTCTACATTAAAAAGGCGTGATAAATTTGCTCTCTACAGGAAAATTGACTACATTAGTCTTCCCAATGTTTCACTAGTAAATCACACCATAAATAGAAGTATCCATAACATTTCATGAAACAATAAGGGTTTTCCAGTTATTCATAGAAGTCTTAAGGGACCTTCTGTTATGACTGTTTAAATTGCAGAATAAGGCAACACTAAAAGCCAGGGCAGAACCTTAAAAGGGTAAACAGGTAGTGCATCAGTGTAAAACTATAAGAATGATAACATAACTTCCATTATTTGTTTTTATCAACACAGTAATTTATCTTGGTGAGTCTGTCAAACTTACATTCAAGCATAAACCAAATACCTTAAGGCTGAACAGGCATTTTCTCAGAGGTTTCCATTCTTAACTTTACAAGATCACATGTGCTACCCATATATTAAATCACTAGGTAAATTATTCCAGCTTTTGAATAAATTTAAATTCCTCAAACCCTGCTTTGGACAAAAAAAAAAAAAAAAAAAAAAAAAAAAAAAGAAATACTTACAAGAACAGCATATTTTCAAACATGTTTTTTGTTGGAAATTCAGGTCACCAACAATTTTACTTATCAAAAAATGAAGATTCACTGATGACAAGGAATTTCCAACACATGGAGTTTTATCAAAGGGTCTCTGGTATTAAGACATAATGAGTTAGACGGCACAACTCCTTACCAGACATGTGGCCTCAATTTTCAATTTGTACCTAAATGGAGCCAAATGCCAAACTTCTTCCTTCATGCCCAAATACCCTTTTCAGATGATGAAAGGTCAAGAACATCTACTTGCAATTCTAGTTCTCCATCCAAAAGTTGAAAAAGTACATTTTCAAGTATTTTTAAGTTTGTTTTCCCTATTTATTAATTTTACACAATTTATGTAACTTTTGAAACATGCAGTGATGGAAATACAAGTACAGAATTCCTACCTTATCCACATTCATTCTTTTAAATGATGCCTGCAGAAGTTTGAAGTTGTGAATGTACTCATGCTCCAGCTTTGCTTGAAACTTTACTTTCTTCAAGCTAATGCACCCTGGAAACAACATGTCCATGAACTGGCAGTAAGCTGCTCCTATAACAAGAGAATGCATTGACGTTAATCCAGATGCACCCAGCTAAGACCAAATGGTGTTTAATGTCATTAGCAGAAAGCATGAGCAGAAAGCAACAGTGCTGAATAAGTCCCTGCTGTAATTCAGCCTAACACTATGCACCCAAGACCTGCTTATCTAATGTACATTGAGCAGTGACATGCTCAAGTGGTTCTTTTCCACTCAATCTGGATGCACGATGTGCTGCTGTGCAGCATCTGAGGAATCACCTCAACTAATGCAAAGCGAAATGGATGTTCCTGGAGTCCCTATACACAGCAGGACTGTCCATACTATGAGAAGATAACAGTGAAAATGAAAATCTCTTAATAAGCTTCCTCAATCCCCACAGTCCCCTGAATTCAAACAAGCCAGGATCATCTTTCTTCTGGCCCTTGTACCTAAATGCCAAGCAAGTCCAATGCAATTATTTAAGATTATATCAAACTATGATTAAAAAAATAATAATTGCAAGCCTCCAGATTGTTAAAACACACTAGTCAGGTCCCACCACTCTGCAATGAACATCCTTAGTGATTTTCATTTCTTGAAAAAAGCATTTAAATAAGCAGGCTTTAGCGTAGTCCGCCCATAGCTTTCAAAGCTGGGCTAACAGCTTTAGTTCTCTCTCAGCCAGGTTCCTAAGTTCAACTTGGAGAGCTCTCTGAACTTACATAGACAATAGGGGTGTGTGTGTATAACTAATCCAGAACAAAGAAGGAAGTATATGGAAAAATTTCTAACCAGCATCCTGAGCATAGATAACAGAGACAGCATTTCTTGTATGCAGGGATCTTCTGCCTACAGCATCATGCCACTGTCATTTGCAAAACCTTCACTGCTGGCACACTCAAGTGTTTAGGAATCAAGATGAAAATGTTTAAGTAAATCAGAGGAAAAGCAATGCTCTTTCTTCTTTAGAAGATTTTTCTACAAAATACTTTATACTCAGCAAAGATTCAGTGAGTATAAATACTTTATACTCAGCAAAGATTCAGTCCACACAGGACTGTAGAGGGTGCAGTCCCTGTGCTTGAGCATCAGGGCAGGGAAGTGATTGCCCGATTACCCCTGACAAGTTCAATTTCACTTTCACAAAAACGACTGCTGTGCTTTTAGTGCACATCACTTTTGACAAAGAAGTTCGTCTCACCTAACAGTTCAGCCCACTATCAACAATGATTAGTTATCACAAATATTTCTGAGTGTTCACAGAGAAACCAAAGTAGCAAAGCAGATACTTGGCTTGCCCATTTTATAGGAGAGTCAGCAATAAATTGAACTTAAAGTGATTTTTCTCCATGGGTATGCATATGTTTTGACATGACCAACTTTATTCTCTGTATCCAGTCAGCCATCATACAAAGGGTTACCAAGATCATTACTTCCCAAACATAAGAAGAGTTTAAGAGAAGAGTTCAAAGATGTTCTCTGAAATACCAACACAAATTTTGCCAAGGGACTTACCAAAATCCAGCTTTAGTGCTGAAAACCACTGCCATTTAAAAAAAGATTTCACATTGCCTAGCTTTGTGGGGAAAATGGTTATTAAAACCTCATTTTCTGAGGACACCTTGTGCTTAGCTGTTTGCAATAGTCTTGATTTGATTAGGAATCAAAGTAAAATATTCCCTAAAGGGAAAGGTGCCTTCTGGCAAGTTACAAGCATCAGATGACAAATTTGCATCTTCTTACAGAAAACTTTATAAACACAACTATTTATTCAAAACTCATCCTTAGCAAGAGAACTTGTAAATACATGGCAATGGAAAAAATACATTACAGTTAAAAAAATAGATATACAGATACTAGCTTGAGTACACTTATTGTTTAATGCAAAAGGATTATTATGCAATCATTTAATGTTATAAATTGAATTTGCTCCTAACTCTGTCCTTTCATCCTCCCCATACCCCAATTATGAGCTTTACTCTGATATCCAAGCAATTGCCAGGAGGCCCTAAAAATGCACTGCACAATCTTTCATCTAGATCCTTTTAGAAAACTAGAAGCCCAAAGTGTTCACATGAGATTTTTCTCCTTCTGCTGGTAATGCAAATTCCTTCTGCATGCCTTTAGTTAGCGTCTCTCTAGTTAGGGTATTTCCTTGTGTTTTCTCTGCTGGCAGTTGTTTCTGTACCTTTGCCAGCCAGGAGGTGGTCCTGGGTCTGCACAGCACTCGAGGGCAGAAAACACTGGACTGCATCCACATGGCAGCACGGAGCTGTTCTCTGACACAGCACTGGAGTGGCTGCTGGGCCGTCTCCCCAACAGGAGGATTTTATTGCACTGGCAAATACAGTTCATTAAAATACTCCTTCCTCAAGTACAGAGGCAACAAACAAACATAGATTGAACTAAACAGTAAACTACAAAGAGAGGAAATTCCTCCCAACTCCAAAAAGTCAAGAGACTTGCCTACCACACCAATAGGAGAAAGTAAAAATATCATTACAGTCAACTGGGACTACTTGATTTTGATTTTGGGCATTGAGGTTATGTATGTATTTAATATTATATAGGTATTTATTTATAATTTAAAATTTTACCATCTAAAGCTTGTAGCTGTCAGATTACATTTAAATAGGAAACACCAGTGCAACAGAATGGGGACAGTACTACCCATGGCTGAGATTTCCTCAAGGCAGCAGAAAGGGGAGCCCCACTTCAGTGATGTGGGACTGCAATGCCTTTACCTTACAGCCACAGCATATCTGTGTGCTCCTCTGCACATGGGACTGCACTTTAGGCCATCCAATATACTACACAACTGATGCTTTAATGCAGGTGCATGAGACAGGAACCTTTTTAATGGAATACAAAGAATACAGCAGTAGAGATAATGACATTATGGCTTCTGACATACCTCTTGCATAATTTACACAAACAAAATAATTTTTATGCTACTGTGTTTTATTCAGTATTAAAAAACTTCCCTCCATTTTCTGGGGAAAAAACAACCAAAACACCAAAACCCCAACCAAAAAAACCAACCAAAACCCCCCTCAAACCTAAATCTTATCAAATGTGTACAGAGAAGCACACTGCCAGAATAGCTCTCACAATAAATCTATCTTTCTGAATGAAAAACTTCTATATGCATAAATATGCACATACACACACACAAAAAAAGGAAATTATTTGACATTACTGAAATGAAAGATGAAAAGTACAGCTGGTGGCACTGCAGAAGAGGGATCAATGTTAAAAACCTCAAATTCTTTATTAGCTAACAAGCAATTTAGAATCGCTAGCTAAAAATCCTTTTGTGTTTTGATCTAGAATATTGATGCAGCCATTAGTTATAGAAAATATTCACGGGCCAGACTCTGAAATGAGCCTGCAAATGTGGCTGTGCTGAAATCACCCCTAGCAGTTGCTATTTTTAGCCCCATTAGTGAACAGAAAGAGCCCAGCAGCATCAGGACTTTGCAGGTGTTTCCTGGGCATCCCAGGCTTGGGGCAGGGCAGGCAGCAAGTGGAGGGAGGGCATTGCATCCACCAGGCTGGGCAAGCAGCTGCCAGAGAAGGGGAAGAGATGCCAAGGCAGAATTCAGACACAAGCAAACAAACTCAGAATTGAAAAGGTGGTTATTTAAAACTATTAAAATTCAAGAATTTTGCCACAGAGTACAGCAATGGTAAAGCAAAAAATTACTACCAAATTTATAAAAATTTAGTATCTTACAGCATTTTCAGAGTTGTAGACAATTTTTCACTAGTCCCTTGCAGTAAGCAATGCTGAACTAATTTTAGCTTTTGTCCTGTATGTCTTCTTCCCTGATCCTATGTTTCTTTCCCTAGACTGTCCATGCTGACTTAGCTTGCTCTGAAGCATATGTTCTCTGCATCATTTGAGATTTTCAGTTTGTCTCCTCTCCTTCACCATCTGGAGACTGATGAATCCACAAATGCAAAGAAGTATATTCTTTATTATCAAAAATGCTTCCGCTCCTCACTATTTAAATCAAAAGGAAATTAAAGGAGGTAACAATGAAGACAAGAGAATCCTGTTTGCAACCAGTTTTTACCACTCAATAAACTTCCTGGATTTCAGATTAGAGATCTGAAACCAAGATTAGATGCTGGGTTTTCTTTAGCATTGATGTTTATGTATTTATAAATTAAAAGGAAAAATTTATTTTCAAACTAACTGCTTTTAATATACTGTAGTTAGAACTTATTATACTAATAAAATATTTAGTAGAAACACTATGACTATAAGCAGGTATAAATACAAGACAACATGTGTGTGCCCTACACAAATTAGGTCAATCCTTCAAATCTAATGTCAAAAGAGTGTTCCTCGCTGCTCCTCCCTAAATCCCTGCAGCGTGTGGGCGCAAGATCCCAGAAAACCATATAAAACCACACGGCCAACATGGAAAACAAAGGGCCCATGAAAAGACAGGGCCTTGCTGGGGAAGGGGAGAGGCTGATTTCTTTTAATTCTGATACCCAAACCACAGCAAACAGAGCTAAGTTCTACACTATAAATTTGGTATAAATGTTTAGTATTAGCTTTGTTCTAAAACTGCAAAGAAATCAAGTTTAAACCTTTTAACCAGGCCTCAGTTTGATTTTCATACACTCAGTTTTTAAAAAATTCCATTTGGGAAAAAGGCTGACTGCACCTTTTTCTGTAACAAAATTAGTTTTTTTGCTTTAATGAAATACTTAGATAATACAAAACCCCATATCCAGTCATATTAGATACAAACTCCTTCAAATTATTCATTCTCTCCAAAGCTGTAACCACCTGATCATGTGTTTGGAAAATACAGGGTGATTTGTGTATGAATTAGTCATCAGTACTTCAGTTCACAGCGTTGCTTACACCGATGGAAAGCTGCACACACCCCGTATTTCTGTTGCTGGGACGACAGCAACAATCAAAAAAAAGCAGTGACTTGCAAGAAGCATGTGTGACTAAATAGTTTTGGTAAGAAAGGGAGAGAAAAACCCACAAATGCCAGCAATCATTGTCTACAGTACAGCAGCACTTAGGGCTGGTCTGTTACCTTAGGCTTTCTAGAATTGCTTCCTCAGCAGTGATGGTCAGGCAAGCACACAGCAGTAGCTGTTCAACTCAGGTATCAGAGTATACATTGTCATTTGGATTTCAAATATGGGTGTTCTGTTATGCAATTCAAAGGTTGTTTTAAAAACTGGGCTGGGGAGAGGCACTGCGTCCCTGGAAGCACAGCACCATGGACACCCTCCACAAGCCAGCAACCATCCATATCCTTGCACAGCACCAGCCGCCAGGGACAACAGCCCTCAGAGGCTGCGGCCAAGTTTTCCTCCAAAGGCAGAGAGGTGACACAAAGTCAAACAAGGGATGACATCTGCCCTGCTGTCACACTGCCTGCTCTCCTCCGACACCAGGGCGGCAGAGTGCCAACAAAACGTATATACAAAGGGACTGCATATTTCCACAGCAGGAACTCCAACATACAGGACAGAAGTCACCACATGAGAAATGCCCAACACCCAGGGCATCTGTAGAGAAAGCATCACACATAGTCTAAAATTTGAAAATGCCAAACCACAGGCTTTCTTTATAATAAGGCTATTTATTAAAAGCAAGGGAAAAAACAACGCTGCATTCAATTCTTGATCCTTGCACACAAATCCTCAAAGACAGAAGTGTATGCACTGGGGTCCTTACAATTTGCAAGTTTACAATTCTACTGAGAATTTTCAAATACATAAAGTGGGGAGTGTTCTATTCTCATAGAATCACAGAAGTCTAGCTAAATTAAAATTTATACCTTTCTCCAGGCCACATTTTCCTTTCTATCCATTTACCATTTCCTTGACATTATATAGCTTGTAGTCACTGTGGTGTTTCTTTTTAATTCATATGCAAGCCTCCTATAATCTCCTGTCTGACTCTTATTTTGAATATATTCTCATGTAACATTTTAACAGTCATGAAAAGCCCTGCAACGCATACACTTAGTATTCCTTAGAGAAGAACACCAGCCTTACTAAAGAAAATTCAGTTATAAGCTACTTAGTCAGAATTTTTTCTCAGAAACCACTGTGTATTCCTTAAAAAAATAGCATGACTCCTAAGAAACAGCTGATGTCATACTTCATATGAAACTCCTGTTCCAAAAACCTATGGGTTTTGCACATGGGATCCTATGACATTACATCTCTCAATTGTTCTTTATTATGTTTCATTGATGTATCAAATTAAATGCTCTCTCTAAAGCCAATAAAAAGGGAATGCACTAGGCCTTCTATTAAAACCATGGTTTATAAATTTCATGTTCAGGTAAAACAATTTTGTAGGAAATCAGACCCAGAGTCCAAAAACTGACAATATGACACATGTCTAAAGCAAAAAGAATTGTATTGAGATGCTTAAAGAGATTTTCCCTGTTCAGTTGTGAAAACTGAATTACCAGAGGAGCTGCAGACTGAATTAAGCCTCTCCAGGGCTGCACCCATCCATAATCTAGCTTTCTTGGCACCTCACTACCACAGCAGGCATTCAGAAAGCTCAGGGGACACTGCACTTTGCTCGGCCTACTTAGCAGAGACAAAAACCACATCTAAGACTTCCAAAGAATACAAATACTTTATGACTAAGCCAACCTCTTCCTTTGCCACTCCTCATCCTAGCAGCTCTGTTCCTCTAAGTGGGAATTGAGACACGGGCTAGTAACGCTACAGTATGTGTATTATCATAGCTACTTCTCCACAGCAATAAGGAAAAGGAGGTCGAATTGCTTTTTCTGTCATTGTAATTACTGTCACATTAAGCTTCAGATATGTTCTGAATAAAGCCTTTAGTAAAGGCAGAATGTCACATTATTCCTTCTTGCTTAAGCTCTGAATGTCAAAAATTATTGCTAGGTTGGCTGCAAAATGTGGGCACCCATGAGGTCTCACAGCCAGGTGCTGAACACAAGCAATATGCCATATCTAGGTTGCTCCTACCTCCTAAAAGTAACTCCTTTGAGCTTTTAATTCAGATATAACATCCCCCCCGCTTTCCCTCTCCCACATTTTTTGGCCCCATATTTAGCTTTTTCTGGCATTATTAACAAAAATGAACAAGAACTGAATACTCATAAAACAGCATGACTAATGTTAAAGCTTTTTTCTGAAAAAGACAAAAATGTCCATACAATTTTACAGTAGATTATAAAAATTCAATTCCGGCAGCTCTGCAGATCCCTGTTAATGCTGTGAAATGCTTCATTGCTATAAAGAGTTTCCTACATATTCCTTCCCTTTAAAGTCCTGGAGAAATGCTCATATTTTATGGAAACAAGCATTAATCTGCATGAAAGCTGCCAATGGTTCAAGGGACATCAGCCAAGGAATGCCAGAACGAATTAGTTAGACTGGCCATTCCCAAACTGCAGTCCATACCATGCTTGCTTGCTGATGCTCTGCCTGCTAGTTGGTTCATCATTTGTACTACTGTTCCCTTAGTACCTCTCTTGAAAGTTATGCTAGAAATAGGCTAAATAAAATATATGTACATTTAATAAATTTTTTGAGTTTACACAGTAAACTGTATTAAATGCAGAAAGATTCCCAAACCTGCTTATCCATCTGTCTTCAACCCCTACACATGGATGCTCTGCACATGAGAAATGGACTATGCAGTCTCAAATGGGAAGAACCTATTAAGACTAAGATTACTGTGCTCCAGTGTCTGCAAAAATCTATCAGTGTTTAGGTTCATCAGTTCAGAGAGTAAAGTCCTCCAGAACACAGGAAATACTGTGCTAGAATGCTTCTTTAGATAAGGAGCTACTAAAGCCCCTTCTGGATTATAAAGCACACAAATGTAAAAACAAGAATGTGTAAGCACCAAGTTTGACCACCAAACCAAATGGGGAAATTAAAATTAACAGCCTTCACCCATAAAGACGAGAATGTAGAAGCATCAGGTAGCAAGAACAATCAATACAATCCAGGAAATTCTAAAGGAAGAAAAGATTTAATTTTATACAGAATGGAGTAAGAGCTGCAATGAGATTACCCTTTTTCAGGTCTTCCCTTGAGGTGTGTCCCAAAATCCTTTCAGTAGGTTACAGAAAAAGTTGTATAAGAAGCTGTGCAATGAAATGGGACAGTGGATTTGTGACAGTTCCCATGCTTTTCCCCTCCTTGCCCCGCCCAGCTAAGTCTCTCTATCTGATCTTCTTGCATAACTTTAACTAATTTTATTCTGCTTAGTCAATATTTTCTTAGATCACTTCTCCCCCTATTTTCAGAAAGGGTTTTGGTGAAGTTTTTTACATGTTGGTTTTTTTGGTTGGGTGTTTTTTTTTGTGTAAGCCCACACACATTTAACTTGATTGAGAACTCACTTCAAAAGCTTCCTTTCAACTATTTATGAGCATTTAAATAGCTACATAGGAACAAGTCAATAACTTGCCTACTATGCTTCCTGTTTCAAACAATAGCAAACTTGGGGTATTTTTGAATGCAAACATCCATTTCCTTCTATATTTCTATCTCCTTCAGTGTGTGTATGCATGTATCTATTTGCATCTATCTATAGCTACTCCCAGTGTGAATTCTGTCTTTATATATACCAAAATAAAATAGTTAGGCTAACTTCCTGACATGTAAATATAACAACAGCTAGAGATAACACTTCAAGTTTAATAACAGTTGAAAAAAATATTTCCCACGGTCTATGTCTTCAGTTTTTCAGTTTATATCAGTTGCTTCCATTGATTTTATCCTGCACTTTTTCAACGTCATTTTTATGGTTGTTGTGAAAGGCTGTAAGTATGGCATTCTACTTCTGCAGCTGAAAAATTTCTAAATTTTGAAGAATAGGCTATGAGACGATCTGCCTGAAAGGATTACTTGTATCTTTCAGGGAACATCTCTGAGAGAGAAAATTTACCCAGAATGATAGGTAAAATCAAATATATGAATATAAGATGCCATTTATTAATTTCATCTGGACCAAGAAATAGCTGAAATCTGATCATGTGATTCCTCTTTCATGTGCTTTGAGCACTGTCGTCATAAGATAATATTATACCTTCATAAAATATTCCCACTATGTTAGTTGTCTGGAAGTAGCAATCTAAGTTAGATCTCCTCTACCACAAACAAACTCCTCCTCCACAGAACATCTTCATATTTAAAAATCAGAGGTGGAAATCAGAAAGAAATCATTCCCCAGGGGCATATATATTCACAGTAAAACACCAGCCTTTTTCTGTGTAATTTTTGGCCATCATCTAGTTACAGACCCTGTTGTTTAACACCTATCTTCTAGTTGCAACTGTGATTAACTAAAATGTCTGAAGTATTCAAACTATTACGCTTTCTTCAGGGCTCATTACCAAATGTACTTACAACAGTAACTCAGATTTAAAGAGAAACAGGCAGACTTTGACAAAGTTCTAAAGCCCTCAGAGCAGCTAAAGCCTCATTTCCTCAAATCCATGTTTTTTCTTCAGCCTTTTTCTTGTGCTTTTTTCCTGCAAGCATCAGCAGGGATTTGAGAAACCTCAGGAAGGAAAAGGAGCTGGTGAATTTTGTTCATTTGGGGTGTTGGTTCTCTGTTTGTGTCTTTCTCAGTTATGTCCACTCTCTGTTTGAAAAGATACCACCCCAGTGGCTTTAAAACACTGAAACTTATCACTGTATTCTTTGTTTCCTTAGCCAACCTTTTTATTACTTCTATGTATCTCCTGCTACATTTGTCCCATTCACCTCTGCCTTTGTTATGCTTTCCCAAGGTACCTTATCTTCCCATGATTAATACAAACTCAAAAATGCTTCCTGTGCACATACATTAGTCTTTTTTTTCAGAGTAACTGGTTTATGTCAAAGTTAAAAGTTATCTATTTTCAACAAATCAGACTTTTAAAGTGGTTTTAAAATAAACATTTATAGAGCATACTGTGCTTTCTTACCTGAACAGAGTTGTTCAACTTTTGTGTAGTTTAAAGCTAATATATCATTAACCCATGCAATGATGTCATGTCTGCTCATAGTCTCCTGGGTTATAGAGGTAGAGTACACGTTGACCGCCATTCCCCAACTAGGAAAAAAAGAGAGACAAAAATATTTTTTATATTTTGGTAATTGTTTTCTAAATACGATGAATATATACCTCCTGTTCAAAAGAGGGAAAGAAAACTCAAAACCCTCTCTTTATTTTTTGAGAAAGGAGAGGTAATTTTTATTCTTTGATGATATGTAACCTCCTCAATGTCCTCTTGGAACCTGTGAATATATTTCTCTGGCTGTAACTGTGAACTCAAAGAACATACAAACCTATGGTACTCTGCTTCATGCCAATAAGGTAGAAAAAAAACCCAGAATCAGACCTAAAGATACACAGACAGGATCAGGGACCCAAGATTTTGTCACTTTGTGCTGCACCAATACAGTGATCTGACATCTGCCAGTTTTTTGCCACTGCAGGATGATCAGGCTCCCTAAACCAACACTTAACTTTAGATAACTTCTAAATGATGAAGTAGCTGTTCTATTACTGATTTCTTACTGGGACAGGGCCCTTTTAGGTCATTAATTGAGTTCCTAACCATCACAGAGTGAATATCAAATAATCTGTTATCAGTGCACCAACGTCAATCCTGAAAGCAACTGAGATTTGCACCCTCAGCTGTGTGGTTGGAAAACTGCCGTGGAGCCCGATTCTTCTCAAACATTAGGAACATTTCCTCTCAGCTTAAATCCATTTTCTCTTCTGCCAACATTATCCTCCAGCCCTAATTGCTTTTTCTTCCCCAGAGTGGATTTCCTAATGCTTTAGAGACAGCACTCAGTGTCTGTCCCAATGCCCAGATAGTCTAGATTAAACAAATCAATGTGAGTCTCTTATATCAAGTCAGACTTTCACTGACTGGTCATGCCAGCAGTCCTTCTTGAACAGACAGTTTCAAACAGTGTTCAGATAACATTTCACTGAGACCTTGGTAAATGGCACTTTGTGCTTGAAGTTTTCACAGCTACATCACCTTATATAAATTCTTCTAGTTAGCAAAGGTCCCTCCCTAGAAGCTGGCAATTCATAGTAGCTTTTATCATCTTCCCAGGTACACAGATCAGAAACACATCCTACTGAACTTTGCTCCCTGTTATCCTACCCTAATCACATCTTTCTGTTGCAAGATGTCGCAAAGAGAAAACATGAGCACGCTGAAATTTATCTCATCAGCTGTTTCAAAGAGCAGAATCAAGTTCATTGAGAGAGTAAGTAATGTTCCCATGAGTAATGGACTTCAGAAAGTCCACTCGAAGCAATCCAAGTATGAAGTGTCGCAGAAATGACCAAAGAGTCAAAGTTGAATGATTATTCTTCGTTTTTTGGGGACTGCACACCTTTGTCTCTCATGGCAATCTGTAGCTAACACTTTTCTGTCTAGCTTTGGCCCCACTCCTGCCATCTCAGCTTTGGAGCTCAACTTTCTCAGTCAGTGCAAGAGAGCAGGATCTCCTGTGTAGGATCTGAGGTCTGCATGGATTATTTCCATTGAGAATTTGCAGTGATGTAACCCTTTGAAGCTTGATAGACAATTTTACAGGGAACACAAAAACTGCAGATCCCCGTAGTTACATGTGCTAACTAGGTGGGGCAACCCAGGTAAAATGGGAAATGGGAAAAACCTATCAGCACAAAACTTGACTTGGTAACATATAAGTACATAACACAGATAATAAATTTAAATACAAAATTAAGAAGATCATAATACAGGTCACTTTCTAGGAAACAAATCTCACAAACAGAAGGTTGTTCAAGTTGTTCCCATCTACTGACATTACAATGCAAGATATAAAATCCTCAAATCTGCTTTATGAGGAATTAAAGAAAAAAAGTGAGAGAGAGAAAATAGGGTCGAAAAATTCATGCTCCAATAGTCAGGCAACCACTGGCAGAAATTCATCCAGAACCAGGCTGCCTCCCTATCCACTCTGTACAGGGCAGACCTGGAGCATGGAAGGAATCAGCCTGTGCTCAGTCTGCTCCGTTCTTCCCGCAGGCTCACATGCAGCACAGCCAGTTGAGTGAACACAGCCCTGTATTCACTGTAAGAATTAGCAAAGGTCGCTTTCTTGGCATGCACTAAGTAAGGCACTGGGACTGAATCAAGCACTAGGAACAAAGTTTTAGAAACAGGGAGTGCCCTTTTACTCTCAAAACTGCACCATAATGGCTAACCATAAAAGCTTAGCTTCAGCATCAGGATGGAAGGCACTGAGCAGGATAACAACCCCTTTGATACTAATGGCATCTGAAGTTTGAAACACATGGGTTTTATTATTTGTAGCTTTTTTATATAGATAAAAAACTAACAGAAAGATACTACCACTATCACCATTAAACTTACATGTTAAATATTGTAAGTAAGATCCATTGAAATAACAGCTTAATAATGAATTTAATATTCACTAAGAATTAATAGTGAGCTTAATAATAAACTGACAGTTCAATACAGAGGAGTCCACTGAATTCTATAGCAACTAAAGATATTTAGATGAGAATATTTGAAAAAAAGCTGCTCTGATCTGTAATTGCCACTACTTCAAGAACATTTTAATTGGCCTCTGAGGCCAGGCAGAGCTCAGAAAAACCATCATCTACCACCAGTGAAAAGGGAAAGTTCCTTTGTTAAAAAGATCAAGAAAACACACACACACAGAGAAAGGAAGCAGAACTTCCTTCATCACCTTTTTCCACAAAGAACTGCAAAGACAAATACCCATCCTTCTGCAACCCACAGGGGAGCAAACAACTTCCTCTGCTGCATCGCATGGGGTGGGGAATTCTACTGCAGGAAACTGTGAGTAAATTAATAACCTTGAGTTTTACAATGCGACCCCAAAGGATACCTGTAATACAATTTATGCTGCATCTGTGAATTAATTATTATGGTCTAAGGGTCAAACAAAAGTTCAGACTATTTATTAGAGACCAGTTCAAGCTATTAGAGACAATAGCTTCAGATTTGTACACAAGTATGCACAAGGGTGAATGAGTACTATTGTAAGCAAAGGCAAAATGAATCAGAATTTCTGTTAAAAAACTCAATAACATGCCACAGCCATCCATTCTTAAGTGTTTTGTTGACATATATGTGAATATTCCACAGCTGCTTCTCTTAATAGAGTTCACCCTGTCTTTGCATCTCTTTTTCCCCAGTCTCCTACTGGTTACGTTCTAAATAAACTCAGCTGGGAAAGGTTTCCTTTACAGTAAGCATGTTCTAATTTGGTGCTCAGATACACACATATCCTGTTTGCCACACAGAGAGATCTTAAACAAAACAAAAAAGGCGGAAAAAAAAAAAGAACAAGCAGGTGTAGGTAGTGCAGATACCATGCTCAGCAACAGTGAAGAACCTCTTTCCTCAACATCTACAGCTGGGCCGGGGTTTTCTGCAGGACTGAGTTCCCAAAGTGCTGAAGTACTTTGAAAAATGTGATCCATCTTCAAAACACATTAATAAACATGTAAGCTGATGCAAGAGAACAGCTGGACAGGTGGAGACACACAGGCCATACTCTGAACAGCCAAGTAGCTAACAACTTGATTTTATGTTGTAATACACTACTTCTTTCCAATAACATTGTTTACATTTTCAACTTGTTAGGCTTTCACTTGTTTACACTGAAGGCTCTGAATCATAAGATTGCAATGAGGCTTACACAAGCCCAATATCTACCTGGTATCTTCAGAATTCCATAGAGCTGCCTTGTGATTCTGTAGCAACTGAAAGCAGACTGAAGATAGCACATCATACCTCCCACTTCAGGAGGCACAGAGGGACATTAAAAACCTCTGGCTGTTACAGTACTGCCTAAGCACAGGGAATTCTCCCTTGTTTTACTTCAAGCCTGAGGAAACTCTTCAATATTAGTCTAGGCCATTTCAGAAAAACACTTTACACATGCACAACTACACACCACAGACATGAGTTTGGAGGATTAGGCAGGTGTAGAAAATCATGTACATGCTTAAGCAGTTTCCCCAGTTAGAGATATACTGGCTCAGCATGCCTGTTGGTAAACATTATACCCAAAAGTCTATTAATTTTTTAAGGCATTATATACAGCACTGAACTTTGAGATATTGGATTTTTTCCACTGCTCTTGCTACAGATAACTGCAGCTGTTACAAGGTATTATCCAGCTGTTCTTAAGGACAGTTTTGCAAGAGGCACATTTACTTTTTTTTTTTCCAGGGATAAACTAACAGTTGTTGACAGCAGAAGCTGTATCACAACAAACCAGCAATAACGACAAGAGTAGAAGGATTACAGCAGTGAATCTATTTGTAGTGTAAAACCTCACCACACTTGCCATCACCTCTGAACCTGCAAGGCCTTCACATTTTTGTAGAATATTTTGGAAGGGACCACAACAGTCCAACCTCCCTGCCCAAGCAGGGCCACCTAGAGTACATTACTCAGTATTGTCCAGATGGCTTTTGGTTATCTCCAGAGGAGGAGAGTCTACAACTTCTTTGGGGAACCTGTTTCAGTGCTCACTCACCCTTACAGTAAAGGATTTCATCCTTGTGTTCAGGTGGAACCTCCTGTGTTCCAGTTTCTGCACACTGCCTCCCATTTAGTACAAACAGACATATATGTATTAAATCGTAGTACAAAAAGACAAACAGATACTGAGTTTTAAAATGCAGCAGAAAGTCTGTGTGACAGTACAGAGGAACCTTCTGGAACCTGGCACCTGATAAGATACTGCCAATAAAACAAAAGATCTCACACCAAAAACTACTAAAGCAGGAAATAGCAGCAGACAGGCTAAGATGAAGCTGAATGAGACTGCTGCAGCTGCTGGTGAAAAAAGGCTTTCTAGATTAAAGCTACTGCAAAAACAAAGAAATCCCTGAAGGAAGAAACCTGCCAGACGCAGTGGATAACTCCCTGTACAAGGAAAATTCATCCTTTTATACCATCCTGAAATGACAACTGATTTGCAGCTGGACATTGCTTGTTTCTTGAACACTCCCTTGCACACAGCTGTGGCCACAGTCATTAGAGACCAGTTGTGCTCAAGGTTGTCTTTACAGAAAGGAGTCCTGCAGACAGAAAATCAACACAAAAAACTCCTGTGCAGTGCTGACAACACTGTTCTTACTCTCCCCTTTTGACTTATGCTGTACTTCTGCAGCAAATACCGTGGCATCGGAATGCTGCAATTGCAGTAATATTTGCAGCAAGCAACACAAAGGCTCTATCTAGCCAGAAACTGAATCGGAGACAAGATTAATCACAATGAGGCACTACCATGGGAAAAAAAAATCCTGTGATAATAATACTGTAAGAAAAAAATGTATTTAAATGCTGAACGTCAAATCTCTTTTGTACTGTTCCTATGTTACTAAATAGTCCTGAAATGTTAAAAATATTTTTATTTTCTGTATAGCTCACTCACTTCTGAATGCCATTTTACATTTACCACATGGATCTGACTTGACCTAAAATGATTTGTGAAGTACTCCACAGAATCTAGACGAAACTGAAGAAATCCATGTACATTTTATGGCTTGAATATTGCCGGATTATCCTTGAACACAGCCAACTGTGTATTTTCTATTGTTTTCAT
The DNA here is from genome assembly GCF_048771995.1 of Taeniopygia guttata. Classification (NCBI taxonomy): domain Eukaryota; kingdom Metazoa; phylum Chordata; class Aves; order Passeriformes; family Estrildidae; genus Taeniopygia; species Taeniopygia guttata. Next base: position 110,035,151 of record NC_133026.1, on the reverse strand, counting down.
TGAAATTCCCTGTTTAAATGCAAGTGAAATTAGAGTAATAGAGATTCACTCTGATTGGATTAGGGAATTTTTTTCTTTTAAATTAGAGGCTTCTTGCCAATGCTGGGATGTTCTGACCTACATAAATGTTTATGATGAGTCTAAAGGACTGCTTTAGACCCAAATTTGAGTACCTTTAGTAAAGGCTCCTGGTAATCTGGTTTGTGCCACATATGGCTTTCAAAATTTACCACCCCCCCCAAAAAAATTATTATCCGAGAGGCAGAAAAATACTGATTCTTTTTCAGATATTTAATTTCCTCAAATGTGAAAAACACAACCAGAAATATTCCAATAATGCGAACAACTTGAGCCAAACCCTCTGATATGGCCTAATAACTAGCAATGCATTACACTGTATACTGCATAGGTTTTAGAAATAGTTAGGAATTTATTCACTAACCAGTTATTAAACTGAGGTAGCTCACAAAAATGAAAATAACAGTTTCAAATTCCAGGACAATTATTTAGTGCTTTGAAGATTTCAGGGCACCTAAAGGTCTGCCTGAGAAGGACAAACCACATTCATTGACTCGCATCTGCCAGCCATATTTGCATTCACTTGAATCTGCCAGTTGTATTTCCATATCATAAGACTTTATTTCTCCAACTACATTCTCACTCCTGCTGCCACTGAAACTGTGGCAATGAAACAGCAATGTCATGTCTCTAGAGTAACAAAATTCCTTTTTTTTCAGGGTTCACCTTTGCCATCACAAGTACAATGCAACAGTAACACCCAACTACATATCTTCATTATGGCTGAAAGTATTTGCACGCTCTGAAAGGTTTCTCATCAATCTCTATGAGGAAACAAATGTTAATTAAAAAAACCCACATTCTTGACAGGGGACAGAGGTTCAAGAAAGGCAGACATCAATAGCTTACACAAAATGGAAGCAATTTAGAGCCTCTGGCCACTCCATTTCCACACAGATAATTCACTCTGGTTAGAAATGAACCACAGCAGTGCACAGCACTCTCAAACCACACCTTAGAGCAGTTGAACAAAGCAATAGTAATGTTTTCTGCTGAACAGACAGGCACTATTTACCATGGTGTAAGGACACAAAAATTTCAGTATAAAAAGAATGTGTCTACAAATTAAGAAGGCATTTTATTAATGATAAACAAGAAATCTTTGAAGTAGGCTGAATGAGAGAAACCTAACCGTGGCAAGGCTGCAATGCTAAAAAACTTCACTGCCTTTACTTACAGTTATTACCCTCCCCCTGCCAAGGCTTTCAACTCTAAGATCTTAAGCTTGAATCGCTGCTCTGATGCCCTGAAGTAAGATATTCAACCTGTCAAATTTTCACAACAGATACTGGCAACTAATCTACCTTTCACAACAGACAAGGGGATTGTGAAGGGGGGAAAAAAAAAGTTGATTCAAAGGAAAATAATTCTCAGACCTATACAATAAACTCAAGTCAATTAGAAACACCTACATTTTAGAAAACCGAAGATGTCTATGACAATTTTGGAACTAGAAAACCACTAGAAAGCTGATAAGTAAACCAACATTTAATCTTCTATTAAACAAAGTCTCAATTCATCCAGACACTAGCAGGAATTTCAATTCTCCTTTTTTTCCCTTATGGATAATAACAGATTACCAAGCAAACATGCAGACATGGCATGTTTGAGATTAAAAACATGCCATAAAGCAAGGTAACATCACTGAAGATGTGAATCTGACCACTGAAGAAAGGATGCCTTGAGAGGCAGCCCATGCAAGCAAACCTCAGTTCCTAGCCTAAGTACTAAGTAAAAATAACAGGGGAACCTCTTATTATTTTGCTCTGAAGAGTTGATGGATGAATAGTTTCCCTTTCAGAGAGGACATTTCTTTAGCAAATGCTGACTTAGGGGGAAATGAAGACAGCAGTGGATGAGAGCTTGTCCTCAAATCCACTGTCCCCACGTGAGTTCCAGGCAAAACACGGCGGACACAGCCACCCACCTAAGCAGCCACCTGCATCTATACCAAGGAATGCCGGTCCCTGGTTAGGAAGGGCTAAGGACAAGCAGAATCCCTGATTACGATCAGCCAGCAGCGCTGAGCTCCGGGGTCGCAGGGCACCGAGGCACTGTGTCAGAGGCAGAGCCCGGCAGGACAGCAGCCACGCTGCAGCCCAGCAGCAGCCCCGGCAGCTCCCGGCTCCTGCCATTTCCGCCTTTTAAGTCCAGAAAACGCTGCGGGCAGGGTTGGAAGTTTCAGCAGGGATGAGATCCAACTAGAGACAGATGAAGTCACCAAATGAATTTAGTTTTGACCTATCCGAGGTTTCGCTGCCCCCCTCCTTCTCCTCCTCCTCCTCCTCCTCTCGGGCATGTATACATTCCGAGGTGAAAGGCTAAAGTAACACGCTGATTTACTCCAAGCATAACCTAATGGCAAATGAGATTTTGTAATACTATACAGCCCTCCTGACGGGGGGCTGAGCAGCCTCCAAGCGCCTCACAAGCCTGCAGAGCCAGGCAAGAGAGGCAGTGAGTCAGCAGGAGAGACGCACTGAACATCCACGGGTTTCAGAAGAGGACAAGGCTGGGGAAAAGGGAAAACAGGAGGATTCAACAAGGGGAAATGCAATGTCTTTCTCCTAACACATAGCTGCTGTTTTCTAACAAGAGACTGCAGTACACTTTAAAAGCCCTGGCTGTCCAAGGCAGGCAAAGCTAAGGAGCAGAGCACTCCCATGGGAAACCTCTTGCACCTAAGCTAAGGAGGGACTGCAGTACAGCTTTCCCACTCACAAATGATGCACTGTGATACAGAGCACAAGGATTTGATCATGCATCAACTCCTCTCTCCTGCATTAAAAACCAGTGTGGCTATGCACTGATTTATGCATTGCAACATTTATTCTAACGTGAATATACATATATGTTAAAATCACAGAATATCATGAGCTGGAAGGTGCCCACCAAGGATCATTGAGTCCAACTCTCTGTTCTTGCTGAAAATGAGGCCCTTTTAAAGTGGCCTTCTAAGGCCACCTTCACTTCAAAGGTTCCTGGAGTGATACCAAGTAAGGGACAAGAAACAGCCCAGCAACCATTCATGCAAGCATCCCAGGACCCATGGGCAAAGGTGCTGGAGCACGGAGTGCACGACAGAGCTGCTGAGGTATCAGCCAGGCAGACAGCTCCACTCCATCCTTGAACAAGTCATCCTGGCAGGAAGGTGACAACACCGATCAGGGGTATAAGACAACGTTTATTTTAAGCCCTGAAGCTATAAACAAGCATGTGACAACAGATGAAGCAACAGGCAACCATGCTAGCTGCTTTCACTAGTGCATCAGTCTCTAAAACACGCCTGTGTATTTTTGTAATGAAAATATTCAGCTTTAGTATGGTTGCCCAGGCTTCCCACTGCTGTCACAGCTCTGCTGCCATTTCGGGGAAAGGAGAAGCACCAGGCTTTCTGCTGGGAATGCAGGACCAAGCTCCAGGCAACACCTCTGACATGAACCAGCTGAAAGTTCCCTGCCAGCACTGCCTCTGCAGTAGTAGGCTCTGAGGCCAGCCTCTCTCCCTCTTCCCCTTAACCACTGCTGAAAGCTAGACTAAAATAATAATGATGACAATAATAAATCTTGGAGTTCTGACATCTCCAATGCTGTTGATATAGGCCCAAATAAATACCCCTGTCACTGGCTTATGACAAACTCTCTACTCCCTACAAACCATTTCTAATATTATACAGACTGCAAGTGTTAAGACTACCAGCCACATGCTTAAATTTGGTTTTGGATACCAAAGTAACTTGACCTCTTCCCTTGTTCTCATGAGTTAACACTATAACAGACAAAGAAGCACTTAAAGAAGCTCTTAAATTATTCTGGTGCCCAGCATACTACTGGTAAATGACATATCTTAAGAATTAATCCTACCAAGTACTATCTAGAACAGGGTTGAACTTCTAAGTGCAATTGCTTAGCTGCTAGATTAATTTTGGAGCAACTAAAACTAAAACTAGAGTTCACTAATCCTTCATGAAGTAAATTGCCCTGTAGAAACATTCTAGCTCAGCCATCTGTGATTTATGTAACATATTACTCTTGCTGTGTGCCAGTAACCACAGACTGATTTTACCATTGTTGTAGTACCAACATAATTGGTGTCTACCAGCATCAAGTAAAGCTTCACCAAAATTTCTTTTTTCAACCATGTTGGTCTTTGAAGACCCGTCAAACTGCAACTTTTGGACAGATTTTAACTTTTAACATCTTCTGCCTATCTAAAGGGGGAAATCCCCAAAGCTTTGTTTTCTAAATAATGTTCTTTAGAAGGTGCTTACTGCTTTGATGCAACTGTGATTGTAGAAACTGAATTACAACACTCTTTATCTACAAGCCCCAGTAAAGCCTTGCACCTTAAGCTAAGAGAAGCATAGATGTACTGTTTAATAGGATTTAGTCTCCTTTCATGGAATATCTTGAGGTTAATTCCTAAAGTGTATTGCTTCCAGCTGGCAAACAGTGACACTACCAAGTTCAACTCTCACAATAAACAAGGAAGAAAAAAGTTTATTGCTTGAATCAGCTTCAAATAGATGTAAGTGCAGTTACAAAGGTAATCTGGGTTGCACTGTGAATATTTAGCTCCTTCAACCCTCTCAGTGTTGCTGCAGGCCATGCGACAAGACAGTTCTGCACCACTCCCTGTAAAAGCACATCAAACTAAGCAGATATCTGACACAGTTTAAGAAGTGTGTTCACAGTTAAAACATTTTCTGCAGATTAAACTTAGAAATAATGCTAATATTTTCTGTGTGAAAAAAAAAGCTACAGTCCCTTAAAAGCAGAGCAAGCAATTTATCCGCTGTTAACTTCAAGACAATCTTTGGTTGCAATGTACACAATTAATTTTATGATACAGCAAAACTACGCCTTTGCTCTATTCTGTCTCTATAAACTTTTGATCATCCCTGGGTACTAAACTGCAGAAGTTGCTCTCAGTGATTCAGAGAACACAATATGAAATTATATTAATATGAATTAATGTTGTGTTGCAGCAGCAATATAGCCTTCACAAGAATTACAGTAGAAAATGTTTGATATTGATGAAGTCATACTGAGACTGCATACATGTATTTTTCTTTTCCATTTGAAACCTTTGATGATAAGGCTGATTTCCCTGGAAGTACAAAAGTTGTTTCCACATGATATTCCTTTCATTTTTAAAGGATGTGATTTTGTTATTTTGTTTTTTAAGTCATGAGCTGTTTATGTTTATTAGAGCTACAGAATGGGATCATAAACTGATCTGAGTAGGCAGGGCACTCCAGGGAGATCTGCTCCAGCCTCCCAGTCACTGCAGAAACAGCAAGAGAAGGCTGCCAATGATCCCATTTGTCTCAGTTTCAAGTCCCTCCAAGGACAGATATTCCACAGCCCCTTTGGGTAACTTCTAGTGTTTGACCATCCTGGCTGTGTAAACAATTCTCCCAATATCCAAAGTACTTTTTACTGCTGCAGCTGCTGACAGCCATTGCCTCTCATCCTTTCTTTGGAGAAGAATCTGGCTCCCATCTTCTTTACACACAGTCTCCCACTAGATAGATAAGACCACAATGAGATCATCCCCTCTCCTGAGCTGGCTCCTATCCAGACTGGCCAAACACAGGTGACAAGCTCCAGCCCCCTGCCCATCCTGGTGTCCCTCTGCCACACTCACTTCAGTATGTCATTGTCTCTCTCAAAGTGGAGAGGCCAAATCCAGACACAGTATGTGAGATATAGTCTCAGAAGCACCAGAGGGGAAGAATCACTTCCCCAGAGCTGCTGGCTACATGCCTGCCAATGCAGCCCAGCATGGGCTTGGCCTTCTTCCCTGCAAGAGCACACTGCTGACTCATGTTCACCTTGTTCACCAGCACCACCAGGTCCATACTGTGTAACCCTTCAGGAACAACTGGGGGGTGTGCGTAATGTGGTAGTGGAAAAAACCACCTCACCATATTAAAAATAGAGCTGCTTGTGAGACAAGGCAGTTCTACAGCACCCCTGTGGAACTCATTTGACTCTTGGGAACCACAGATTAAAAATGTGCACTAGAGAGCCAAACCTCTGCAGGCAGAAATATGCAGAATAACAAAATGGTTTGGATTGGAAGGGACCTTAATGATCACATAGTTCTAGCCCCTCTGCCACAGGCAGCAACCTTCCATTAGACCCGGCTGCTCAAAGCCCGATGCAATCTGGTCCCGAACATTTTCAGAAATGGGGCATCCAAACTTCTCTGAGCAACATGTTTCAGCGTCTCAGCACCCCGCAGTAAAGAATTCATTCTTAATACCTAATCTAAACATACTCCCAGTTTGAAGCAATTGCCTCTTGTCTTACGACTACATAACCTTGTGAAAAATCCCTCTCCAGCTCTCTTGCAAGCCCTCTTTAGGTACTGGAAAGTTGTTCTAAAGTCTCCCCAGAGCCTTCTCTTCTCCAGCCTGAGTAACCCCAGGTGTCTGCAGCTATATTAAAGAAAGTAAAAAAATAAAAAGATAATATTTCTTATGCCTCCTTGAATCTGACAACTAGCACAACATGAATGTGTTGATTGAAAACAGTGTATTTAGACCCTGATTTAGAATCTACAGCTTGTATAACTGTGAAACATTATTATGGGCAAGCAGCAATATGGACCCCAAAAAATTCAATTCAATAAAATCTAACAAACACCATTCTGCATAACAAGGTTTCCAATAGAATGACTAATTACAACTGAATGCTGTCCTTTTGGGAAAATGTATCCCTTCTATCCAACCTATTACCACTGCCTCCTTGTTCTCAGCACTCCTACACACCATGGTCTTTCTGTATACACAAGCTCCTGTGGGACTTTCATATCACTGCATTATGTGTTCACTTCCATACAAACAATTACTCATAGATTCTATAGTTATTTTAACAAGCTATGATTTGTGTAACACTGAATCCGTAAGTAAAACAAATGAGTATTCTACTTCAAATATTTCAGTGCTTCCTATTCATGATATTACTGGACAAGCTCCACAGAGATTAACCTTAAGAAGCGAAGCATAACAACTGTGTAAGATTTGCCTAAAATGAATTTTCACTCCCCCCAAATTGTTTAATACATACTGCCAGCAAGCCCTTCTGAGCATCAACACTGCATTCCAGAGTGACAGGAAAGAATTTGCATTCATGTGCATCTCTGAATAATTACAGCTGCTTGGGTAAGAAATCTGTATGGTACTAAGGAACCCTGCTGTAGGGGGGAAAATTCACTTGAGTTGCTCCTAAAAGATAAAACTGAAGTGCACAGATCTCAGCTAAGGGTTCCACGGAGATCTCTCTCTGGGCTCCAAATTGCCAAGAAACATAATATTGAAAATTAAGCCTCTGAAACAATACAATGCAAGGTGGTCATACACAAGGACAGAAGACCAACAGTACAACCTGCATGGCATATTTATCTCCAGGCAAAATGATTTGGCACAGTTGTAGGATTTCCTACGGAAACTACATCCTTAAGTCTTGATTCACTGATGAATGTTTACACTTCCTGTTTGGATAGCATAGCAAAAAAACAGATTTAACACAAGAACACCCTTCACTAATCATGGGACCCTATGAGAAACAAGAAATTATTTTAGAGTGGCTAAACTGAGGCATTTAATGGGTGTGCTTCCAGTATACAGAACCTTCTCTACAAAATATTTGATAACTTAGCATACCACTAGAAAACTAGACAAACTTCTCTCAAAATATCACAGGCAATATTTTAATCTTGAATTAAATATTTAATAGCACAAAACAGTAGAATTGTGCTAAAAAAAAAAAAAAAAAGAAAACAACACTATTTTTAAACCCCGAGAGTTAAATGTATGTTTAGTAAACTTTTATAGCTGATATTCCCTTTCTCCTCCCACCTAATTGCAATGAAACAATACGAAGAAGATGCTTTATCGGTGAGTCAGGCAGCAGAGATCTGAGCAAGATCCAAACAGCTACGCAGCGCACAGCTAACACCATCCACAGAAGAAACACGGATGTTTTCCATTTACATTCCCCAGTACTGATCCTGGGAGCGAGCGATCAGTGCTGCTAGCTGGAGGCCAGGATTCAGGGAGCGAGGAGGATGCAAGCAGCCAGACGCTGTCCCGGAGCAGTGCGAGCCTCGCTGCTGCTGCCACCGCGCCATGGCCTTCGTGCCATCCCACTCAGTGGCTGCTGTGATTGAGAACAGATGTGGCGAGACCACTCGTTTTCAATTATCAAACAAAGGCTGAAAGTTGCACTTCCAAAATGAAAAGCTGGCACACTGTTTATCTGCTTCCTTAGCAAGCCTTTGCTATAATTAGCTTTGGTCATGAGGAAGGAGAAGAGACTGTCAAATTAAACTAACTTCCCCACTAAACCCCAAAACCTCTGATGATATTTTTAAAGAGTCACACATTCAAAATGCCAAGGCTTGAAATGTAGACCTACCACGCATTTTCTTTTCTTAGTGGCTCACAAAACAAGTTTTATATCACAAAAGGTTAGTCCAGGTATGGCCCCTGGAAGAATGTTCCTGTGGTCCAGAAGAGGTAACTGCAAACGAGCCAAAGAAATAGCTTTAATCAAGGGCTCTTGTTCCACCTCCAAATCACCTTTCTTTCACAGTGCAGCATATTTTCCAGCGCCTGTTTTCTAGGAAGGCTAGATTGAAGACACTAGGCAGAAGCCAAAATGTCTGTTTCTGAAAGTGCCAGCATCAGGTTCAGCATCTCGCGTGTCCCAAACTTGCTCCTTTTTCTATTAATATGCCAAAAAAACATTGCTGTTGCTATGCAGCTCAACAAGGTAGTTAAAAAAAAGCCCACATCACACAACAAAAACCAGAATGCAGCCTCCTACTTACAGGATGTTTCCGAAACCCACGGAGGATGGGTGCAAATTAGGCGTTCTCAGACCTTCATGGTGAGGGCACTTGGTTGTAAGCTGAGAAGTTTGTACTCTGAAAATTACCTCAATGCCCTTAACTGGGGTGTATGTGGAGTGTTTTCTTCCCTCTCTCCCCAGTCCCCAAAAAGCTACCTCCCTCTTAGCCCCTGATTTAAACAAATACCTCCAGCCCCAAAACACTATGAAGGTATTATTTCCTTCAAGGAAGATCTAAATCCAGGTCAACAGAGATATCCCAACAATGTTGAGATATCCCAACAATCTAAGTTTCAAACTACTGATGCAGTATTGAGCAGTCTCAGAGTCTCTTAACCCTCAGAAGCTTTTACATGCATTCACATATGATTCCCAGTTATCTTCAGACAGTTGCCCCCTGTGCTTTTTGAGAGCTGGGTCTGCCCAGCAGAAGACTGTCACCAAAACAGCTCTCTCTAGGCAGAGTACTCCCTAAGCAGAAAACAAGATTAAAGAAGAACAGCAGTGGCAGCAATAGGAAGACAGCTTTATGAAAGTGAAAGAAGAGAAAATAGAGGGTACCTAAGCTGACAGGAACCAAGGAAAGATTTCTGCCATTCAAGGCTCCTCTTTCATGCTGACTAGTAAGCTGCTGGCTCTAAGTCATCAGGATGGTCTTCTCCCAGATAGTAACTAGTTTGTTGCAATCCAGATGCTTGGCAGACAAGAGGGTTATCACAACTACAGCTTTTAGAAAAGCACAGGCCAAATTTATGGGGTGTTATTTCTGTTAGTTTGTTGATGATTTTTTAAACATTTGTTATTGACTTTTTCCTGCTTTCAATGAGATCTAGGGTGAAATTGTCATAATCTGCAATAAAACTGTTAGATCAAGAGCAAATGCCTCTGAAAATATTCACTTACTAATATATTTAACAGCATTTGCTTTGACTGGTGTTTACAGTTTCAGAAGCCACGCCTATCAATCCTGTAAAGTGAGAAGGCAACTCACTGTTTTTACTCTGTTACATCTTCCCTGTTCTCAAGCTTGGGCCTTTATATATTCATTTTATCGACACAAATGGTCTTTTTTACTTCAGTGTAACTACCTGCTTACCACATTCAGGGGAGTCTAATTTTAGAGCAAGAAATTCCTTCTGCCCAGAGTAAGGCAAAGGCATAGGTCCCCCTTTGAACCCTGAGTAAAGCCAGACGTGTGGAAGGCAGAGTCACCAGAGCCAGGGGCAGCTCCTGCCGAGGGAAGGATGCTCTCTGCTGCCCAGGGCCAGCCTGCATCCGGCAATTCACTGCGAGTTCGGAAGGCAAAGACCAAAACAGATTTTGCTGTAACGTAAATCTGGACTTTCAGCATGGAAGTTATCAGCTCATAGTGCTGTAAAAGGCAGCCAGATATGCTCTGTAACACCCCACAACTTATTCCAGCAGTGGGAGAGGAAATCACCACTGCTGTCTAGCTTTCATTATTATGCACAGCACCATCACTTGTCTGCTTACACAATGATTTCTAGAATGAAGACAACACTTAGGAAAAACAAATATTTAAAACAGATAACATTAGAAAGGTAGACATTCATAGATAAAAACTAAACCAGAAATACTCTTTCCTTTTAGCCTAGTGATTTCAAGAAAAATAATCAGGAAGTCAGCCCCTTCTCCTCTGCTTCATGCAAGTTCTGGGTATAAAACTAAATATAGCCAAGGAATGAAGGACCAGAAAACCATTTTTCTAGCAACACACAGAGACAAAGCGGAAGTTAAGAACAGTACCCCGCAAAGGGAGGTACAACAGTCTGTCTCTTTAGGACCAGGGTGGTTTAGAATAAGTATGCCATTTGAACCTAGAAGTATTCACTCTTAATACTTTAGCTTTTAAAAATATGATGAGCTGATCAACCACACAAGATACCTGTAGTCTGGCAAAAAAAGCACTGCAAACAAGTCTTATTTAAAAAAAAATATCCACACAACTGTTGATTTTGTTTCTCATTGAATTTTTTCAGCCATCTTTGAACGTAGAATTAAAACTATCATTAAATGTGATGCCACTCTCAGAAATTACCCCAAGTCTACTTGAGCCAACAAAAAGACACCTCAGTACCTAATTTTAAACAGTCTTCTGATCTGAAGCACAAGAAACAGCATTTCACTTGAGCAATACAGATTGATTACAGTTATTAACTCTGAAAGGTAACATCACCCTGTGACTAAATTTTATGCCAAAGTGCCTGGTTTCCATTTACCAGCTAAGTAAAGCTGGATGAGAAACTTAACACCTTGGGCCTGTATGTCCCAGTCTGCAAAATATAATATGTCCTTTGGAAGACATGGGAAAACTATTTGTGGCTTTGCATACAGAGCACATGGCTGGGACTCATGGTATAAACTCAATTCCCTGCTGCATCCTCAACTCCATGGATAACTTACAGCAGCTCTTTCCATGTCAGCTTCCTAGTCTGTAAAATGGTGCAACCTGCAGCTGTTTTTAAATATGCTTCAGGATTTGGATGTCAAATCTTTGGTAAAACCTGGTATTAAAAATAACAAAGGGGTTTTTTAGGTCTGAGAATATCTAACCTGATGAACACAAATTTTCTGATCAGTAAAGTCTACTTCTGTTTTAAAATATCCATGGAACAGAACATGTTAAAAGTTGTAAAATGAGAAAGCACTTCTGTTACTACAGGAGAGAAGGATGGAAAGGCAAATACTGAACCTCTATACACATGGTAGATGCCGGTTAACTTAGGAGCAAAGATGCAGGACGCAGAAGTGTTTTAGCTTTGTACAACTGCTCATCTGCTGTTAAGCTCCAGGGTGTGTTTAATGACATATTTATTCCATATTCCTAGATGGAAGAAGCCAGCCCAACAATCAGAGGCATAGCAACTTGATGTGTCATATGGTGAGGTCCCACAAGCTGCTCCAGAAGTCTGGAATGGCACTGACAGTCCAGTGTGGCAGCAGGCACTAAAGTGATGGAATTCATCTGTTGTACCCTGTGATCTCCTCCTGCCACTCACACTGAACAAGAACTGAACTTGCCTAGCTACTAAAGATTGTCATGGAAGTTATAAGCCATTTTTTCCAGTATCAAGAAGTTTCACCACAGTTTTCATGTATTTTCTGTAACGTTTCCCTTCTGTTGTGCTTGACTTTTACTTCCTAAAGGACTTTAGCTACAGCTGGAAGCAAGTATCATTCTTCCTTTCTCCCAGAGAAAGGAAGAAACCAACAGATATGGGATTTATGACTCTGCAAAACATGGTAAGTTTCCAAAGGGAAAAGAAACAACCTAAATAGATATTCCTCAGTACACATTTTTATTTGTGGATTAAAGGTTTATTATGAAGTATACTGAACTGGATTACTTATTTACTGCCCAAAAATAACATGCAATGCTAGCATCAGCACTTCTGTATTACTATATATTGCTCTAGAGAGGGATACAAATGGATTAAAATCCCTAAAAGACGACAGGGTACTTCTCTGGACAAAAGGCTATTCAGATGCAGAGTACCTCCCCAATTTCTGGAAAGCTGGGCAAGTGATATAGTTATGCCTGACATCATGCGCTGAACACAGCAGCCTCACAAAGGTCTTTTCTAGACATAGTTCAGTGTATAATATAACAGGCAAAAGGATAAGAAAACTGACTTGTTGATGACTGCAGAAAAACACATAAAAACCGACTGAAAAAGAAGAATGGAGAGCCCCATGTAACAGAGGTTTTCCAAAGAACTCTTCTGAAGGAAACAAGTTAGCAATCGGTGGTACCTATGACATGTCAGAGTAACTGAAGGTAGATGCATGATATTTCAAATCTATTTCATAGTTCCGTTTAGCTGCACGATAGAAATACAGCTTTCCCCTAAAACAGAATCTTGTACTACTCAGCTGAAATTTAGATGTAGGAAGTGAGAGCTCCAGGCTTTCTGCAAGTAGAAATAGGTCCTTACAAAAGCAATTTTGCTGCTTTGTGCTAAATGTGTGCACTAGGGCTCCACAAAGTATAAGCAGTCTCAGAGAGAGACACAGATTAAATTTTGTGCCATTCAAACTAACCACATACTGGGATCTCCGACACATTTCACGCTCACCCGTCAGTGCGTGATCAACAATGAGATTCACTGCTAAGGTTATCAATGGCCAAGTGCCGGTAGCAGCTCCGTTATTCCTCAGCAGAAGAAAAAACACCGCGATTTTCTTCAGACAAACAAGCCAAGTCATCCACGTTTCTTTTCATGCATTCGAGCTTACAACTCGCCACTTTAGTCAGATATTTGAGAGCAGCATCATTTCCTGCTGCTTGAAAATCAGCTTTAAGGGGCGTGTTCTCTGCAGAGGCACTGCTTGCTGTCATCCAGGCAGCATTTAAAATAACTGTATATTGACATAAGGAGCCACCGGCCGTATTATCGCCCTTCGAGTCGGCAGCAAGGAGCACATCAAACCAGTTGCGTTCCGGGCTGCGCCGCGACCCTTATCAAACAATGCAAACAATTTTAATGAGCTTATCTGCCGGAACATATTGTCAGAGATGCTAATGCAGAAGCGCTGCCAGCAACGCATGCCAAACGATTCATCAAAAATGCCTACAACTGCGACAAAAGACGGGTGTCCCCCCCCCAAACGAGAGACGATAAATAAACACAAAATGCGGCTGGCAGGGAGCGGGGGGCGGGGATGGAGCCGCCCTACCCCGCGCAGGCAGCGGGAGAACTGTCACCCCCGCCCCGAGGAGCGGGGGGCGGCTGTCACCCCCACACCGGCGTGCGAGGGGCGGGCACTGCCCGGTACCCGGTGCGGTTCTCCCGGCGGGGAAGGGCTGCCCGCGCCCCGCCATCCGCGGCCGCCGCCTCCCGCACGGCGCCGCCTCCCTCCGAGATCCGCAGCGAGGTGCTGCGGCTCTTTTCCAAGGGGAGCTGGCTGCCTGCGCGGGGGGCGTTCTTGCCTTCCCTTTTATTTCCCCCCTCTCTTTTTTCTTTTTTTTTTTTTTTTTTTAATTATCATTTTTAACCGCCTTTCTTCCGCCCGAGCGCGGCGAGCCCCCGCACGCATCCCGCCCGTCCCCCGAGCGCTCCGCAGCCGGACAATGCGGGCCGGGGGAGAGGAGGGGGCTGCAGCCCGCCCGCCTTATGCAACCGCCCCCCGCGCCGCCGCAGCCCCCCCGCAGTACCTGTAGGAGCGCTCCCCCCGCACCGTGTGCTTCCTGAAGGGGATGATGGTCCCGTTATCCTGGATGATGTCGTTGTTGTTCTCGCCATTTGGGGACAGGGCTTGGGTCGGTCCGGGCATTGGCGCTCCCGCCGCTCCGCAGAGCCCCGCGCTGCTGCCGCTGCTGCTGCTGCTGGTGTGCGGAAGGTGGCGGCAGCCGCGACTCTGCCGCCCGCCCGCCCCGCCCCGCCGCGCGTCAGCCCCGCCGCCGCCGCCGCCACACGTGACCGCCCCTCGCCATGGCAACCGGCCGGCGCCGCGCTGCGCCCGGGGACGGCAGCGGGCAGGGCCGGCGGGCCCGGCGGAGAGAGAGAGGGGCCCGCCCCGCCCCGCGCCCCCACACAAAGAGCCGCTCGCCCCGGCGGTGCGGGGCAGCCGCCGGGCCCGCGGCGGAGCGGCCCGAGCCGTTCGGCGGCCCCGCTCGGCGCGGCACAGACAAAGCGCCGGGGCTCCCCCACGCGCGCCCCGGCCGCGCCCGCCGCCCCCGCCCCTGTCCCCGCACCCGGGGGCGGCACAGAAACGCCGCCTCGCCCGTGGGCTCCGCGCCGTGCCCCTGCACACCGCCGCCTGGGACAGCCGTGTGCGCGCCCGGCTTGGGCGAGACCAGCCGAGACCTCGACGCCCGATGCCTCATCCTCACCCTCCGTGCCCCGGTACCTCAGCATCGTCCGCCGTCTCCCCGCACCAAGGAGCTATCGGGCTTCTTTGGAAGGAGCGCCCACGCCGGGCCGCTCGGTTACACAGCGGCGAGCCGCAGCAGGGAACACAGCCCAGCTCTCCTCAGCATCTCCCCTCGGCGCGGGTGTGCCGGGGGCGATGGCCATCCCCACCGCACAAAGCCCGCCCGCACGGGCTGCAGCTCGCAAGAATCACAGCGTGGGATTCGTGTTTCGGATGGCAAACGCTTTATTTTTAAAAAGGGCATAAATATTGACATGAGACTATAAGATGTAAAAAATAATGAACTCCTAATTATAAAACAGCACACGAAGGTCTTCGTTATTTTATGCTCTTTTTTTCTCGATTCCTGTGTCTGCTACTCTGTCTGCATTTCCACCCCAAGCACCAGGATGTTCAAAGCTCTGGATAGCAAGCTCTGTATCTCTGCTTACAACTTCACTGGAGAGCACAGTATAACACCTGACAAGCTGCATTGCACATTTCCAGCATTCTCCTGATCTCAGGCTTACACAGAAAAAAACATTTGATGGCACATCCTTCAAAATCTTCCTTGGATCAGAAGCAAGAAGGGAAGAGACCTTCCAAGGCAGTGGCACTGCTAGCACCACCAATCAATCACACAATCCTCATCTCTTCTTCCCCTTCTCCTAGAAGAGTTTTTGCATCCTCCCCAGTCCATTTCCCTCTGCAAAGCTCTATGATTTCTGCGTATCTCCACTTGCCTAAATAGCAAAGTGCTTCAAAGTTTGATATTACCACAGATCAATGCTGGTCACCCTCAGGAGCAGACCTGAACTTCACTGTGGTCAAAACCTACCCTCACATCCCAACAGTGCATCGAAACCCACACTTCTGCCACAGTAGAAAAATACTGTCCAGCTGTTTACAAATTGTTTTCTCTAAGCAGAAACACACAAGCGTGCCTATAGACACAGTCTCTAAACAGATCTATATGACCTCACGCATGTTAGATGCAAAATATTTGGGCTGATCTACTAACATCTTAAAAAATACATGCCCCCAAATCTATTTATCCTTTAAAATGAATCTTAAGATGGTAGGTTAAACAAAAGTCATGTGGATACTTCTAATATGTTCTCAGAGACAAATGCAGAAATTTTAACTCAGAGGTTCTGAAGTATGAATTTGATCAGGTTTCTACCTCAGATTTTTTTCTGAACAAATAAAGTGACTTAATGAAATTTTAACTAATCTTTACCTAATCTTTCAGATTGAAATGACACTACTGAAAGCTTAGTTTACATTATTATATTCATAATATAGACCATTCACAGAGAGCTTGTAAGGTGAATAAAATCAATAACACCAACTGCACAACACTTGAACTGCTGAGAATTTCCTTGGATTTAAATCAGATGTATAGATTAACACACATTTTAGAAAAATCTCTAACAAGTCTCAAGTTAGTCTACCAATTTGCCACTGTCCTCTGCACATCAAGACAAGGGTTCTTACTTATACTTTCTGCCAGGTTTTCAAATATACTCATATTTATCTTTCAGTAACCAGTCTATGGACATTTGCAATTAACGCACTTAATTGAAAAATGATTAATTCATCTGGCAATTGAAGGAAGGTACATTTGAGCCTTTTTCAAAACAAGCAACAAAAAACACTGTTAAAAAGGCCAGTAAGTGTCGTAGTAACTCTCAAGAATATGGACAAGCCAGAAATGCTATGTATAAAAATGATCTATAGCAGGTTTTTCATCTGCCAGACATAACTCTACCTGCTCTGGTAAACAGTAAAACACTCTGTAACACAAACTTGTTACAGAGTTTATTTCTTCACCAGTGGCAAAACCAGAAGCATCTTTATTGAAGCCTCTAAAGATGTTTAATACATGTACCAACAAAGCTACAGAAGAGAAGTGCAGGTGAGGAGAGCATGGCAGCCTAGCTGCAGACCTCTTCTTGCCTCTGTATTAGGACTCAAGATCAGAAAAACACATACTGCCTCAGCACAGTACCTTACCTTTATGGAGGCCAAGCCAGGCATCAGCAAAAGAAGCCTGGAACTGGTTTTCAGAAAGCACATGTTTAAGTGGGCCTCAGTCCATCTAGCACAGCCTCAGAGGTTCTGGATGCAATATGGATTGCATGGGTGCAATATGGGTGCAATATGCACGGCATTCCCTCTACCTACATCTCTGTTTCTGGGCACTCTGTGGCCCACAAGCACAACTCTTGTCTTTAGGTGCTGGGAGCCACCAGAATCTTCTTCCCCCTTCCATCATTCTAAGCTTTAAGGTGTCAAAGAGAGAGGAAACCTGTTGCTGTTATTAGATGTCTGTACATCTCTGCTGGCTTTATCGATTTTTATATGCACTAGGCACACAAATAGAGAATTGTTCAGAAGAACAGAAGGTCAGCCTTGATGTTAATAAAAAGCCCCACCCGTGGAATGCTGAAAGTACCAAAATCTGGTACTCACCAGTCATGTGCTGACTAAGCAATACAAAGAGCCAGGAAAGTAATTAATGGCAAAGGGTGGAATTACAAAACCTGATGTAATACATCTTCAGCACTGAGACCACAGAGGCAATGGCTGAAAGGGACCTGTGGAGGTCATCCAGTCCCATCTCCCACTTGGACCACGATCATCACCAATATGAGATCAGGTCACATTTGGTGACATGATGGTAATCAATCCAAATCTTGAGAATCTCCAAGGATGGAGATGTCACGTCCTCTCAAGACCACTTTCTCCTGTGCATTCTAGCCACATAACAAGTCCCAGGTGTACTGCTGATGCAAAAAGCACAACTCCACTACATCACATGCATTCCAGTACTTTGATTTCTGCTGGGTGAATCAGGTAGAGAGATTATAGTATCCAGTCCTGCTAAGGACTGGATACTTAGTGTCCAATAATACTGGGCACTAAGTATCCAGTAATATTACTAAGTACTAATCGACCTAAACATCATTCTCCAAAATCTGGTTTCTCCTTCCTCTTCTGAGCTTTTGTTTTCAGTTCCTCTCTCTTTACTTGTTCTAAGCCTCACTTACTGCAGTAGGAAGGCCATGAAGCCTAATTTATAATGTCTGAGAGTAAAATGCTCTAAAAGCCCAAAATGAAGCATTAGAAAGACCTCAGGCATACCCGAGTCAGAATTTTCTATTAGGCAGCTAATGTGGAAATAAATTATAAATATTTTAGTGCTGATAAGCGATCAGTGTACAGCCTCTGACAGCAGAAGTGATGGCCAGGCTAGAGATTTCTGCTGATACATTTTTGAGGGGATAACCCCCCACCCACCATGGTTTTAGAGAGTATTTCATGACATAGCCAAACTATAAATACAATTAATGATTGCAGAAATTCCCCACTGCTTGGATAACTTTGGGGCAGTGGGAGGAATAGGGAGCGAGAATAAGAAAAACACATTTAACCCTAGAGTGGCCAGCAAGCATCCTTCATCTCTGACATCTCTGTTCATGTTCAAGCTCGTCAAGGAGTCAGTGTGATATTGCTTGCAGCCTTTTCAGAATAGGGTCCAGCTACAAACTGCAGCAAACATCATACCAGTATAAGTATTCTGGGCCATGTACATAACTTTTCTGAGGAGTTTCATGAACATTCCTGTCACAAGTGCAGTTTTTTTCACTGGGGAAAGAAAACCTGAGACTAGATTTCAGAAAACAGTTGGAAGGTAGCAATAACTCTTGGAAAGCAGCCGTCCTATGCAATGTAGTCTGCTTTTCTAATTTTACTATTCTCATAGTCTTCCTTTATCACAACAAAGATTAACAGAATTCTGTAAAGCCCCAGATTTGCACACTGTAGATTAAAATCAGTTAATTCTGGCACTCAGGTATGTGTGTTTATAAGAAATCAATGCAGAAACTGTCTCTTTCTGCTGATGGAGTTGGCCAACAGTGTTTAAATTTGAAAACAAGTGAATAAAGCAACTCAGGAAGAAAGTTTGGAAAGAGCTAAAAGAAGTTATTCTGTTAAGTCTTGGACACACATTGGTTGTTCAAGGAAGTCCCAATTCATTAAGATACATTGACATACTTTGTTCCCAGCATGAGGAGGGTCAGTAAGATGGGTATAACCATGAGCATACTTAATTAGGCTGCATCAGAATCAGCCTAATTTCTAAAGTTGCCTTTAGCAGATTAAGAACAGATGATTCAGGAGATCCAGATTTGCATGTTATCTATGAGAAATACAAGTGAGGTGTCTGCAATTGAATGTCTATTAGATAGCACTGGCTTGTGCAACCTAAATTAGAGCGCAGTTCTAACTTGTGACAATAACATATCACACAGAAACATCCATAAAGCGGTCAGGAAAAGCAGTGTTACCAACCCAGCAAACATATATCAGACATGATGAGGTACATGGTAAGTATCAAGCTGACCTGGGTTATGCAGAACTGGTGTTTCCTATTTTGCTGACATACTGTCAACAGCACTGATCAACCCAAAGGAAAACAGAGTGTCATAAAATCACTTCAGGTAAAAATTCAACACTTTAACTCTCTTTGTTTACACAGCCCTGAATAAATTGTCCCACCACCATCCCACCAGCTCATTCTATGCCTTATATTTCTGGGCATGTAAACTCACAATGACAAAAGGCAAATGATAATTTTGTCAGAACAAAGAAACACTGCATAAGTTGTATTAAAACAGCTACTTATCACTCCAGACATCCTGTAGACAAAGAATGAGCTTCCCACCCTTAGGGATTCTAGTGTTGCCACTTTAAGCAAAGTCTTGATTATTTGCCTTCCCTGGAGGGACACAGATAAAGAGGGAAAAGAAAAAAAAAAAAGAGGGCTGTCCCAATTACACAATGTTCATGGATCACATCCCTATGAGGTAATTCAAGTCTGTTTTTAAATATACAGAAATATTTATATTTCAGAGCTCACATTTAACATTTTAAAAAGTGTTCTGTGCCTGTGAGGAAGAATAAAATAAATATTGGAGTCTTTGTCCGCTAAGCATACTTGAAAATTTAGTCTTATGAACTGATAATCTAACCTGACCATTAGTGCACAAATTGATTGCTAAAGAGAGATATCTTGTAGAGCCACAGACTGTGGGCATTTTCCTTTAGAAAGACCAGTTATAAAAGTTATCTTTTATAGTTATTGTAGAAATCAAATAGAAATCAGAGGATTAATGCAAGATTCAAGAACTGTCTACAAAAGAAGGACTTATGTTCACAGGAACAGGATTTCAAAAACCCTTGAATAAGCTACTCTAAGACTAATTGTGTACTTTTAATATTAATTCTTAGATCAAAATTAATAAATTGGTTTAGTGGACATTTATTAAATCCAATTAGCTAAATCCAGCTGCTTTAAAGAATAAACTCCCCAAATTCCTATTTAGAAAGAAGCATTCTTCAGTATATATCAAAGGATTCCTTACTTAATACATAAGAAGTTCACACTGAATAGCCAGGACATTTTTATACTTTCTACATAACAAAAAACTCCCGTGAGAGCAGGAAATACTTCAGTGAGGAATGGTTCCAAAGAGAAGGAATTTTTACTTCCATTAACTCCAGACTAACCCAAAATTTGGAGTTATTTAGTGTCTGTCACCTTTGTTTTCAGTGATATCCTCTGGGTTAAAGTAGAGTTTCAGAAACACCTTGTGGAGCTGCTCTCATCTAAAAACTTGGAAATGGATGCTGTGATCAATAAATGCTTTAAGTAAGGATTTAATACTGGTTGAATACTGGAGACTGACTCATGGCTCATTTGCATACATTTACATGGAATTATTTGGCTGGGGCTATTCTAGATGTACCATTACCACTTCCATTAGCACCAAGGTGTTAACTAGTTTTCTAGGCTTGTTTTGTCACAGTTCAACTGTAAAGGGAAAGCCAAAGTAAAATCATAAAAAATGTTCAGGTAATCTGGATTCCTACATTTTTTCAGAGGAGGATAAAAATTGAATTAAATGAAAGCGAGATGAGTGTTCTAGAAGAGAAGGATTTGGGATTTTAATGTTTCCACACAGTAGAGTTTATGACTATTACCGCTGGGAAAAGTCAGAGCTTCAGACATTGGTATCTTAAAAACAGTAAAACTTAAAACCAGTAAAACAAGTTATAAATGGTAAAAGCCTGGAAGGGTTTGGAAATGTGAGAGACTAAGTCTAGCATTTATCTACACATTTTCAGCTGTTGAGGAATCTTTGGCTTACTTGGGGTTCAGGACGGATGTCAGGAAAAAGGTGAAAATGTGATCAAAAATCAAGTGTGAGTGGACAATCTCCATCTCTGATATGCCTTCTTACTGCTCTACACTGAAAATGTTAGTGATACACTTTGAAGACATTTCAGTTAATTGATATAGACCTGTCTGACTTCCCCAAGATGCTCACCACTGCTAAAGAGGAAGGGAGAAGGCTGGCACAAGAAAGTAATGATTCCAACAGATGGTCTATTAAATTTTACTGGATCATGAATGTTTCCCTAGCTGACAAAGATTGGATCTTTACAAACTAGGATTTGAAGGGGTTACTTTGTCCCAGGAAACTGTTAATTAAGTGTCTGTCCTCCCACACCCAGCAAAAAGCCAATGTAAACAGTATTACAGGCCCTAGCTAACATTTAAAAAAATCCATTGCGCATTCATGCCTGACCAGGATCAAAATCACACTGCCAAGTCATTCAGTAGTGTGTGAGTGTTTCTGTGATTGCAAGCCCCAGCCCAAAAACCCGGTGAGTGCCTTGCTGCAAAATACTCTACAGTTTCCTCAGGACGCTACAGCACACTACAAATCACTCTCTTTCAGAGCCAAGGGGTCTCATCGCCCATGAAATTAGCAAATGCCAAGAAGTTACACAGAAAGTGGTGTGCTTTTCTGTTTGTGTGCAACCTTCCCCTTTCTCCTGATAGCTGCTTTATATCTGGGATATTCATAGCATTTTACCAAAACTGAATTCTGTCAGCTTTCCTCATTTTACAAGCACAGAAACAGGCCCTGCTCTTATGGTCAGCTTTCACAGAACACTACTACAAGTCTGTGCAAGCATCATCCTCAGCACCACTGTGGCACATCTCCATCCTTTCTTCCATAGGTGGCTTTCTAATCTTTTCAGTACTTCCAGCTCTGCAGCTAAGCAAATGCAATCCTTCTTCTCCACTGCTAAAACTAAATGAGTGCCTCCTCCTTTTTATCTCAGGATTTGCTCCACACCTGATGTTTCGCCATTGTTTTTTCTCCCATTCTTTCCCACTCTTCCTTTGTCAGGCATAATCCTTTGTAGGCTTGGGCAATTTCCACTTCCCTTCCTCAGCCACCTGCAGAGAACCCGGGTCAAATTGGTTTCCTTCCCTCGGACAAGTCCCCAGCATATTTATTGTCCAGCTCACATGCTGTCATTAGCTAATTACTCCTCATTTCATCCCGGCCAGGGGAACGGGCTGCAGTATTGCCTGCGGAGCTGCACGAACCTTCACATGCAGCCACCCCAAGAAGTGACACCTGTATTTAAAGGCTGCATCACAGCCGGGATTCACACACCTCGTGTGACACATTGCTGCCATTAACACACCAAAGAGCCCAAATCCCTGAGGCAACTCAGCGCCTCTGAAAAACTAGGTTGCCAAGGGTTTGCTTGTGATCTCTGGATCCCAGAGAGACCAGGGAGTGCCTCCTCTTTGGGCTAGAGCAAATACATGTATTACACAAAATATTTTTAAAGAGAAGCTTGCCTTCCCACAGACAAATAGAATTGATTTCAGCTAATTCAGGCTCCTTCCCGGCCAAATGCAAGCATCTGAGGAATTCTGCTCTTTACTTTCTGAGAATTTCTTACCCACATGCTTTTAAACTCGTTAAGAATTTAGACCTGTAACACACTTCTAAAGTAATAGTTTCTATTTGCAAGTACTAGAGCATTTGGGAGCAAGAAAGTGTTGAGTATAATTTAATTGCTACTTAGCACAATACCCTAGCTAATCTGAAAGTTTTAGTTTTCTCACTTATTGATGGAAAACAGACTCTTTCCCCTGGCAAGTTAATGCTCATTATCTTCTTAGTGTTTATGCTGTCTTTATTAATAAAATAGCTTTCACATGAAGAGGAAAAATCATTTTCATAGACAGCTTTAATCATGTTACACTTATATTAGTAGTTTGAATTGAAAAAAAATTAGAATATGTGAAAACTGTGTCACGAAAATTATGTTGCTGACAGACATTCCCTAAGAGGACTTTTGGAGCTTGACCTATTAGACAAAGTTTCCATTAATACGTTGAGCACTTTATTAACCTAGTGCTGTAAGTGCTTCATTTAGATGCTAGGACCCTACAGAAGGCTTACGTAGCAATTTCTGAAACCCTGAAATTTCAAGTTACCCATAAAATGTTAAGAGTTGAAGCTATCTGGGAGAAAGCTACTGCTGGTCTGCTTTAATCAAAGGTGCATCTCTTGAGAGCAACACACAGAAATCCTGGGGGCTTGGGTAGGAGAAATAAAGGAGCAAGAAAATTTTAAGCAATGTACAACAGTAAATTTTCCTTTTAAGTCAAATTAACAACTTTTTTTAAAAATCACACATAGTAATTAAATTAATAGTACCACAACTGCTGCCACAAATTTGCAGATCAGGTGGGATACCAGCAGAAGTAATATTATGACTTTATTTTATTTGAAAGTAGGGAAGAAATGAAATATAAGATAAAGCTCACACCCCTACTCTGAAATAGAGGGAGGGTCATTAAAAATGTACACCTCTCCATTCTGAGCAGACAAGAGCATACAGAAAGTGCATGGTCTTACTGAAAAGATAAACAGCTGGATTTACTTGCTTCCATTAACCAATGACCCACTTGTCAAACATAAGCTGTAGATTTAAAGGAGTGATTATGTGAAGCCTCTTACATTACATAAAAACGATCCTAGCTATGAAATCAGATCAAGCCTGAAAATACTTGAGCACAGTCAATATTGTTCTTTTATACAGACACAAGACAAGAATTAGTTATTTGTTTAAAAACCTACAACATGATGTAAGGGTAGTTTCCTGCAGTGCTGCTCAGGAGGCATTTATCACACATCCCACTCAGGTCATTAGTGGTGTGCCAAATCCAGACCTTCTGTAAGAGGATGAAGTTCTAATGGAAGCCACTGCATAAACCTGAAGATAGGGGCACTGGCAGACTCCTTCTATGAGGAATGGGTACTGGGAGACTTAAAACAGGTGCTCCCACAGTAAATGGTACCCAGCCCACAGTAAATGGTACCCAGGACATGCACCTGGCCTGTCTAATGACTCAGAGAGGATTTTTAATATGGGTGGAAGCTGTGCACACTTTGGTGGCAGATCTCCAGCTGAGGCTTTTAAGGCTCAAGCCAACTGCCATTGACTTTGCCCCTGTGCCCCTTTGCACCTCCCACCAAATGCCTGTTCCTGTGCCTGCTCCAGGCTCAGGTAGGAGCAGACATGCAAGATGCTACAGATGATTGCAACATTTTGATTTGAGTGCAACAAATTACTAGGTCCCAAGGCCTGAAAACCTCTAATTTTGCCACCTTGTATTGTAACACAACAGCACTCTCCACAACAGTGGCCTTCTCATACTTGACCTAGTGCTAAACAAGTCTTTAAGAATGTTGAAGAAGCCATTATTATAAGGAACAATTTTACTGTAAGAACAACTTATGTGCTGCTTCCACCTGACCTCATTAGTGTGCTGTGCATTGCCAGTGACTCCCACTTTACTCTGACTCAGTACATGACATGATTTTCTGCGAGCTACAGATCATGGAGCAACTGAAGTGTATAAGAATCCAAGCAGTCAGCTAATGAAAACCAAAGTTTCCAGCTCCAGTGATTGCAGACATATATTAAAAAATGCTGATACTTGGAGCCTGTCCACCTCTGGATTTTACTCTGCTGCTGGAGGCCCTGAGCAGCACAGCTCAGTATCCCAATGCCTGCTGTGCAGATGCAGGCTTCAGCAGCAGCTTGGGAAGAGAGGCCAGGAAAGCTCCCTGGTGCCTACCACACCACAGCACAGGGGCACATGCAAGATTATATTTATAAAATCTAGAAACTGCTTTGAAAAATTACCAAGTTATTTTTATAGCATCTACATGCACTATAAATACTTGATATGTCTGACAAGGATTAATATTTTTCAAGGTCCTGCATTTTATGGTTTCTTTTTCTGCTGGAGCAAAACTGAAATCATTACTTGAATCATCCTTTAATGAACATTCTCCACCTTCTAAATGAAACACCATTGATAGGCAAGATGCAGAAGGCAATAAAAGATGACTGGAAACAAAGGTATCTTTTTTATATATAGATTATTTTATATTATCATGGCTTCAGCAGTCCTGGCATTAAGTGCCACCATTTTGTAAACTCTGAACAGCCACATTGTATATAAAATAATAATGATAATAAAAGGCTTCTAACACTTTGAGTACAAAAGGTACTAGTGGCAAGAAAATAGTGCCTTATCCTTGTTACAGTAGAAAATGAGGTTTCTATTTAATAAAAACCCCAACCACAAAGCTATGTGTTTTTGTAACTATAAATGTATGTCAGTGCTGTTGACAGCTTCTGTGTTGGAAAGGATCTCATTAACTCTGAACAAAACCACACGTTATCTTTTTTGAAAAGTAAAGTTACATTCCTGATGAATCATCAGCTGCTTTGCTGAGCTCCTGTGGGATAATTTTTGGTATTGGGTACTGGAAAAATAAATATCACCCCAAAGTTCAGAATATCTTCAGACAGTACCATAAAAGGCTATCCAAGCTACCCAATTCCTAAGTTAAGAAGGGAATTGGGCTGGTGAGAGCACAGCCATAAACAAACATTCCACTTGGTTAACTTTGCTCCCTCAGGTTCAGGATTTAGGGCTCTGGCTTTCTCATGATGGATCTACAAATCATCTGTGTCCTGTGCAGGACTGACTCCTCAACAGATGTCCTCCACTGCATTTTGGGGGACTTTATGGTGTTTCCACAGAATGAAAATGCTTTAAAAGCTCTTCCCTCAGCCCAGAAGTTCACCTATTTCACACTTCTTCAGTCTTTTGACTGAAGTTGCAAGGCATCCCTTAGGAAAATCAGGTCTTCTTTGGTGGACATTGTCAAAACCAGCTGGGGGAAAAAAGCAGCAAGAAACTGAGTGGGAAACAAAGAGCCCTCATCTACAAATAGTGTTTATTCTGCACCAGTTCTCATGCTGAGAGGTAAGGAGAAAGGAGTGAGAGGAAGCAATTATTTAGTCTGCCTGGTTTGGGTAAGTACATGCACTTTTATCATGAACAACCAGAGAACATTTATGTCTTCAGGGAAGAAAAAAGTCCATACAGGTCTTTGTTCAGATCTCCCCTGAACACTGCATGACTCAGTAGTTCATCATACAAACATACTTTATATACACATGTAGATGTATACACATGCACACACTTTCAATGTATTTTCTTTCTCTTCCCCTATCTCACAATAACTGAAATCTGACAAGAATTCCTGAGCTAATGTTCCAGTAGAAAACAGCCCTGCTTTCTAATATTAGGATGCATTGTAATTGTTTTGGTGATAGTGCATCAATCAAGGAATTGTTACTGCCAAAAGGCCCTTATCTACATGTCGCACATGAGAGCACCTGATACAAGAACTGCAAAATTTCTTGAACATACCAGTATCCATCCCTCAGGTTGTTGTCCATATAACTTAACTCCACAAAAAAATACACACATTTGTCAGACTCAAAGTCACTGAAATCTGACCAGAAGGTTTCCTGAGCAAAGACTATTATGTAATAGCATGTTACATGGATTTGGAATTGTAATAGCTCAGCAAATTCTGCAGAAATATAATGAATCTCTGGTGTTAGAAGGCTGATAACTAGATCTTCATTTGGATGTATAATAGGCCATAAGGACTAAAGGATTTGAAAAGGAAAGGTTAAACAGTGAGCAGCACTCCATTGGGAATACACTGGAAAGCTGTCGCTTCGCAGAAAGGCTTACACATTGCAGGAAATCTGCACACGTCAGATAAGTTTCTGTTAGACAGGTAGGATGCAGTCTGCTTTTATAAATGTCCATTTGGTGGCTGTGCACTATCTCCATGCTCACAGTTTTCCTTAGATTTCCTGTTGTTTCCAAGTGCTTGTGACAATACCAGTATAACCACAGTGACAAAGCTTGACTTTAGGGAGCAGCCTCTACTCCATGCCAGAGCAGACAGCAACAGATGAAAGCCTCTGTGGCTCAGAACAGGGCATTGTCCTGCTGCACTTCCATCTGCAACACCGTCCCGGGAAGGGTTGCATCCATAGGGGAGAAAATTACATTTTCCTAGCTCTTGCTCTGAGATGCCTCCTGTAGTCTAGATTTATTGTTTCATCCTTGAGGCATAAGAAACTCTTGACAAAATTATAGGCTGATTGTCCTGAGAATCTCTCAAGTACACTTGAGCCCCAATGTCTGCTAATTGCTGTTGAAGTTAGTTTTGCAATCTGGTGAATCTGGACTGTGTGGCTCCTTGTTTAACTGTCCCTCTCCTACTCACCTATGTCTGCACTGGTGAACAATTGCTGGTGGCAGTTGTTATATTTACCATAGAACTAATCCTGAACAGTTTCTCACATCTATCAGGTATCTAGGGTATCTAGAGAAATCTTTCTGTAAACATTTTTTTTATTTTTTTTTTTTTTTTTTTTTTTTTTTGCAGGGCATTACATAACCTGGAACAACCCCCCAGTTTCACAGTAAAGCAAATCTTAAATCTTTTCACTTCTAGCTGTGAGGCACCAAGTATCACTGCAAACTGAGCTGCCTCCTACATCCAAAGTTAGCATTTATTTACACACTGTAACAGCTTTGCAAGCATTAGCAAAAATGCAGCAGTATGTTTTGAAAATGGAAGTTCTTCATTACACAGCCTGAGCATCATTTCAGCACCATGCATATGTTTATCACTAGCTATGCATAAAGAAGCCCCAAGCTATTGCAAACCACTAATGCTGCAGCATGTTCCTTCCAAGGGAAAAGGCAGGAATGGTATCCAGTAGAGTGTGGTGAGCACTGCCAATGGTGAACCTGTTCAAACAAGAGGTTTGGTACCAGGTATCCTATGCTCGATTTTGGCAACACGGGCATTTTCTGTTTAACAGCACCGATGCAGCAGAAATGGTACAAGGGCAGCAAGTGATGGCAACTGCAGGACGCACAGATCTGTTCAGGGCACATCCCTTCCGAAGGCTTTCTAAACATTGCCACCTTGTGGGCCTCCTGTCTGATATCACTCGTCTGATATCACTTTCCCCAGGTGACTTCCTGAGCAGATTTCACAGATGCCAAACTTGAGGCTGGATGGTTGAAGTTAAACTCCCATAGGTGGGGATTTAAAAAGGGACAGCACCCTACAAATTCTGTGTGACATTAATTGCTAACTCCATACTTGTGCTTCATGTAATTTATTCTTTTTCTACTTAATGTTATGATGGCAGCACTAATAAAGTGCAGAAGAGCTAACAGTTAATGAAACAAAAACAGGGAAGGATACAATTTCTCAAATCTCCCAGGCAGAAGAGAGAAGTTAGATTCATTGGCCACCTATAGTTTTTTTTTTTTTTAAATTCCTTTCTGCCACCATTTCCTTCTTACTCCAGTGGAAAAAAAAAAACAACCACATTACTTATTATATTTATTATAAAATTATTAATTAATTAATATGTCTGTGGCCTCTCATTTAGCTTTCATCAGTTTTGTTTCATGACAATTACATAGTCAAAGTTGATGGAAAGCAATATAACTTGATACCAAACTTATCCAGCTACTGCTTTACAGACACCAAACACAAGTTCTTGGCTAAAAAACACAAATGCACAAACATACTTACTTTGAGCATCCAAACACTTTCCCTGGTTGCCGGCTTGAACTGTTCCTTGCAGCAATTTGGCACTGAAAAGAAAACATGAAACCTTTAGTTCAACTACCAAATAGGAGGGAAAAAAAAAAAAAAAGATTCACTGGATGGTCTTTGTCTGCATTGGTTGAGCAGTGATGCAATAGTTGTATGCTGAAAATTGAAATGAGTAGAAATCCTTCATTACAATGCCCTAATTCAGCTGTGTTCACAATGGCTCAGTGTCTAACACATCTGCACAACAATCAGATGTCCCCTGATATAGTAGCAGGTCTATGAGCTCCCTCATGCAGTGCTGCATTTAGAGTTTATTCATGATTTCCAGGCACACTGGTTTTTCTTCATCCAACCAGGCTTCTTCCGAGCACAGGCAATCAGTTATGACTGCTGTGTCGTGCAACTGGAGCCTTGCTGCACTTGTCTGAACAGCTTTTCAGAGGGAAAAAAACCCTGCCATTGGGAAGCATAGTAACTGTAATCCAGGAAAGCCTGCGTTTTTGCCAATACAGCACAAAAACGCTGGCAGTCCTTTGAAGTGTCTCACTTAACAATGAAATCATGGTGCTCCCCCCTTGTAGCAGCCACATTAAGACCTCTTCCCTTCTATGTTCCTGGAGGGAATTACCTATGAATGCTAAATTTGTCCTCACATCCATTCTCTCAAGTGGTACATTAGAGACTACAGAAACATAAGATGGAGCCACCATATATGGGTTTCAGTTTGTGCCCTGAATTACATACTATGGTTACGTAGCTAAGTTTCTTAACTCAACTCCACAGTCAGCAGGAAATATCACTCCTAGCAGGTAAATAATGGTTTACAGTCAGACCAGGACTCTGGTTATTGCTTGTTTTGCATTCCTAGTCAACCAGTTAAGACAGCCCAGCAGGGAGGAGTATTCCAAAGACATCTATCTCTGCATAACAGCATGAAACCACACCAAACAGGATCCCTGGGTACTCAGACTGCATCAGGGACCAAGAGATGTAAGAAGCTCCCACAGGTGAATTTATATTCATCAAACCCCCTGTTTTAAGAGGAGGAAAATGTTAAGCAATCCTCACTATACTTCACTATCATCTGGAAAAAGTAATCAGTCCTTTAAAGATGGCTTGTCTAAAGGACTGGATCCCAGCTCTGGAAGCTGACTCATGCTGGCAGAGAACTTAGGAGGGCTGCTAGCAAACTGGAAGGCTGAAGCTACCTTAAAGCCAAACCAGAATGGGAATTAGCTATTATACATGTTATTGTTTCATTTCTTTGAATCTCTCCAAGCCTTTTAAGCTTTGCTTTTCAATGTACTCTTTTTCCTCCATTTGTTTAATGTGGAAAGTGATTCCAGCACAGCTGAAAAACCTCAGGGATCCTATTGGCAAAAGAACAGCAAATCCATCATGGTATATTGGCTTTTGCCCAAGTAGTGCCCCTCTGAAGTTAAGCTGGGATCTGACAGCACTAGTCCAACAAGAGTGTCCTATCCTTACTAGTTGAAATAATGATTAGAAGGCACCTCTCACAAGGAGGTGTTGACCAGAACTAACAGGCAGCAGCAGTGGAGAGACATAGTGATCCCATTAAAAATAGGACACTTAATACACTCATAGAATGTTTTCCATGCTGTACTTTCTGAAGAGTGTGATATTTACAGCATATTGAAGACAGAGGTACTTAATTGTCTTCAGTATGTAGACCTCAGTTTGAGAGGGTTTTGAGTAACACAACCACAGCAAACTTCATTCATATTGTCTCAAATAAAAAATCCTCATAGCACAAGTTCCTAAAACCTGCAAGCTGATTCTGCTGATGCTTGCACAGGTCAAGCCAAAGAGATACATCTCAGCAACAGCTCCTGCCTTTTTGCCTGCAAACAGGTACTTAGCTGAGCTGCAGGGAGCAGCGCAATCGCTGTGGCCACATGAGATAATTGGCACTTGCTGCTGTGAGCAGCAGCACTGCCAGGTCTCCACCTGCTCTGTGAGCCATGCCAGCACCTCAACCCGTCCTTCTGGCTCCAGATGCCACAGCAGCACCCAGGCAAGGGAGTGGTATGAAACACAGGATCATTAGGGTGGAATTTAGTTCAGGCGGACAAAGGAATGCACTAGAGGTCCTAGTCAGTGGGTGTGAGGAATGTAAGGATAGAGAGCTGGAGTCTCCTTGGAAAGGGCGGAGGAAAAAAGATGTGTGATGAAGGCAAGGAGAAAAGGATGCCATATCCTTTTACTTCATGGCAGACCATGCACAGCTCAATTCCTCAAAACTCTGCAACACACACACAGGCTGAACTGATTTTAAAGTAGGTGTCCATCTCCCAAAAAGTCATCTATCAATACACCTGAAGATCTCTATAAAGAGATAGAGATGATATATCTCTATGAAGATATAGAGATATATCTCTATGAAGATATAGAGATCAGGAAAATAGAAATTACCTTAAGATACAGAAAAAAAAAATTAAGAGCAATTTAAAGAGTAGTTTCAGAAAATCCTATGCAGTAAAAGAGAGAAATATGATAATGCTTTTTTTTTTTTTTTTTTTAAGGGCAGAAATTTGTGATTTGCTTGATGTTTTGTAATTCAAATATTTGCAGGTATGAGTAAAGTTACCCATAGCTGCAAGTTCCCTATGTTAGACTATCCATTTTGCTGATGGCTGAATTACACTGGGGGAAACAGACTAATGTTTATCATAAAATGCTTTTGAGTTTAGCTGTTATTAATAGAATTGAGTAGCTTTTATTAGTGTGTATTTATCAAGGACTGTTCACATAGTGCATTCAGTTCTCACTGTCCCACAATTCCTTGTTTCATCCTGCTACAGCTACAGTCAGGAAGTGAAACCTGGTGGGGAGGTTGGACTAGTGAGCCAGTGGCTTCCAGAGAGTTCCTCAAGGGTCCCTTCCCTTCCTTCACCAGCTGTGTATGCAGCTCTGTAGCCTACATTTGCCAATTTTTCAGATACTGCTGAGTTACATATCCTATTTGATACTAATGAGTGCTAGTGGATGTCTCAGGCAGGTGTAGCAAAATTTTACACCTCAGAGTTTATGGGATCTTGGGGTGTCCAGTGGATTCAGCAGGGCTTACCTGGTCTCAGGAGGATTTCACTTGCTCCCTCTCAGCATGTATTTTTTGTCCCTGTGCACACTAGCTATTCCTGCACCCGCAGTGTGGAACCTATTGACACAAACTGATGCAGAAGGGGCTTCTACAACAATATCCCTTGAAATGCTGTAAAGCACTGAATTTAATTTGAATTAATATTGACCAAAAAAAAAACCCCAAATCAAAACAAAAAAACCCACCCCAGACAAAACAAGAATTGGGCAAGAGGGATATGAGAAGGCAAGTAGAAAGGAAAGCAATTAAATGGAAGAAGAAGGTACATCAGAGAATCTGCAGTAAACAAGGAACAACAGCATCCAGAAGCACATACTACAATTGTAATATGAAAAGTAGTACCCATACTTATTAGTTTGAAGGACCAAGGAGGAAAAATTAGGACTGAATGTAATGAAAGTGATTTAAATCAAACAGCTTCTAGTTCAAAACTTTGTCCCCAGAAACTGTGTTTCCCCTGTGCGCACTGAGCCCTGTCTTCTGCTACTGTGTCTCTGTGTACTGGATACTTTCTTCCATACTGCACAGATCTGTTTTCTTCCCCCTGCCAAAGACTGAAAATGCAATGTTGCATGAAAACAATTTGTAATATGGGCAGACAGTCACTGATTATTGCCTCAAATATCCTCAGCAGTTACAGAAAAAAACTTCAAACCCAACTTATTTTTAGCAACTGAAAGAATTCAAACAACCCCATGTGGCTACTGTCCAGGCATTTACTGAGTGGAGAATAGCTTGACAAATTATAGAAATGGACAAACTTGGAGTGTAAATCAGAAAACCATGTATATCACTATTTACATATGCTTTCCTGTTGAAAAGATGAACAGAAACATTAATTTTACAGCTTCCAGTGTCAAAGGAAAGACCGACTGTTTTTATGAGCTGTGCATGAATCACAAAAACCAAAACAAACCCCCATCTACTTCACAGTTTGGCAGATTTCTCAACTTGCTGGTAACTAACAGCCCAGCCCTATGCTGCCCCACTGCTCCTGAGTAATTCCTCTGCATCTACTCAGGGCTCGGCTCTGTGGCACTCAGGGAAGGCACAAAGGCAAAGACCCAAAGTGAAGGAGTCAAGAAACAGAGCTGGGTTCAATACTATCTCCAGCTTCAAAACTTCAAAACTACAAGAAACTTAGTCTGACCCAGTGTGCTTCACAAGGAAGGCAGTCCCAGAAGATGTGAGATGCTGATACCAAGCACTTCCCACCTCTTTTCCAAACACAGATTTGTCCCAGTGGTTCTGCTTCTCTCCAGTGCTCTGATTTCAAGTAATCTACTGGCACAAAAAAAGGTCCTAGAGATTTCTTATAAGATTCTGTTCCCTCCCTCTCATTTACAAAGCAAACAAAGCTTTTTTGGTCATTTACATATAAAGTAAATCCAAGCATGTCCTATGTTGTAGGAAAGAACATGCATCCTTTCTCAGGAAGACTTCTACCCTGTTTGGGAAGTCTTTAGATTTTTCTTCCTATAAAGCAGTAAACTGATTTGTGCCATTTATGCTGTCCTCTCCCGTCTCTCCTCAACTTCTTGTAAAGGGGAATTTCCATGATCCAAGTGACTTGCAGACACTGCTGGGTTAAAAGCTCCAGCCAGCTGCAGTGACACATTTCTGCAGCAGCCTACCTGTCCTCCTCCTATTAATAAATACCTTCACTGCCTTCCTGCCCAGTAACTCTGAGACACAGTAATTATCTTCCAACTTGGAAAGGGTGTAACAGAGCTCAGTTTGTGTGATTTTACTTAGCTAGTGTGATAGATTTGGCAAACCTTTTCTCTTGCATGACAAGCAATACCAAGTCAGTATACCCAGCAGTAGGTGGCAGACCTAATAGGATGACTAGATGAGACTGTGTATTAATCATTCTTCGTGTTTAGCAGCAGGCTGCCACATCTCACTTACCAAAAAAAAAAAAAAAAATTTTTCTCTTTGCTCCATTTGGAGAAAACAATCTTCCTTCACTTATTTGAGGCATCATTTTCTTTAAAATTTAGTTCAGTCATTGATGTCCACATTTGGATTTCTATCACACAGGTAAAAGTCTGACCCACTTGGAAGTGTCAGTGTCTGTTGACTTCTACATCCAACACAATCACCAATTTTGTTTGGTGCATGTCTACACTTGGCACATTGGACAGCAGTTTGCTATTGATGCACTTCTGTATGTACTCATACATTATGCTTTAGGGTTTTTTCTTCTGGTAGGCTTTATATAATTTTACAAAAGCACTTGGTTTAACAATGAACTAGAGATGATCAGGTTTCTGCTTAGTTTCATGCACTAGAATAATTTAACACATTTCTTTTTAATATTTCCTTATAAACAAAGTTATGCTGTGATGATGCATGTTTTATAGCGAGGCAAGAAAAGCCAGCACTGACTAAGGTTTCCCATTATGAAGAATTTGGCAATAATATTGCCTTAAGGCATTCCAGCCCTGTTTGCTCCTTATTTATGTCTCTGGGCTGCCCTGCAGTTTTGCTAGAACTCTGAATCCTATCCACTCTGAAGCAGAAACAAAACGGGATATAATTTCAAAGTCACCCATTTTTCTTTTTTAGAAAAGTAAATCTGGGGCAGTTCCCGGGTTTTACAGTACACAGCAAGGCCCCATCAACGCTGGGATGTCACCACTGGGAGGACAGGATCTGTCTCACTGGCTGGTATTGCTGGCCAGAAACAGGCATAGAGAATAACTCCACTGAGCGGGAGGGAATATCAAACTTTGAAAGCAGACCAGACTCCTCAGATATGGTCTAAAGACTGGGGATACACAGAGCTGAGGCAGAACACACATCAGACTTCCCCTGTTCAAGATGGAGGGAGTAAGACACATGGAAGACAGCTAGCAGCAGCAGCTGCTGTGCTCCAGGTCAGCTCACCACCAGCCTCCAGATTTATCATTTCCTGTTCTCAATTTTCAGCTTCATTCTGTAGCTGGATCTTACAGACTAATCATCAACTTAGAATTAAAAAGAAGGTTCAAGGGGAAAGCATTAAAATAGACATTCAAAAAAAAAAAAAAAAAAAAAAAGTGCCCGTCTTCGTATTCTGGCCTGAGCCATTTTCTGAAGTTCTTTTAAAACAGCAAATCCCGAAGTTAACATGAGGAGTACTGATGGCATAATAATAAGCTGAATTATCCAAGCTGACAATCTTTGAAGATGAGCCTGCTGAACAAGCGCAGTAGGAAGTGCCAAATATAACTTCCATAAGAGTTTTAGGCAGTGTCTGGGGAACTCTCAAAATTACTTCAGGGATATAAAGTTTACCAACTTCAGCACCAGAAAAACATTTAGAAGAGCAAAAGACAGATGTTTTAACTCAAAAAGTAACTTATGTCTGAGAAAAATGCTGGTAGATCTGTTCAGGTGCTTGAGATTAAATGGGCTGAATCCCCCACTCTTGTGGGATTAGTTTTTCATATCTCTCTCTTTACAGTGAGTGAAGAAAATTTAGCACATCAGAGAACATTCAGCAAAAATCCTTTAGGTGGCTACACAGAGGTGGAGAAATGCTCCTACCAACCCTCTGTTTTAACCTAGTGCTTTACTGGGGGTCTTCGATAAGTTACAGAATTCAATAACTTCCTTTAAAAGTTAAAAAGTTCTCCAAAACATTCACTACCTGTGCATCTATCAGACCAGGAAAGAGGTGAGGACAACAGGCCTGGAAAGCAAATATCAAATTCTTGCCCCAGGGAAGGAATGACCTTGCTGGGTGCCAGCTAGCTGGAGACAAACTTCAGAGGGAAAAAAAAAAAAAAGACCTGAGGGGTCCCGGTGGACAACAAAATGAAAAATGCTCAGCAGAATGTCCTTGCAGAAAGGGAGGGCAACTCTACACTGGGCTGGGCTTGCAGATCCAGGACAGTGATTGCTGTACTCAGGGATTGCAAAAGTGCAGTACCTGTGTACTGGGGAGCCACTAACCAGCAAGAGACACTCCGGAGCCCAGTCTACCATACCAAGATAGTTAAGGAGATGGAGTGAATGATACAGGAGAGGCTGAGAGAGTTGGGTTGGTTCAGCCTGAACATGAGAAGGTTTAAGGGGTGTGGGGGATGTATGACTGCAGCCCTCAGCTAATAAAGGGGAGGGTGTAGGGAAGATGGAGCCAGGATCTTCTCAAAGGCACACAGACACAGCAAGAGGCAGCAGGCAAGTTTCAACAGGGAAAATCCTGATTATATGTTAGGAAAAATGTTTTCATCATGAGAGTGGTGAACACTGGGTCCAGTGAGGCTGGAAAATTTGAATGTTTAAGATATTCAGAACTCAACAAGTTCCTGAGCAGCTTGATCTGTTCAGGATAGATTTGAACAGGAATGGACAAGATTATCTCTTTCAACCAATATCATTCGGTGATTCTATGTAGATGTATCATTGCAGGTTGCTTGTTGCCTGCTTGCCTTACCCACAAAAGAGAGCCCAGGAAAGTAAAAACTGCCATCTCAGCCTTTTAACAGTTCTGGCATTTTCTCTACCTTAAATTGCTGAACAGAAAAAGGGGACCAACTCAAAGATGTAAAGATACATTCCAGTATCTGTGGCAATAGTTAAAGCAGCTCAAGTCTTGTAATTTGATTTTTATTTCAGTCCTTAGAAATCTAAATATATACTATATAAATATAGTTATAATAAATAATATTTAATATATAAATCTAAACCCAAAAGTTTTTCTCTTTACAGCACTGGTGAAGCAGGTGAGAGTTCTTGGACTCCTGTCTTGTGTGATCAAAATGGATTACCTGCAGTCAATTATGTATGCACAAACCTATGAAGGCTTTAAGGCTATAATTTGTAGAAATGTCCCGTGAACCTCTGATTAGATAAGGTGCTCATGTGACAGCTGATGGGACATTGAAGGGTGTGTAGCATCACCTCACTTGTCCTGCACAGATCATCACAGGTGCTCCCATAAACCAAAACCCAAATAAGTCTCTCCTTTTCATCTAATCAATCCCAACCATCCAGTTTTCCTTGGAGGAATGCGAGAGTCACTTTTCCATGACCCACAGTGTGACAATCATCCATGTGTTCCATCTCTGCTGAAAGGACCATGTTAATCTTTTACACTACTTATTCAGTGGAGAAATATGGGCAGGGTGTCCCAGTGACATTATCACAGCCCAGTGAGCATAA
The DNA here is from genome assembly GCF_048771995.1 of Taeniopygia guttata. Taxonomy (NCBI): domain Eukaryota; kingdom Metazoa; phylum Chordata; class Aves; order Passeriformes; family Estrildidae; genus Taeniopygia; species Taeniopygia guttata. The sequence goes on along the minus strand of NC_133026.1, from coordinate 109,998,144 downwards.
AACAGTGGAGGAGCATGTTTTAAGCCTTCTCCAAGCTGCTAAGATCCCCTTTAGCATTTCATGTTTTGAATCAATCCTTCAGCCCTCCTCATCTACAAGGTGGAGGAACAGCCCACCAACACTTCCCACTCTTCCACACATATTTTGACTGAAAGCAGGAGGCAATTGTTGTGCTTGGCACAGGTAACAAAACCTGGGAATTTGATAGCATTGGATCTCTTGGGTGAAGAGGCAGAGAAATACAGCTTGGTATTTCTTTCTATTTCAAAGCAGTGAGCGCTGATTTTCTTACTCTACCCAGGTGCAGCACCTCTTATCACTAAGAGAAGAAGAACTTCACTGGCAAATGTAACAGCTACCTATATTCTTAGTAAGGATCAGAAACCTGCACTTGCAAAAGGTCTGTCAGAAAGCAGGGATCTCCTGCTTACAAAATGGGAAAGCTAAAATGTACTGAAGCTTGAGGACACTTGCATTGTGGTAATGACCCCACACAAATAATTACAGCTAAAACTGGAAATCTGTATATTTGACAAAGAGATCACAGAACCAACTGAGCTTTTTTGGGATCTAGAGTACATGTAGAGCTGGAAGTTTCCCCATTAAGGGAAACTCAAAAAAGGCCACGGAGGGGTTCTTCAGGGGTTCTTTCACTGTATATGAAAACTGCATAAGTACCTTTGACTACTTCAGTTACAATGGCATTGCTACCTGATCACAGCTTGTGAATTTCAAGTTGAAAAAAAAATATTCCAGTCTGTGAGATAAGAGTGACAGCTTGTTACCTTATTTAAGTACTCCATGACACAATAAAGCAATTCATATGGGAGGAGGTCAAAAGATGGGTTTCTAAGCCTCAACTCCTCCAGTTAATGTTGCTTTGTTCTGAAAGGATAGCCTGCTTTTGAATTCTACCATATCAGAAATCTTTGGGCTGCATTATTGAGCTGCAATATTTCCACCAAGAAGCTGCAGTACAAAGCTCACACGAATTATTGTTTCTTGATGTTGTTTTGCAGACAAGAGCCACTGTGGACCAGCCCACTAACATGAACACATGCATCATTTACTCATTAGAAAAAAAGCTAATTAGGAAGTTTTCAAGTTATTTTACAGTATCAGGTTGAATTTAAAGTTCCACAACATTCTGCTCTGCAAAGCTTTTCCTTCAGCACACTGAGTGCAAGCACTGATTTGGAAGAGTACTAAACTAATTTAAATGGTATATACAATGTAAGTGTAGATACTTCTCTCACTGCCTTTCCCAGACACTTATGTTTTTAGTTTGCTGGCCAAACCAATCAAGAAAAGTCATCACTTAACTGAAGAATGAGCTACTTTGGATTCATTTGTCATTTACATGCACACTAATTCCCTCATAGACTTATACGAGAACCAATTTTTCACATTTAGAAGACAAAGCCTTTTAGCATAGTTTAGCAAAACTGGCAGTTTTGGTGTTTGGGAGGGTTTGGTTTTGTTTGTATCCTTCTTTCATAAACCTGTCAGTACAGCAGATTCTGTGCAGAATAACAAGTCTTACTGTTTCTTCTCAGGCACATGCAACCTGCCCTTGAGAACCCAGCCTGTAGCTGGGCAGTAGCTGTTTTTCTTTGGAATGACCAGAGTGTCCTTCAGCTGAGCCTGAAAGAACAATTGGCACATCTCCTGCCTTGCAAAAATTCACACTCTTTGCATCAAAGGCTCCTGAGATGGCAACTATCAGATATTTTCAGGCATGACTGCTTTAGTGCTAGATATAAAATATATGTACAAAAGGTGAACATGTGTTTTGGGACTCTAAATAAAACTTGTGAAAACACAGTCCTTATTTCCCAGTCATGAACTCATTTAACAATGCCTTTCTGTTCTCATCAAGATTAGTCAGCTATTGAAAGTCCCCATAACAAGATATTATTGAACTGAACATGCCCAAGGTGAATCAAGGTAGTAACTCGTGGGAAAAATCAGCAGTTGCATAGTGTCTGCAGCTGAAGCACCCAGCATCAGCTGAAAGCAGGTCTGTCTCTTCCAAGCCAGTGAGCAGTTTTATGCGTGCTGGTGGTACAAGTCCAATTCTTCTCCCTTTTTGGTAGTCAGATTGCTTATTAACTCACATAGCAAAAATGTGAGATTCAACCTACGTTTTCCTGTAAGATTGATTTCCCTGCAGAGCTTATCTCAGAGTCTGCTGCACTCTGCTGCAACTCTCTTACACCCTCCCACTCCTGGTAAAAACATGCCACACCTTCCACATGAGTCAACAGAGCAGGGCAGCAGCTCCTGCAGCAAGCAGCGAGGCTGTTGGGAGGAGAGCCTGGCTGTGAAAACACAGTCCAAACTTCAGCAGTGGGCAGGATGCTCAGAGAAATGCAGCCTTGGTCAAAAATATTACCAGGAAAATGCAACAAGTTGCACTTGATCTTGAAGTCACCAGATCAGGCAAGGTCACTTCTGGTGAAATACTCACAGGGATAAATTCCAAGTCACCCAGATAGTTAGTTAGCATATGCAAGACAGCTGGAAGTCTTTACAACACTATCAAGTGACACTGTTTGGCACCTTATCAAACTAAATGCCTTTTGCCTGTCGAGAGCACAGGCACATCATTTTACTTCAGCGTTGTTCTGTTTTCCCTCAGCATGACATGCTGGTTGTGAGAAACTGCTGAATACAAGACAAGATGTCAGGGATCAGCTTTCATACCCCTGTTTGATGACAAATTGATGCCGAAGTTTAATTTCCAGTATATGAATATTATCAATATATTTTGACATACAGGACATGTAAAGAAAATACAACTGAACTTGTCCCAACTTTAACCAGGTGACATGATGCTACCCCAGGAAGTGCAGTATTTTCTAATCCCAGGAACGCTACTGCTTTCCTTATTCAGTAGAGATGCTTACACCCTTTCTTGTTTGAAGTGCTGTGTTCTTTTCCCTACTATTCCATGCAGGAAAACAGGATGTTCAAGCCAATGCAACAGTTCTCTGACACTAAGAACTCAATAAGTCCAGGAACAGAAGTTACTGCTTCTTTTATAGTAATTTTTTTATTTTTTAACTGAAATAACATCACTGTTTTGTCAGTCCTCATCCCAGAGAAATGGCCCTGTCTGTGCTTGATACGAAGAGAAAAGCATCCTGTAGCATGCAAGAGAATCCAACTCAAAGAGGTTTTATGTTTATACACACTGAGAGAGCTATTTATTTAACTGCTGTGAGTGCACTCCATGGGGTGAGCTGGAAGTGAAACCCTTCCATGTTCAATGTGATGCACAAGTGGGCAATGGGAGATGCCTGAGCAAAGTATTGGGCTAGTGCCAGGGACTTCAACCAAAGGGCAAACTCAACAAGAAGTGGAAATAAACTGGAGATAACAAAATTTCTTCAACATCAGAAGTCACAAACAATCCACATCAGAAGTCACAAAATGAAACAGCTAGAAAAGATAGGAAGGAAGGACCATCCTCCACAGGATACATAGGGCATGGAAGGTGTATATTATTAAGGAGATTTAACCTCACCTACCAGATTTTTCTCCTCTTGGTAAGTGTTTCTTTTTCCCTCACATTCATTTTTATGTTCTAATAAAATCAGTTTTGTGGGCTGGAAGCCCCTAGCACTTCACTTAAGCTCATATAAAAGAGTGTGTGGTTCCCCCATGAAGTTCAGGTCCTGCTGCAGCACCCTGCAAGCACACAGGCTGGCACCCAGCTCCCGCTGGTCACTCCTGAGTGGGCTCTCCAGCCCCTTCCAGGGGCTTAGGGCTACAAGTATATGCTTAGCCCATATGCTTAGGGCTACAAGTAAAGGAGAAATGCCTTTCAGTTTTACCTCAGACATAATTCTGAACAAATCTTTACTTGCAATTTCAAGTTTTTACAGCAGGACATATACAGGAAACTCAGAGGCCGTATATCCTGTACCACCAATCCATTTAGTGGATATAATGGGTACAGTTAGGCTACTGCAGAACAGACACATTTTATTTATGATTTATTATGTATCACTGAAACCAATAAAACCTGAAATAAGACCTTCACCGTCACAGATCAGAAGGCAGCACTTCAAATTTCTTGCAGTAGCACCCAGTGAATGCTGCAACAAAGCATCATCAATCCCTCTGTGCCACATTGTTTTAAGGGATGGGACTGTACCAGTAGCCAGGCGTTCCTTTCAAAGGGGAACCAGAGATATCACTGCCATCCGTCAGACAAACGTTTCTTGTTGTTCCACAGTTACAGAGTAAGTTCATCTGTCATCTGACAAGCCCATCATAGGATTTCTCTATCTGGTTTTCTACCATGATCACACGTTGCCCGTAGCCCCTGCATCCCAGTGAAAGATTTTTGCAGCAGCAGAGACAATACATCATCCTAAAGCCATACACAGGATACTAAGCAAATCCTTTACCTGGTGTGGGCTTCACGTGTTTTACAAACACACCTCAAAAACTTCATTTCAGGCCAAGTGACATCTGACTGTCAGTTATATTTCTTTCTCAGTTTCTTATTTAGATCTCAGTAATCTAAGGAGAGTTTTTATTGTATACTATGTCCTTTGCAACTCCCCTTCCAGCTTACACAAAGGAGTTGAATTTCAGTCTTCTTCCCTGTGTTGGAAATTGTTGCCTATATGCATGACTGTCAGGTGAACAAAACCTGAAAAATTGCAAGTCTACAAGATTTACTGTTTAAACTTAGAAAGTTGGTTTGACTGCAACTAAACTAGGGCAACATAACCCAGCTGTCTCTGTCCTCTGACAGCACTGCCCTAAGAAAAAATACATTACTTAAGGGCATCAAATTATGTTAAAGAAACTGCAGTTATTTTAAGATCTGTAGAGCATTCTGATTTAAAGACCCCACTATTTAAATAAATAACAGTTGTACAGAGAAATCCATAATGCAATAAGGCATCCAGCTGAGTAGGGTCAGCTTGGGTCTTCTCAGCAGTAGAGGTAAAATGGACTTTATATTCACCTATATATGCTGAATTTTCTTCTTAAATCTTCTGACAGCAGAAGTTTTGAAATGTGAAGGGACTAATGGAATACCATGTCAAGGTAATGCCTCTGTCAGTGGCAGTCTTCACACACTGTCTCAAAGAAATTACAAGGAAGTTACAACAGATTGCCATTGGCCTTCTGTCTCCTAATTACTCAGCTCACCACCAAGAAGTCTTCCTACATTTAGTACATAAGTGGCTTCAAAAATCAAAGCATAAAAGGAAGTTTGCACCCAAATGCTTGTAGTTTGGCTACTCAAAAGTAGCCTTTTAGAGTTATCTAAATTTATCAAATAAAATAAGTAATCAGCCACAGGACAGTCAGTGTCACTTCAGTCATTTGTGTTGAATAGCAGGTGCCACAATTATGCCAGATAAGTATTCCACTATTATTACTTTCCAAGTCACTTTCATCCCTGCTCGGGGGATGACCGAATTTACAAAGATGTTAAGCTGTGTAATGATGTCAAAAAGTAACTCTGCATCACACATTTGAAAAAGCTTCAACTTTTTCCTTGATCCAGAAAACCCATCCAAAAGCATCCAAGAGTAGAGACACCTAAGACTCCCTGCCAGTATTAACAGTATTTTCCTCCTCCTTCATCTCCCCTATCTACTGTACTAGTACAGCAAGAGATATCAGCAAGTATTTTTTAACAGTTTAATCAACATAAGTTACTTAAAATAAATGCAATGCACTCAAAAATAGCTAGGAACAATGTAAGTACAGCCTGTCAACCTCCCGGAAGAATGGCAGTGGATAAAGCCAAGGGCCTGCCCTTGCAGGAGATGCTATGCTGTCAAACGAGCCCCTCTCACACAGTCCAGCACAGCCACAACTGGCTGCATATCAGTGAAAACATATGGTAAGCAGCAGAAATGACCACACTACTCAAGTTAAGCATCCTACAAGTTTAACATTGACAGTAGAAGCTCCAAAGAAATGCCACAGCATTATCAAGGTAGAAAATGTGTGTATTCAAATGTAAGATGCATTTATTTTCTCATGTCTACTAATTATACAAAGTCTAATTATACTGTGACAGTCTCTCCAGCTTGCATCATGACATTTTCCCCAAGATGCCATCAGTCAGCTTTTGACAACACATTAATCCACAGTTTTGCTTATACCTTGAAAAAAGAGAACCCATCAAGAGCACCAGTTTTGCAGAAAACATTACTTTGATTATTTCTGTAGCCTGTGCTAGTTATTCCAGAATATGGTCAGAGCACTGATAGTCTAGTGACCCTCAAATATTCCCATGTTTTGCATGCATTTAGTAAGAAAAAATATTAGTGACTTCTACTCCTTCTGCATTACAAGCTTATAAAAGGAAACTTACTACTCTGATCTAGTTATGTACAGATAAAGTAACTGGAAAAGAACGTTATGACACTTGTATCTGGCTGCACATTAAGTTTTCAAAGAAGTCCATCCACACTTCCTTCCAGTTTCTCAGAAGCCTGAAAGGAGCTCCCTAAAAGCACTTTTAAGGTTCATCCTCCTCTCTCCAGTTCCTCACAGTTCAGCTTTACCATCACACCAGCAATAAACCCAGAGCTAGGTAAACAGTGTAATGAGAGAGGTATTTTTTATGCTGACCAGTGTTCTTGCCACATCCATGCTACACACCCTGCATTGCTGTGATCACTTTTCAATACACTGCATGTGACTTCAGTAGAAGACTATGAAAGATTTCATCCAGACATTTTGTAAACCGATACAGACCTGTCCTCAGAATTATTATACCAACGTGAACACCTGTGTTCAAAACCAAACAAACTTTTATAGCACCTGATCTCATGGAGGGACCTCCACTGTCACTCACAAGGCCTCTGCTGCACAGAGTAATTCATAAGCAATCCTGTGCACATACATATAAGGAAACTGTGATACAGTAGAAACCAAAAATTATAGCAGAATTTTTGGGTGTATCAAAAAGTCTAATGACTAAGCCATGGCAATTGTGCAATAAAGCATAACATATCTTTTATTTGTCTGCTTGAGAAGTTAATATTGGTATGACTGACAAACAGCAGCACAATTACAACAGCCACTTTAACCTCAGTGTTGAGGCCAGGTGATGCAAATCAGCCCTCAAAGTCATCAGTCTTGAAAGCATAACTACCTTATGACAAAGAACAATCTCTCCAGTTTTAGGGATGCTTTTTTAAGGCAGCTTTTTCTTCATTTGACTTAATTATAGAGGATTACAAAGTTATAGAGAACAAAACTTCGATCATAAATGGCAGAGAAAATACAGACCTTTGAAATGACATTAATACTCCATTCTCTGACAGAAAAATGTTAGGTGTAAAAAAGGAATTCAGGTAGTAAAGCAGACCCCATGACTTACCTTTCCTTGCTGCCTCAAAGGTTCATTTAGAGGAGTATCTCCAGTACGGGAACTTTTAAGAAGCTTTGACATGGTAGGATTAGTATTATTTTTTAAGATAAAAACCAGTTAAATAAAACTGCCTGTTGTCATAGACTGGTAGAAAGGAACTTCCCTTTGATAACCTCCTTTTATAAACCTCACCATGGGTGTGGCTAAATGACTAGCTCCACCTTTCATCCTATTTATTAACCCCACCAAAAAAAAAAAAAACAAAAAACCAAAACCAAACTTCTCTGAAGCAATATAATAATTTTATCAACTACTCATGTGCTGCTTTGGGGTTGGTTTTTTTTCCTTGAGTAGGTAACTAGTTGACAGTTTCACAAGCTGATGGGGAAAATGTAGACAAAATTAAATTTGTCTCCCATATTTGCAGTTCCTGCAATGTGATCTGCAAACATGTGGTGGGTGAACTTGCTCTGTTGTTTGCTTTTTAAAAGCAGTATTGTAACAACCTGAGATAACTCTATCATCTTTGAGTATTTATTGGTATTAGAGATGCATTATATTGAAAAGCAGCCTATCTGTGAACTTGCAACAGCTTCCAATTGCATCACCTCAAGACAAGCCTCTGCCACCAGTGAAGGCTCATTTCCATCACTTACAGAATGAAGATGATGCAACATCAAGTCTTTGCATGACTCATTAAATCACACATGCCTCCACTACAGAGTGACCACCAATAAAAATTAGAGTCTGTTCTTTTGTCCTGCAAGTACTCTATATTTTAAAATCACTCAACTTTCTTTCCTCTCAAGGCCTAATTCAAGAGGATGGGGTGATGGATTAGGATGTTGCCACTAAGGCAATATTGCCTGCAGAGTTTCATATTGCCTTGGTGTGTAATGAAAACACATCTAGGTGGCTGCACTCTTGTTTCTTAATTTTTTGTACTATTCCAACTGACAGTGTTTTTTGTTTTCAAGGGTACAAGTATGAAGAACTATAAACATAGAGCTTAAATTTGGTGATTTATTTTTCACTGAATAGTTGAGGTTATCCTGGCACTCCTGAATGAGGCTGGGTGTGAAATTAGAGTTCTTGAGGTGTTTGGCAGGAGTTCAACTATGCTTCTATCATCTGAGTTTGCTTTCAAGGGAGCGATTAGGAAATTATGTACTTGTTAAAAAGATCTGTGCAAGTAATGACTATTATACCCAACATTTCCTGTATTTAAGTTGAAGTGATTGTTCCATCTTGAGACAAAGAGCAGAGGTATTTTCTTGAGAATTAATGACTTGGGCCAGATCTCAACTTTAAAGAGTATTACAAGAAGAAGGTTAATCACTTTTCACAGTACCAGGCCATTTCTGTCCAAAAATGTTAACTGGTCTTTAAAAAATATATATCCATGTGTAAATTTTACTTCAATATTAGACACTTCCAGATGTCAGATGAAGGAAGAAAGCCACCTTTATTGCAACAAGAAATGTTGCGTAATAAACTACAGCATTCACTTTTCACTGCTTTTGTACTTCTGCAGGCAGGATAAAAGCATCTTTGACTTTAAAATCCATATTTAAAGAACAGAGATACCTATGTCTCTTGCTGTGGCTGGAAGTCTGTAATCTCATGTTCTGCTGTACATGAATAAAACAGTTCTGCAGCATTCTCCAAGCTAATAAAACTGTTCTACTCCTTACAGAAAATCTGATTATTCTGAGGAAATGATAAGTTTTGAGTGAGTTCACAAATTAAACATAGCATGCAAGAGAAAAGAAAGCAGTTCAACTGAAATGTAGAGTTGTGAGAAATTGAGACAAGATCATTTTCCTTCCTATCTGTGAGGTCCTCTAGCAGAGGTGCTTTCTCTGGACCAACTTCCTCTCTTTCCACTTCAGCAATGACTGACCAAATAGTCAGTCAGTTCTGATATTCTTGGCTGAGTTATCCCTTCTTTTGAATTGATGTTGCCAGACAAAATGGGGAAGTCTGCAGGTATGGGGAAAGGAGGAGGAATATCATAGGAAATGAGCAAGACCAGAAATCAGGATAGGAGTACTAGCATGTCATGCTCAGTGCTGTTCACACAGTATAGATGCACCTCCACATTGGAACCATGCTCTGTTTAGAAATACAGCACTGGGAAGATACCAGAGATGATGCTTTAATTTCCAAAGGACTTGCTGTTTCTGCTGGTAATACCTATATCCCAGTACTGAAACATGAAACAGAGAAATGGAGCATAGTCTCATCTGTAGCAGCTAGCAAATAAAATCAATAGCTAAAACACTCAGTGCCTGAGATTCATATCTAATAATCACCATGCATGGAAAAATAAAAGTCTAAAGTCTTATTTTCGGAGTATGACCAACAGCTCTTACAAAGATGGTGGCCCATCTGCTCTGCCTGCCAGAACAACTTTATTACTGCTAATAGCAAACACAGCATCATGCAGCTGTAAGTGTAACCACACCTTTTGCCATTCTAACCAGAGGAAATTGCTAAAACTTAGTTGACCAGATTTTAGCAGCCAAAAGCAGGAGAGGTGAGTACACACCTGCAAGTGAGGGGCTGGTAGGTTGATCTCTACTGGGGAGGCACTTCAGCAGTACCTGTACTGATAATGTCACTTGCTGTTGACAGCTGCTTCCAGGCATGCAAAGGCCAGTCTTAAAAACATGTCTGCTTTCCTGAGCAAGAATAGTTACAAGACCTCCTCTAAATCTGCCTGTAGCTAGCGAGGAAGGAATGTTTTAAAGTACAGAATTTACCTGCCTGCTGACATTTCACATTCAGGGGAAAACTTACAACTGAGTTTTAGTCCTGATTTGTTTCGTAGTCCCCTCCCTCTTCATGGTCCTCCTGGATCAGAAGCTCTTGGTTTAATAAAGCAGCATGTTCAGCCTCGGAATGCAGAGGCTGCTTCTCCTTCCCCTTGGTCAAGCACAGCATTTTCTGGCTCTGCTGCACAGCTGGGCTGAGCCTAAGGTGTGGTACCCCTTTCATACTGAACCCAGGGCCAGGCTGGGAAACAAGAGAGTCATCAAACAGCAGCCAAGGCTCTGCCTGGTAAAAGGAGGGGTTCAGGTGCACAGCAGCTAAAGTGGGGAGTCTCTGTGGCACAATCAGTGTGTTTGCTGTTGGTCTGAGACTGGTAGTCCAAGACCATCCAGGGATGGGGGCCTGAAACTAGGTAACCTTTACTGGTATGTTCTCCCCAAACCATTCTATGATCTCTTCTATGTTACTACAAAAATGGGGGATCCTTTCAGGCAAAGGCCAGAGGAAGTTAAAAAGCAAATTGACAGAATAGAATTACTGCCAATTTTTTGGTGAAGTCAGGATGGAGCTCAGGGGAAGAGACACATCACAGATAAAGAATGTGAAAAATCTTATAAGATCATCTTGTAAGATGAGAAAAAAAGGGGCACTCCACAGGAGCAGCCTGAGAGCAGCAGTGTGTGGATGCAGGGTTCTTTCCAGGCACAAAACCAACTACCCTGAAGTGGCTCAAAACCCAGATCTTTTGTTTTCTTAACAAAGTTTTTTGTCATCATCTGGAATTATTTAATATGCACTTCAAAGATCTTCCAAGAGACAGCCTACCTAGAGCTGCTGTTCACAACTTCACCAAATGCAGTTTTTCTGTGAAATTCCACAGACTGGTTTCAGCTGCACCTCACAGCCCCTTCTTCTACAGAAATGTATATTCCTAGAAAATTTCTGGGACTTGCTAATGAGACTTAAGATGTTCACAACCAATCGTCAATACCTAGTCTCTTTTACCTCTAAATTTCCTGCCTTTTTTAAAATAATATTTCCCATTGTTATGATTGACACCAAAATTCATAAGGGAATTGAAGGGTTAATGGAGTTGAAAGGAGCAGCACTGACTATAAAAAGTTACTGCAATTGATAAAGTCTGAGAACTTGAGCTGCAAGAAAAAGATGCAAAAGCTAGCAGAGAATAACTTTTAAGTGTTATTCTGTTTATGTTGCACACTTTATTTGTGTCGGTGGATTTAAATACCCAATTATTTGGCAATCATGCAGCTCATAGCAGACCTGCAGACTAACCTGTTGAAGTAGAACAGGGCTGAATGAGTGGGATATCCTACCCTGACTACTTACAACTCCGGGGAAAGCCCAAAGCACACAATACTGGGGAGCATCAAACGCCACGGAAACTCTTTGCTCTGTTGGTGCAGTCTGGTAGTGGGAATTTAGGCAGCGATAAGTGATGAAGCAGGAGCTCTCTGCTGCCTCTGTGATTAGCTTAATTACAAACAGAAGTCCCCTGTTCTCCTTGTGTATGTGTCTATTAATACTGTGTGCTCATGCCATCTGCCAAGGAGCCATTTCCAGCTTTACAAAGCACAGCAGACAATACTTGCAGGTGCTTGGAAATGTGTTTATTTGGCCATTAAATCCACAAGACTTAAACACTGCCGAACAATATTTGCATTTGCAGGTACTCCTGCAACACAGTGGCTTCTGAACTTCTATCAGACATGAAGAATTCCAGACTCTGATGGAAACCAAGAGAAGTCTTCATCTATTTCTTCCATTTTGCTTCTTAGTCTGTGTTTTTGTGTCTGGCTCACAAATATTCTTGGATTCAGAACTGTAAGGGATGCCACATTCCCAGCAGAGATGAGTCATGAGATCCAAGGTCAGTTTCAAGTGCCATATTGCAAAGAATCTTCCAGAATGCAAGTTTCTATTTAGTCTGAATATAGTAATGCCAAACAAAATACACTGTTTTCCTTTGATAAAACATAATATGCTTTACCTGCAGTGTCATTCAAATTCTCTAAAGAGATTGTTACCATTCTGTATTCAATGCAGGATGAATTGAGGCATAAAATGGTTACCAGATCAAATCCTATTTTAATAAACTCTTCTATAAGTAGCAGCCTGAGAAGATATTCAGCCATTTCACATTCCATGTTGTACAAACTAACGATGCAGAGAGATGAGACACATTTCTCCTGTGGACTTTAATGATTCTATCAAGATTTACTAGACTAAAACAACTAAGGTGTCTGAAGCTTATAGCTGATAGACCTGTATTGTTACATCCTTCTCACCTGTCAAATTTATGCAGTATTCGTGTTTTCTGACAACTGGATATATTTATGTGCTTTGGCATTGGTAACTAGACCGACCTGAAAGTTTACATCTATGTGTATGGTAGATTATCCAGTGTTAGGACCCTACTAATTTTATCATTGAGGGAAAAGAGTAAACTTGAATAAATGGTGTACTCAATATCTGAAATTGCTGTGCTGAAGAAATGCTACTGGCTTCTTCCCAGAAGGGGGAAAATTAACATGATGAGCCATTGTCAGAAGAGACCAGCTTAAAGATTAAGCTTCTCCTAAGAGAACCATTCCTGAACTTTAAATAGGACAAATTTGACATCTGGGGCTTGGAAAGGCTCAGGGGAATGAAGTTGGTTGATTGTAAAACTCTTCAGCACAAGAGAAGAGTTTCTAGGACTGAGGAGGCATTCCACCAAGATCACTGAGGCTCTCCCCCCAAAATTTTGTCATGTTTTCATCTTCTCTACTACATGTCCTCCTCCTCCTCATTACCATTGGGCATCTTTTTGGCCCACTGTGAAGAACTGTCCCCTCTTTAAGGCAGCAGTTGCTGACCATATTTGAGCATACTTGCCCCTTCTGAAGCCATTCTCTTGCTGAGGGGTTCTGTTAGCAGGATTGCTTTCCTTTGGTCCTTATAAAACACTTTTTGTTCATGGCCATAATATAAATAGCACAGGGCAGCCCTGCTGCTGGCTGCTGACGCTGGGCACTGCTCCCAGAACAGGTCTGTGCCTTAATCCTGGCTGCCCTGCGGCTGCGTGCTGGGGTTGCACTCCAGTTCGTTGGGGACAAACACAACGTGAAACTGTTCTGAGATCCAATTAAATAATAACATGATAAATGCTTTCCCTGACACCTTTCCTAGAACATTCTTGTTTTTGGGATCCTTTCCCAGCAGTTCAGGTTTTGCATTCTCCTCTCCCCACTCCTGAACCCTGCTGCCAGCACCCTTTCCTGTCATATGACTTTCCCAAAGGTAGAAGATAAGTCACTGCTCTTTCCCTACCTTTCCTGCAGGCAGACTAAGCACCAGTTTCTCTTGCTGCCCTGAGAGCACCCATTGCTCTGCTAGAGTTCAGTTTTCAGGTTCACTGCTCCTGGAGACAGACATAGTGGAGGCTGTCAGCAGAAAAGATCTACACAATCCATGTGGCAAAAGCTGTACAGGGAATTGCCCACATCCCCTCACCTTTCCATCAGTGACAAATCAAGCCCCACTGAAACTGCAAGGATTTCATATTAGCAGTTGTGGTTTGCTCAGAGGACCCGGGCCAAAACACTGACTTTCATATACACACACATGTACCTCTATCTGCAGTAAAATAAATATATACATAAAGGTGCTGAAAGGCTCACAATCTCACTTAAACTTCACCCAACATCACTGTGTGTGCCATCATGACAGAGTTGTTTTTTGGGCCCCCAGTGACTCGGCATGCTCCCACTGGGACTCTCTGCATCAGCTGCAGTTCCTCCTCGCATGCTTCATGCCAACATCTGCCCAGCCCAACTCGGTCTGACACAACCACTTGCAGTTTTTAACATGATATAGTATCACTCTCCAGAGCTGCCCGAGGGAAAATGCATTCCACTCACCTAATTGCATTAGTCTAATGTTTCTCCCTCTTTTGGAATTAAGCTATTAAAAAAAAAAAAACAAACCAAAAAAACAACTTGACTGTATTAAGGTTTCAATGTTGCAAGGCTCAAGGGAAAAACGATCATGATAAAAGCTATTGTAAGGTAAATTTGAACTAAATGTTTCAGCCAAAGTTTTAGTAATTTTGAAAACCCCCAAAATTATTAAATATCTGTGTTTGGGTAGGACAGAGTTCTTTTTCTTCTTAGTAGCTGGCACTGTGCTCTGTTTTTTTGATTCAGTATGAGAATAATGTTGATAACACACAGATGTGTTGTCCATTCTTAAGTAGTGCTTACCCTAAGTCAAGGACTTTTCAGTGTCTCTTACTCTGCAAGTGAGGAGCCACACAAGAATTCAGGAGGGTGCACAACAAGGACAGCATATTTAATATTAGTGGTATGTTATTATTACTACATTTTGTTTCAAACCTTACATTGTTCTTAACCAATAAGGCTGCTTTTTCTTTCCAATCCACTGCGGGGGCAGGGAGCGAGCTGCTGCATGGTACTCAATTGCCTGTTGGGGTTAAACCACAACAATAAATTATTGTGGTTATCCATTTAGGAGGGTGGGTGTGGTGTGGTGGAGGGGATATAATTTGTTTTTTAACTCCTCCTAATGTTTCACTGGCATTTGGAAAAATGTTCAAAAATAATACAGAAGAATGCCAGATAGCCAGATGACAAATAGTTGAGAATACTTGGACTTGTAAGAGCTGAAAGAAACCTGATTTGAGAATTCTTTTATCAGAGAGGGGCCTTAAATTTAGCATATCAGTAAAACTAATAGAGGCTGTTGCAAACAACATCATAACTGTCCCAGCCCAAGACTACCAGTGAGCATCATCAATGCATAGGTTATTTCCAGTGCATTTGAGAGAGACTTTATGTCCTCCCAAGTGAGTGATGCCTGCTGCCCCTATGGACAGGAAGCTTCTCCTGCCTGAGAAGCAATAGTGATGACACAAGAGACTCTTTTGCTTCTCAGAGGAAGGGGCATGCTATAGGAGGACTTAATCTTCAAGGATCACAGAATCACCAAATTACAGGAGGGGCAAGGCTGGAAAACCACCACAGTGGCCATCTGGTCCAACCTCCCTGCTCAAGCAGGGTCATCCCAAAGCACATGGTGCAGTATTGCATCCAATTCTTGAGTCAGTTTCTCAGTGAGGGAGACACCACAACCTTTCTGGGCAATCTGTCCCAGTTCACAGCTACTGCACAGTAAAGAAGTTCTTTCTCATGTTCAGGTGGAACTTCCTGTGCATCACTTTCTGCCCATTGCCTCTTGTCCTGTTGCTTGGCATACCAAGAAGAGCCTGGCTCCATCCTCTTGACACTCTTCCACCTGATACTTACAGACACTGATGAGGTCCCCTCTCAGTCATCTCTTCTCAAGGCTGAACAGGCCCAACTCCCTCAGCCTTTCCTCATAAGAGAAATGCTCCAGCCCCTTAATCATCTTCATATCCCTCTGCTGGACCAACTCCAGGAGCTAAATGCCAAAAGTTTTAAATAAGCAGAAAATACCACTGATTGACCAAATCTGACCACCAGGCATTCTGATACAGCCTGACAGGAGGATTGACCAAGTTAAACCGTCCTTCCTCCCATGGCACATCTCACGAAGTGAGCTCATAGAAAAATTTTCCTGTCATTGCAATATCTCCAAAAAGCATAGGTGTCTTATACACACTGAGCTGGCAAGACACCAACTGCCCCCATGTGCTGCTGTGCCTGACCTTTTCCTTCCTTAATAAGCTGATCTTTTCTCCTTAGAAAACTGAAGTAGCTCATGGATTTTGTAGGCTAAGTTTTAGGCAGTCTGGAAGAAACCACACTTACCTTCAGGAAAAGTGAAATTTATCAACTGCTAATAAATTCTGAAGCCCTTGGTTGAATATTAATAGATTTGATAGCATCTTAGTCAACTTTCCCTACTAGGGACAGTATGAAACATCACTATTGCAGCAGTGCCATAAATCTTGAGGGATTTTTGAAAGATGGAGAGTTTCCTGTAATTCAAACCTTCACCCACAGGATAAGACAGTAGGTGAGTCAAGGGGTCATAACTCCCCTGCCCTCGACCCCTCGACTTTAGGGATGATTTTCACTGCAAGGGTTTCACTAACAAGAAGCCATTCAATCTCACCAGTGGTTGCTGACAAACCCCGTGTGAGACAAAGACAGTTTGTGTTCTTTGTATTTTCTCTCACTCATTGGGCAAAGGCCATCCTGCACATCCAGTTGTGGGAG